>NC_044281.2:37465442-37778794 GCF_004027225.2 Strigops habroptila
CTCACATTGTAGCCAAAGGGGCTGTCGATGATGGGGGGGTTGTCATTGACGTCGAGGATGTTTACTCGCAGAGTGTGCTCCTTTCTCCGGGGAGGCACACCACCATCCGAGGCTTGGATCTGCAGTTGGGGATGGGTTTTCAAGAAAAATGCCATTTTTAAGCTCACAGCCCCAAGAAAACAGCCTCAATGCTCAAAACAGAAGAAGCTGAAGGAGATAAGAAGGGTGGTTTGGTGCTTACTCGTAAGGTGTAGTGATCCAGCAGCTCCCGGTCCAGTGGCCTTGCCACGAACACCTCGCCATAGGTGTTGTTGGTGGTACGGATCTCGAAAGCCCGGCCAATGTTCCCTGAAGCCAGCGAGAAAGTCACCTGGAAACATCATGGGAAAAGAAAAATAGGGAAGGCAATGTGATGCTGTGAGGAGGAAGGAGAGAAAGGAGACCCTACAATAACAAACTCAGCATCTCCTAGGGAAGTCTCTAAGCATTTTATAAGGTCCAATGTGCTGGGGTCCATGGGCATGCTGGCTAATTGTAGCCACCCTAAATCAAACACCCATGTGCCAACCTTAATCTCATCCACAGCTCTCCTATGATGCTAACAATTTTTGGTATTAAGGGTGACAGGACCTCATTAACATCTGTCTGCATGGTAAAGAAAACAACACGTCGGAGAGCTTCCTGTTCAGCCTGCCAAGGGCCTCGCCACCATTCCCCATGGCAGGAGATGCCACAGCTGGTTTTCCGATTGCCAGACTCATTTTGGCACGTGTCCCACAGAGCCCTTTGCCCCAGACAGCCCGAGGAGGATGTTTTTCCTCTCCTGCTGCATGCCTCTATTGGGGAGGGCTGATACTCACTGCACAAACAAAACTCTTGGCGTCAATGTCCAGTTTGCTCTTGCAGGGATGCAGAGGAGGCAAAGGGATTGGGAAGATGCTGATGGAGGCATCTTGCATCAGTGAAACACTGTCACAGCATTATGGGTAGCTCCAGCCTGCTGTGCCAGGCTCCCTACCTGCCCGTTGCTGCCTGCATCTGGGTCACGGGCCAGGACCAGGGCCACCCGCTTGCCAACAGCGCTGTCCTCTGCCACGCTCACGGACGAGTCGGAGGTGATGTCGAACTGGGGGCTGTTGTCATTCTCATCCAGGACTGTGATGGTCACCTATGGACATGGCACAGGGCTCAGGCAGGGCCAGGGCAGGAGCTGGCCCCCTGCCCGCCCGGCATCAACAGCCACACTGACAGCTCTGGCGCACTCTTGACCCACTGTACCCATCTAAGGTGCTAACAGTTTGAGTGTTGTCCATCCCATGTGGGAATGGGTGCAGGTATTTGAGGCCAGGAGCTGAAGCTACATCCCTGTCTGCAGAGGAGAAGAAGGAGGAGGTGGAGGGATGCTTAGAGGCTGGAGAAAGTGCAAGGGTGCTGCAGCTTTCAGTGGTGCATTTTTCTATGAAGCATCCTCTGCTTTTTTATCCTCCAAATAGATGGGCAGAGCAACTCATGCTGCTTCAAGGTGAACCTTTCCTGCTAAGCTTTTCACAAGCAGCAATTTCGTCTGTGCTCACAGCCCAAAGGTTGGGCAGTGTTTGCTTAAAAGCTAAAGGGGCACGAAGAAGGCAGAACTGCATGTATTTAACTAAACCAGAGTGAGATGGGCATAGAGAAGACCTGACGTTCCTCCTGGGAAAAGGCACATGAGTGAGTGAGAGACGGGTCAGGAGATGCTCAAAGAGGCACCCCAACCGCAGGTGACTGGGGACCAGGTTACCTTGGCCACAATTAGCCAGAGGAAATGCTCTCATTGCATTTGTAATCCAAGAGCTGCAACACGACACAGAAATGGGAGAGGAAGAGCCTTTCTGTTCCCGGGGCTCTATTTATGGGTGCTCGAGCCCCAGGTGTGACCAGGCTGAATGCAACAACATCCCAGAGGAAGCTGGGGAGCGAGTTGTGTGCCTCAGAGTGATTCGGTTATTGTTGCCACTAAATTAAAAGCAGAGAGCCAGGAGCAGAGTCCATTCAGCTGCTGTGATGGATACAGCAGCTGCTGTCCCAAATGCCAGATCAGGGCGTTGGGATTTCTGCTCGCCAGCAGGAGGGTGGCTCACAGGCTCTGCACCATATCCTGGGGGGTGTCACAGAGGCTGGTGCTGGTGGGATGGGCTTGGACACCTCCACCGTGGTCCCTCCTCGCAGCTCAATATGGAGTTTGGGATGGATCCTGGAACCCACGATGATGCCAGTGTGACGGATATGCTTACCTTCTGTTGGAGGACAGCAGAAGAGGAAACAGAAAACAGAGAACCAAGAGTTAATGGGGGATAAGGAGGTGCGGGCATATGCAAGTGGCAGTCCTGCATCCTGTTGTAGCAGTGTTGGGGTCCGCAGATACCCCCCTGCCGTGAATGAGAGGCTCCTCTGTTGGCGCATCCCTTTGTTTTTAATAGATAAACTTCTTGGCAGTGCACCCAGCATGCCTCCTGCCCCAGCAGAGAAATGCAAATCACCCCCGTACTCGGCTGCCTTTGAAACTGCCAAATATAACCCTCTTAAACATAAACCACTGTGAAGTATTTCAAGGCACCCAAATTTACCTCCCTCAAAACTGTTTTAGCTTGGTAAGTGACCTGCAAACTCTACAGTTTGGGATGGGCTTTTTTTCGTTTTGCTCTGAGAAATTCCAGTCTATGAAATGCAGAAGCTAAATGCAGGGTTTCCCCAAATCAGGGTTTCCAGCTGGAGCAGAAAGACCAGCTAGGACCTGCTGTTCCATGCCAGAGGAAGAGAGAGGTGACCTGAGGTTGACAGAGGATCATGGAGAAGCGGGTAGAAGCTACTTACCACTGTAGAGTCAATTTTTGGTCCTCCATCATCAGCCACCACCGTCAAGGTGTAGAAATCCCCTTTCTCTCGATCCACCTGGCCTTTGACCGTGATCACACCCTGCCAAGGATGAACAGCAATTGTGCCAGCCACCAACACTGAAGTTCATGGTGGACAACCAAGCAAGGAGGGCCCATGCTGCAGCTACTTACAGTGATCCCATTGATTTTGAAGAGGGAGAGCGCCTGGGCATTGGTGTTGGGGTCAAACTTGTAGGTGATCTGGTTGAGGTTGTCAATAGAGCGGGCCTGGACCCGCAGCACCTCAGAGCCTAGGGGGATGTTCTCCATGATTACAGCCTCGTAGCTACTGTTAGAGAACTGCACAGCCTCGTCCAGTTCGTTCAGCAGGCTGACGTACACGCTGCAGAAGCCCTGGTTGTAGGGGGGGGCTTGGTCCGTGGCAGACACATTCATCAGGTAGCTGGTTTTGGTCTCGTAGTCCAGGTACTCGATCGTTGTGATGAGGCCAGTGCTCTCATCGATCTCAAACTTCCCTTCTGCCCCCGACAGGATTCTGTAGTTCACCAGACCGCCGTTCCCTGGGACAGAGCAGGAATCATGGCGCCAGCTGGATTAAACATCCCAAAGAGGTGGGCACCACCAATGCCGACCCCGACCATGGAGAAGAGCCCATCCCATGTGAGGATTTCAACCCAGCCAAGCCAGGATCCACTGGTTGATTCCAGTGGTAATGGTTGGTTCCACCACTTCCCCACCAAGTGGGGTATCTCTCACCCCCAGCTTCCTACCTGTGTCTCGGTCAGTGGCCCGGACCACTGCCACCGATGTCCCTATCCCTGCCGTCTCCCGCAGCCCCAGGCGGTTGTACTGCCGCTGGGTGAACACCGGCACTTCATCATTGACATCTTCCACGTAGATGATCACCTGTGAAACCCCCCAGCGAAACCATGGGTGAGCCAGGAAGGCTTGTGAACCTTTGCCAACCCATGGCACTCACCTGCTGCACAGCAGAAACATCGTCTCTAGTACAAACACCATGTAATGGAGAATGAACACACAGTTTAACATCATGGATTTAAGCAAGCCCTGTGGTTAAGAGTGGTTCAGTACTTCCCTGGCCGGAGGGAGATACAGTCTGTATATTAATTTCCATGTGCTTTTGGATCTCCTGCTCATAACCTTGCAGTTAAAGACTCTGCAATGCAGAAATGATGGTAACTTGGTGGGAAATTTTGCTCAAAGTTCAGCAGGTCAAGCTGCTGTTTCCCCAGGGATTGCCCTTTCTCCTCCTGGTTTTCTAACTTGCTGCTGGTGCTGTGGGCATGTCACGCTTGGCCAGAGCCCACCCCACCATTGGGTCTAAAAATAGATGCAACCAGAGGGCTGGGTCTGTGGGAACCATGGGAAGCTGGTGTGTCACTGCTAAAGATTATTGCCACTGGGTCCTGGCTTATTTAAACAGATGCCTGGCCAGGAGAAACAGCTTTCAACAGGCTGAGGCTGAGGCTCTCTTTCTCCTGGCAGCAGAGCCACATCTCGCTGGGCAAGCAGGACTCCCTCTGACAGCGGCTGCCACACCACTTAGCAGCCTTATTGCACTGAAACGTCACAGGAAGGAAGAAAAATAAACAACCAACCAAACAAAAAAAGATCCCAACAAGCTCTTCTCCACCCACAGGCAGCCTCCGGAGACTTTCCATCAGCATTTCCATACCAGATTTCTCCAACTTCCTGCATGCCTTCAAGGGCTGGAAAGGACTGCCCTCTGATGAAGCATCCTGAATATTCTGCATTAACTCCTCCACCGCCCTGCCCTGCTGCCCACCCCTCTGTGGTTGCAAGGTCCTTACCCGCACAGAGCTCCTCATAGGTCCCTGCTCTGTGTTGTAGGCCTCCACCTCCAGGACGTGAGAGGAGTTCTGCTCCCTGTCGAGGTGCCGCACGCCTCGCATCACCAGCCCAGTGCTGGGATTGATGCGGAAGTTGTTGTGCTCGTTTCCTGGAGGGGGGATGGGGGTGGAAATGAGATGGATGCTGCCCACCACCACTGCATCAGTCTTGATGACATGCCAAGGAAGCTATCTTGGAGGAAGATGATTGAGCAAAACCCAAGCCCCATCGCCTCCAGCTACATCAGGCTCAGCTACATCAGCGTTTGGCCCTTGCCAAGCCAGAAGCTACGGCATCTAGGTGTCTGTCCATGACAAATCATCCCCCAGCAATTAACCCTAATGTTAACGTGTTGCTTAAGGGTGTAGGGGATGTTTCCGTGGACTGCAAAGTGCAAAAGGATGAAGAGTGCAATCTCCTGAGGCTGTGTGCGCAACTGGCCAGAGTTTGGTGCAAACTCACCAATGCATGAAGGGGCATCTGGACTTACCCTTGACAATTCTGTACCATACTCTCCCATTGATGCCTTCATCTGCATCTGTGGCTTTCACCTTTATGAGAAAAGAAAAGCAGTGAAGAAGAAGTGCAGAAGTGCAGAGATTTCCAGACCATGACAAGTCCTCCCATGCTGCCGAGGCTGGACATCTTGCTCCTCCACCTGAGCCAGGGAGCTTACCAGCTCCAGCTGCAAAGCAAAATAAGTTACCCTCCCCTTTTCACCACACAGCAAGGATAATGGGCTTGGGAACCCTCAGCTGCCAGGTTGATGGGCGCAGGTTGGGAGGTGAGCCTGAAGACCATGCCATGAATCCCATAGGTCAGTGTGCTGGTGGAGAAGCCTCCATCGATCCTGCTTCACACACCAATGCTTGTCTCACTGGAGATGCCGCTGGGGATGGACCCTCCCTGTCTACAGAGATGGCTTGAGCTGGGCAGCAAGAGCTGGTCCCGTGCCTGGTGCGCATGCAGCCCACAATACAGGGCAAGTCAATCAACAGCAGCATATGTAAAAAATACCAAAACAAACATGAATGCAACCAGCCTAGTGTGCGCTGGTGGTCTGGACACTGTTGAGTCCTTGCAAGACCCCGCCCGGCGGGTGGGAGCAGCCCTTAACTGTGATGCACTGCACAGTTCGTGCACGTACCGAATCAGCCGCCCGCCCTGGGAAACCCAAAGCACGGGTCCCCTCTGGTGTCGCTGAACAACACTGCAGCGCTCTCCCCGCAAAGTCCAGCCAGGAACCCGCCGGCCCCGGCAGCTGGGAAGCGGGACCCGGAGAGGGACAGCGGGGCCGGGGCTTCCTCCCCGGCTGGCATTGAGCCACCGCATCTCCCCTCCGCATCTCCCCTCCGCACTTCCCACAAAGCATCCAAAGCACAACCTCAGCGGTGGCTGCTTGCAAATCACCGGGGGGAGGACATGAGGAATGCCTTAGCCTTTATTCTCCACCTGCTTCCCTTGGCAAAGCATCTGCTGCTGCATCTTCTCCCTGCAAATATTACCCAGTGGATTCCTTTTCTCCAGCACATGGGGGTTTGCACCCAGACTTGCACTGAAAAGAGGAGGGGTTGCTGCAAGGGATGCATGTGCAGCAGGAACAGTGAGGCAAGGGGATTCAGCTTTAAAGCCCTGGGCTGGTTTTCATCCACAGCCCCATACAACACTTGAAGGCATATGAGATGCTCTTCTGAAATGCAGTTTTGAGATGCCTTGAACTGCTGTTGTTCTCTTCCATTAAGTCAGTCTGTGTCATCAGAAACCTTAGAAAATGCTGACCCCTGCACTTGCAAACTAACTGGATTTCCCACCCCTGTGCCACATACACACTGTTTTCCTCTGTCCTGGACCAGCTCACATCTTGTTTACGGCTGGACACAACCCTATCTATGCCTTGCTCCATGTTTCACCACTGACCCAGCACCTTCCTGTCACAGCAGAGAGCTCTCCCTCCAATGCCATCTCTTCCACTCTTGGGTCTCCCCAAGGCCATTTCTGGGCAGGAGCTGGGCTGTGTTCTCCTGTGTGATAGATGGGTCCTGCACCAGCAGGCAAGCAATGCCCAGGCAGACTGGCGGCCTTGGCATGGGAAAATCTGTCCCATCAGCCTGAACACCCTGCTGAGGTGGCAGTGGTGGAAGGGAAACCTAAGGGATGGGATGGAAGACAAATCTTTGCTGCTTTTTGTGCAATTCCTGCCCTGCTGCGCTGGGAAAAATGCATTTCAAGGTGAGCAAAGAGAAAGATTTTCAACTTGATGAGCAAACTGCGCCCTGCAAACACCTCCTTAGCCACCTTTTTCCCAGCTCACGCCAAGCATTTGCTGCAGGCAGCTCCAGCACATAAACCAGGTAAAATGGCCTTGCCCAGGTCTTTGTTTCTTATTTAACAGAAGAAAAAAAGCAGTTTGCATTAAACCAATGCATGGTCCCCCCAGCCTGCAGACTGGAAAAAGCTCAGTTGCTGCTGGTTTGACTCACTGAGGTCCTAGAAGAGATGTGGTACTTTGACAGACTGTCCCAAACTTGGAAAACGATTGCATTGGAACACGAGTGGTGGGAGAAAAGCTCTTTCTGCTGCAGGTGCAAGGCTCCTTGTGCAGCCGAGCCCTGGATGCCTCCAGCCTGCTTTATCCCCCTGCTAGTGAGTGGGCTGCTCTTAAGGCTACCTTTCAAACACCCCCAGCTGCAGGAAAAGGGTCAGAAAAGTTGAGGGAAGGAGCTGGGGAATAAAAGGAAGAGAGAAAAGCCGGCAGCTTGGTGCAGAGCTGCTAGGAAGTGAAGCAGGCCTGCGGCGGGCAGCCCGCAGCCCCCTCCCCGGCGCAGGGGGCTCGGCCTACCACGACTGTACCATTCAGCATTCCCGCAGGGGCAAAGCCCAGGGAAATACATCCCGGGGGGCTCAACCCTTTGTGCCTGTGGTGCCCAGCGCTGAGGCACCGCCGCACTGGCAAAGCCTGGGAGGGGGCTCGGTCTCCCCGTTGGCTTTGCACACTCAGGCTGTCCCCAGCCTGGCTGCCAGCTCTCTCCCACCCTCCCTTGCCCTCCAAAAGGGAGGAGGGGGCTGGCAGCGGCAGAGCGCGGTGGGAGAGGCGGCAAGGCAGGCGTGCGGGAGCTCGGCCGGCCGGTGAGAGGTAGGGACCCCAAACCCCCGTGGCAAACCCACCGCTGGTCGCCCAGGCTAACCCGAGGGGCGAGTGAGACACCGGGGACGTGCCGCCATCCCGCAGCCCTGACGCCGCCTGGGGAAAGGGCTGCAAACGGGGTGGAGAGGGGAGACGCGGAGTTTGGGGTGAGTTTGAAGTCAGGCATCCCTCCTCCCTTCCCCATCGCGTTGCTTTGTCTGTCCCAGTGATGGGAGAAGGGGAAAGTCCTGCGGATGCAGCACTGCTGCTTAACAGTGAGAGTGGTAGGGTACAGCATCACTTACAGCCCTTTGCTTTCAGTACCCAACTATCCGGGTCGGTAAGCTGTGTGTTTGGTACCTTCCAGCATTCCTGCAAGTGAGCGGAAAGAGTGAATTGGGAAAAGCTGGGAAGCTCCAGAAAAGTGTCGCTAAGCAAGATGGGGAGGGGAAAGAGAGCTGCTTTTCATCTGAGCTGTATTACATGCACAGAAGTGCCTGAAAACAGCCTTTTCTTTCTCTGCAGGAGTTTGAGAAAAGGGAGGGAGAGCATATGGAACAACTCCTGCCAAACTACGCAGCTGGGCCAGGCCAGGCAGGCAGCACTCGGTGCTGGGCAGAATAACGCTCTTTGCTGCTCACAGACAAGAATAATTTCTTCTTCCTTTCTACTCTCCTCAGGAACATTTTGCTTTTCACAATTTCTCTTCTTTCCCTCTGATCCTTGGCTGCCTCATGCCCAGTGCTGGATCTGGAGTACTTGTGGGGATATCCCATGTTAGATTGGATCAGGCAGTGATGATCTTGCTGGGGGGGTTTGCCAGGCTGGGCAAGCCTCTTATTAACCCATCTGGGTTCATAATGTGGGGCTTGGGTGGGAACAGCAATGCTGGGAAGGGGCAATGCTATGAACAGGGATGCAGGAAGCAGCTTGGCCAGTGGGTACAAAATACTGTAGGCAACTGATCTATTGCCATGCTTCAGAAAGGCACCAAGCTCCCACCCTGCAGGAGGGAAGCCCTCGTCCCCACATGTGCTGTGGGCAAGGGAAGTGCTGCTCTGACCATACCCTGACCTTTCTGCTGGTAGGACCACAGTTTTGGTGGCTTTTTTTTCTGAAATTCTGCTGAAGCACCTGTAGTTCTGCCTCAGGCAGGAGGTGAGGGGGAAAGCTTTATGTACATTAATACACTGAAAACCTATCGACCCTAAAAAGGAGTCACTGCTCACATGTACTCGGCTCTATTTCTGAAAGGTCTTAGAGATTAGGTGAGGGAAAGCCCGGACCTTCTCTGAGGCCGCACCTCTGCCAGCAGAGCTGGGTGTGAGGAGAGGATGTCTGGGAAGCTAGAGGAGAAGAGGGCATAGCTGAAAAAAGCCTAGGGAAACATCAGTGTGATCTCTTCTGAATAGTTTCTAAGGGACACCATCAGATGGATGTAAAAGAAAAACCCTACAGAAGCCACCAACAGAGCAAAAAACAATCTGAAGAAATTGCCCAGGCCTCCCAGCTTGCTCTTAATGAACAATATAAGGTTACTAAGCCAAACCACATGTGGTCAGTAAATGCCAGAATTAAGGTAGCTGTGGTAACCTTGATTAAGGCTGCCTTTGGTGCACGCAGTAAGCAGGAGCCCTGCCTGCTGGTTTTCATGCCCGGGCAGTGCACAGGAGCAGCCTGCCTATGGTGCAGAGGGGTCCTTGGGATGGCTGAGGCTGCCAGGGGCTGCTCTGCTCCAAAAGCTGGGAGCAAAGGGGCTGAGCCAGGCAAGGAGAGGTGAAAACACCACTTTAGGGGAAGGGACAAGAGACCTGGCCCCCTGAGCCTGCTTGCAGTATGCACAGGGATTCACTCGAACTGAAGTGTTCTCATATGCTGGCCCACTTATTTTTGCATTTCCCATTTCTGAGTGTGGACTTGGCTCTGACCAATGGAAGCAGCCACATCTCCCCAGAGCCTCCGAGCTCCGGCCAGGGTGATACAGTCCTTTCCCTGAGGCTGCCAACATCACAGCTCTGAATGCTCAAGCTCAGGTGATGCAAAGTGTTCTAGAAATAAATCACATCTCCCAGGTGCCTCAAACCCAGCACCCAACTCTAGTGGAAGCCTCTGACCTTATTCCCTCTGTATCTCAGGTCATTGCCTGTGAGGGGAGGGGCACGGGTCATGCAGGAGCAATCTGTCTCCTCTGGGACAAGGCAGGGTCCTGGCAAACCAGAGCCGGGAGCTCACCAACGTAAGCACGCACCCTTACACAGGGGGTATGGCAGGGCCACAGACAAGCCAAGTCCAAGGATTCCTTAACCTCCAAGTGCTCGGCCTGGCAGCTCTCAGAGTGTTTGCTTAAGGTTGTTTCCGCCTGTGTAATTTGGATGGGGACAGTGAAAAATGCTTGTCTGTTCTGACGCAACACCTCTCTTTCCACCAGGCTCATCTCTGCCGCGGTGTCTCATAGTTTCCAATTAGTGATTAAAAACAGGTCATTGATGTCTCATCTCCCCTTTTTTGAATACTTTCTGGTGAATGTCTGGCTGCTGCCTACGCAAACCTGTGTGGCTTTCAGATGGTGGCCGCAAGAGCAGACCAGAGACCCTCGCAGTCCCTGCAGCCCTTCCTTTCCCCTCCTAAATTCTTAATTTTAAATGGTCTCAGTAGAAATCCATGCTTGCCAGGAGACTGCCTGGCCACAGACCAGTCTAACAGCTCTCCATCACTTTTCTAACTCCCACCTCTCTGTAGGAAAGTCAGAATAATAAAGCTTTACTTCCAGCACACAGACTAGAGTACCAAGGGCCAAGGCAAGCTGTCGCATTGCAGAGGGCTGGCACAGCAATATTTCCCCAACCCTCACCTCCGAGCTGGAGAGATACTGGCCTCTGGGACAGCCCATCTGGGGCTAGGAATGGGTGCAGGAGGGTGCATGAGAGCAAAATGATGGGTGCAAACTGCTTTGGGGATGCAAGCTGGGGGGATCTGACTGGTGAGTCAGCCATCAGGTGTTCAGTAAGAGCTCTTACTGCTGAGGCTTTGGGGAGCTGGTTTGCATCACTATTTGCAGAACTGGCTGAGAAACCCACAACATGTCTGAACCTGAAACGTGGTCAGCAAAATGCCAAACACGAGGATTTTTGGCACAAGCATGGTGAGGGAGTTATGCTTCATCTCTGAAAAAAACCAACCAACCAACAAAAAACCAACAAATAGTGCAATACAGCTTGATGAGGACTTATCTGGGCAGATGTTCAACCAACTATCCATTTTCTTTGGGGAGAGGGCATAATCATAAAAACCCAAATGACAGTTAATTCAACAAACCCACATTTCTGGAGAATAGAGAACAACCAAACCCCAGCAGCTCAGAGGTGAAGATTTTGGACTGTCTCTAGTGTATGGTTATTTACCACTTCCAGAAAAGCTTCATGCAACATGTGTGCATGTTCCCTGCATGTGTCATCACCAGGGCCGTGGTACAATATGTACATAGTACTACATTTGCTAGATTTCTTTACCAAACAGTTTTGCTCTTCGGTTCAGGGCAATGTTTGCAGGTATAAAAAATCCCACCTCTGTGCTTTGCCTCCTGGCAAAACAGACAAACTCCTCCTATCCCCACTGTGTCACAGAAAATGCGGCTAAGAGGACCTCTGACATCAAGGCAAGCCAAAAATTCATCAGGCTAGATGGAGGGTGGCTGTATGTCCAGCTTCTAGATGGTAATCACCTATGTTGCTTGTCTGTGTTACCTTGTGCACTGCAGGGAAGATGAGCACAGAGGACACTGGCAATGGGACTTCTCCTACCACGCCTCTCCTTGGGCTTCTGGTTTCAACCACTGAGTTGGTCCCTCCCAGCCCTGCATCCCCCAAGACAGCAGACCCACTGCTTGTGATTGTCGCACTTGTCTGCATCTTCCTCCTCCTGGCGACCTTCCTCATCTTTGTCACCCTCTGCAAGCCAGCGGCACTGGACCAGTCCCACTGGGGGCCCCGCGAGTGCATGCCCCATCACCTGGCGGATGCCAGTGAGCCCCAGCTGAGGCTCTGGAAGCGGCTGGGCTCCCTGCAATGCTCCATCAATACCTTCAGGAGGAGTCAGCCGGTGCCCCAGAGCTCCCTCGCCAGCCAGAACTGGGATATCATGGAGTCCACCAAAATGTGACCCTGCGCTGCAGGAACTAACTCACCCCACACTGCTATTCTTTGCTAGGCTTTTGGTTCAGGCTCAGTCCCCTCCTCAAGCAGCCCCTGGTATCCTGAGCGTCCTGGCAGAGCCCCTTTGAGCAGCTCATTTCCAGGCAGTGACTCTACAAGGCGACAAGAGATTTTGCTATTTCAGGTTCCCAAATGCTTTCAGGTTACCATTTCCTGGCAGGAAAGGTGGAGGCACCCGAACTACAACCACGTACAGCTATCACTGGGCAGTCCAAAAAATACTGCTGCTTTATTCGTGTTGGAAAACATTGTGCAAGTTGCGAGGCACCTGAACAAACAACCTGGGCGAGAGAAGAGCTAGCTGGCTACCTAACAAATATTGCCTTGAAGAGAGGCAGCCTGGGGCAAATGGGCTCCACAAAAAGCAATCCTCAGCTGAGAGTGTCCCTGAGTTGTAGTCCTGAGCAGGCAGAGGAAGGCTCGTGGCCCCTGTGTGCCACCCAGTCCCTGTCTACCCTCTTTCCATGCAATGAGCCGTGGTTCCTGTGGTAGATGCTTGGAAGGATGTATGCTACAGCTGTCTGCTGGAAACCTGTTTCAATAAATGAGCAGTGGGAGCAGGTAAACATGCCTATAAATGCATTAAAGAGAGCTTTTGAGGCTTGCAGCCACTGCCAGCTTGGAAAGACACTGCGCAAAACTGAGCTGCTCACTTCTGCTGGGAAAGGGTAAAACAGCCAGCAGGTAAGCTGATGTGCTTAGAAGAATCAGTAGAAAATAGAAAAAGTGGCTTAATTCTTCCAGGTCTGCAGCTCACATTGTGTTCAGCTATCGAGTTCACCCATCGAGTTCACCCCTCTGGGTGAAGTCTTCATGCCCAGTGAGGCCCCACAGTGAGCACTGAAGCCCATCTCTCTGGGTTTCACTTGGTCTCTGACCCTCATGAGATGCAGCTCTGCATCAGGACCTCTCCGAGCTGCCGAGGACACTCCTGCTCTCCTTTGGCCCTGGGCTGCCTGGCTTTCAGAGAAGGAGATGGGGAAACCTTCGAAAACTCTCTTGTTGCCACAGGGATGTGGGGATGTATTTGAAAGGGGAGACCTTCAGTACAAATGGCTCACGCTAAAGGTGTAAATTAAACTAAACCCAGGTGATTACGCATTTCCATTTCCCTCTGATTTTGTTCTGTGGAAAACAAACTTCCCCCAAATACCATCTCGTTTGCCACACACTTCCAAGGGCATCCCTCTTTTGGGAAGCATTCTCTAAGAAGAGGGACTTTGATGTCAGGGTTTCCTCCATTCACAGTCTTTTGATTTGAAAAACAGGCTCAGTTTTAGGAGTCCCATGGCAAGGCTTCTCTCTCCCTGCACAGCTCTCCTACGCACCTCCACCCCAGGGGCAGGGAATGTAGGCAGATGCCTGACCCCAGAGGCAGGCATGGTGGTATGGGCATCACGTACCATGTGCCATGGCACAACAGGTGAGGAGGAGCTGCAGGGCTCGCGGTTGGTGACTGGCTGCCCAGAGCAGGGCTCTCAGCAAACCTTTGTTGCAAGAGGCAAAAGGCTCCTTTCTTCTCTCCTGGTGACTCACCCTGCCTTGGAGAGCCAGGGACAAAGCTGCCCCTTTCCCTGTGCTGGGAGAGGTATTCAAGGCAGGAGGAGCCTTCCCAGGGCCCTCTGCAAAGAGCTTTTGGTGCCTGCTCCAGAAGAGCCCTGGGTTTGAAGAGATGCTGGAAGCCCTTGGAGGCTGCGTGAATGCCAGCATTCATTCAGTGCTCACTGAGCCATTCAGCTCTGCGCACTGGTCCCTCAAAGAAGAACAAAAATGAAAACAAAGTCCAAATGCTTTTCTCCCTCAGTTCCCCCCCCTTCTCTCAGAGCATCTCTTTACATGCACTCGTCTCCCTTCCCCTTGAGCTCTCCGCTCTCAGCCCCTCCCTTCTCTGCCGGGAGGAGGGAGAAAATGGGGACCCAGACAGGCAAAGGGGCTTTACCAGCACGGCACTTGGGTTTTCTCCTCTCACCTCTGCAGAAATGGGTGAATTTCTGAATTTTTGTTTGCACTTTTCTGTCTTCTCCCTGGTGCTCACAGCTTAGGTTAGCAAAGGAGCAGAGAGGCACACAAGCAAGAACACATCTTGCCCTGTCTGGGGCAACAGACCACTCACGGAGAGAGAAAATCTCTGCCCTGAGCTTCCTGCAGCTCACAGCCAAGGTGCCAGGGCATGGAGAGTGGGGGACCCCCTTCACCCACGCAAGGGCCCTGGTGGAAGAGAGCCACATGCCTGCACTATACTGCTGGCAGCTGGGATGTCCTCAGGGATGCTGACTTCGTAGCTGCTCTGAAGGAAGATGGGTCGGTTGTCATTGACATCCAGGACAGTCACATACACGGTGGCAGTCCCAGTGCGCCGGTTCCCAGTGGGGCCGTTGTCTGTATGGGAGAGAAAGGCAAGCAGAGGTTTGGTCACCTCCATCTCTTCCTTGCACACAGGTGGTGCTCAGCCCTCAGCTACTGAAAATAACAAGATCAGAATTTTTAAACTAAAATCCTGTCTTTTCTGAGGCTTGCAAATCCCACACTGAACCATGGAGTGGTTTGGGTTTTTTCTGCCTGTCCTTAAAGAAAACGGAAAAGCTGAATCACCCTCAAACTCTGCCATGGAACCACTGCCCAGCAAGGCTGGAAACACAGCTAGTCATTAAAGCAACTCTGTAGACTAAGAGAGTGATGTATGCTGGAAGGGACTGCTGGAGGTCAGGGATTTGGGAGATGAAGGCAGGCAGGGGTCTGATGAGTTTCCTGTAGACCCAGCTCAGCTTACAGCTAAAGAGCACCAGCACCGGTTGATGTTCAGTAGATAAGGACATGGCACAAAGGATGAGGCAATGGGGACCATGGGTTGGGCTTGGCTTTTCTGACATGCCCAGGGCAAGTGAGCATTAAACCCACTCAGCTGGAGCCCATGGGATCTGCTGACTGGGAAAACATATGCAGTCTGATACCCATCAGAGGGGCAGAACAGATCCTTTACTGCTTGGGATGCAGTCCTGCATGCCCAGCCGGTGCAGCATCCCTGCTGCAGACCCCGTGGCACCTGCAGTGCCATGCCCCCGAGATTTCTGACCAGGCCACTTATTTCTCCTTTCAAAAGTCTTCTGTAAACAGGTACATCATTATAAAACTCTGGGAATGACGGCCAAGATGCCTTTGGCACATGGGCCCTCTGCCCGTGCCAGGTGGCTCTGGATTAATTGGCAGCCACTGAGCTAAAGGCTGGCATGGCATTAGGTGAATGATGCTGTGGTGCTGGCATTTCTGGGTGGAGATCTGCCCTAGATGGCATGGAGCTTCTTGGGAATGGGTGGCCTTGCCTGTCCTGGGGGAAAGGGAAAGCCCTGGGGTGAGCCTGAGGCGTGAATTTACTGCCTGCAAAAGTCATGTTGGAGTCAGGACATACTAATGCACGTGGGCTGTGAAATGCTAATGCCAAACACAGGCTCTGGTTTATAGAGCGCCTCAAAGGTTGCTGTCTTTCTGACTCGCCCATGAGGCCACTTGGCACATGCACAGCCACCCTGTATGGCTGTGTGTCAGTGGTCCCATGGGAACAGTGGGAAATCCTTACCGATGGCCTCCAGGATCAATGTATATGATGCCACGGTCTCCCTATCCAGACTCACGACTGTCCTGACCACCCCATCTCTGAAGCCAACGCTGAATTTGCCGTCCTGGTTCCCACCTGTGGCAAAGGACAAGGACCAGGTCACCCTTTGTCTGGATGTAGGGAGCAGAGTCCGCGCTGCATGCGGCGCTGCAGCCTGGGCATGGGGTCAGCCCAGCCATGGAAAACACAAATGCTCAGCCTGCCCTCCTGAAGGGCTGCATTTCACACACTTGTGAGCAATGCAAGCTTTGTAAGATGAGCTTGTATCTTGTCCGAGGCAAAGAGTCTCTGCAGCAGAAGTGAGCAAAGCATCTTCTCTCTGCCACACTAAACACTGTGCCTGCCTCACAGCGCAGGAAAAGAGAGATGGTTGTAGGAAAAGCTGAATCATGTAAGACCCAGATCATTTCCTGAATGCTTCGGAAGCAAACTGGGGTAACTTTGCATGTGGCCTGCGGTACCTGTGGGGCAACACACACCGTTTCTCTTGTGAGGGAAGCTGGAGCGGCTATAAGATGAAACGTGAGGCTGCTATTGTGAGAAAAGTGACTCTCTGGTGATGCTTCTATTTCTGCCCTCTTCCTGAGGGCTAAATGACACATGTGCAGTTTGCAAGTCAAAGCATAAGGGGTTCCGGGGGGTTCCCCAGCCTCCTGCTGCAGGTGCTGCAGATGCCTGCCTTCTCCCTGCCCACCCAAAACCACCTGCATGCAGGGCTACAAGATACCCTAAAACTCTAGAGAGGCTTCCAACCATAAATGTGAATGCTATTCCAGCCCTTGCTCCCCAGCGTATTCTGCCCATCTTCATGCTTTTCCTTGGCTGTATCCCGGAGGCGTGAGGGCAGGGGATGCCTGGGGCAAGGGTTTGCGCCGGGCAGGGCACAGGCAGTCAGCAAGGCCGAAGCCAAGCGGGGCTGTTCAGCAGAGGGCGATATCGTACAAGGTTTGGAGGGGCTGGAAAAGGCAACGCTGATGTGCAGGACACCATGGCTAAGGTCTGGGGCAGCCTGCTCCTTTCCACAACCACAGATTCCTTTTGGAGCGTTTTGCAAGGTTGGCATACCTGTGATGAAGTAACTGAGCTCAGCGTTCAGCCCAGTGTCAGCATCCGTGCAGTTGAGCCGGACCACTTTGAAATCCCGGGCCACGTTTTCAGGCAGCGACACATTGTAGACCGCAGGGAAGAAGGTAGGGTTTTCATCATTCACGTCCAGAACTGAAAGGGGGAGCAGACCTGAGTGCCCCCCAAAGGGCTGCCCCTCCTGCAGATGCCAGGCTGACTTCTGCTGGGCTCCCCAAACCACCTGCCTGCTGCTCTGAGCATCTTAGGAAACGCTCTGCCTGCTGCTCCCTGCCATTTCTGTGGCAGGGGTGCCTGAGAACCAGCTGTAAAGAATTGTCCCCATGGCTGCGGGCTGTATTTTAGTTGCCTCTGACACATACAGATGCCTCCCCTTGCATCCAAAGAAACCTTACATAACTGTAATTAAAGTTACTGTTTGGACGAAACTAATTTTCATCCCCATTCAAAGGAAAATCTGGGCTTAAATGTAAGCCCAGTGTTTCCTGGTGTATGGCAAAGGGCCCTGGAGTTACAGGACCAGAAACTTCTTTTTCCAAGCCCAGGCCTGAGGATAATGCAAGGTCAGTTTATTTCCAGGTGATGCTTATCCTCAGCACTAGCCTTGTGTGAAGCCATTAAATAGAAATGTATTAAAGACAGATCACAGAATAAAGGCCCAGCTCTGAACTGGGATTGCTTGGGCTGTCCAGACATGCAGCTGATGCAAATCACATGCTGAAACAAAAGGCAGGCCAAAATAAAAAGAAACACTGGGGATGGCAGAATGAAGGAAAAACAACACAGAATTTGGGGGTTCTGCCAGAAATGCCATATTTTCCCCATCTCTGCGCTATGCTGACCTCACACTGGGCAAGATATGAGGTCTTTGGAGATGGCAGTGCAATGGGCTGCCCTCCCTATGTGTTACCGTACATAAAAACTGACACAATGTGTCAAATCATATATCTGATTCCTCAGTGTGCCTCCTATGTAAACTACATTTCCTCTGGTGAGGTGTCCTTGTCACCCACCTTTTGGGGATCAGAGGGGGCTCTGCAGCCAGGCAGGGCTTGGAGGGGTCTTGATGCACTCACCTTTGACAGTCAGGGTGCTGGTGGAGCTCTTAGAGGGCACACCGGCATCACTGGCCACCACCCGCAGGTAGTACTCGGCGATTCTCTCCCTGTCCAGCACGGTGGTGGAGGTGACAAGCCCACTGGTGCTGTTGATGAGGAAATCCATGCGGGGCATCCCCACCTGCATGCGGTATGTCACCTGTCCATTTGGACCCTCGTCCAGGTCGATGGCCGCTACCTGGTGGGGAGAGTGGAAGGAAGGGAGGAAAGGGGTGAGCACTGGGGAGCCCGATCATCTCCTGGCAATGAAAATCACAGTACATAAATCCTGAGTGTTTCTTTGCCCTCAGCGGTGCTGGGCTGAAACAAAGGGGCCTTGGAGCATCCCCTCTGCTGGGAGTGAGCACATGTGGTGGGATAGCACAACCCCTTCTGCATTCTCCCGGTTGCATTGCTAGAGGATGGTCAGGATGTACTGTCTGCTTTGCAGAAGCGATGGCAGCGACAGCAGCAGCAGCTCCCAGCGTGGGGCATGGCAGCAATGGGACATGCTCACCTGGAAGACAGAGGAGCCTGCAGGAAGGCCTTCAGCAATCTCAGCGGCGAAGGGCAAGTTTTGGAAAGTGGGGTCATTGTCATTCAGGTCCAGCAGGTTGACGAATACCGTGGCGCTGCTGGTAGCTCGCAAGGGTGGCCTCCCACCTGTGGAGGCCAGGAACCGGGTCTCAAGGTTAATGCCTCCAACCATTTCCACCCCTTTCCCCTAAAAAGGAGCCCTTGCTTCCTGTGCAGACAGTGATGCAGGATGGTGCTGTCCCCTCGAGGCACTGACCTGTCCGTGTTACCCCTTGCACTACTGCCCATTGGAATAATGAGCACAGTCCCCTGGCAGGATAAAACTGACCCTGGCAGCAGGCATGCAAGGCAGACCAATGGCTACCTGTACATGCAGCTTTAAAACAAGAGCAGCACCAGCCTGTGCTTATCTCTGCCTTTCTGGCAGGATGGATGGGACAATGGCTTTAGCACAGTGCTGAGTGGTGCAAGAATATAAAGGGACAGAGGTTATAAGTGCCTCCTGCCTCTTGGAAACAGGCTGGGTAATAGAAAATTATCTTCATATCTCTATCTTTTTTTCCTAAAAATGTTTCCCTAAGATCCTATTTCCGGAGAAGAATACATTTCACCACTTGATCAGTTCTTTTCCCCCAGCTGCTCAACTGACTTTCCTAGATATTGATGGAGCCAGACTGGGAAGAGGGGGAGTTTCTGCCTCCCAGGCTCCTCATCAGGGCTGCTACAGAAATGACTGTGCTTGCATTTTGAAGGTTTCTGGTTTGTTTTAGCAGAAGGTTTTAACCTACTCTCATTTTCTAACCTCAGAAACATCTTTGCAACTTATGCTTAAAACATAAAAGGAAAAGAAACGTCATCATAAAGGAAAAATCACGCTGAGAAAATTCAACTCAACAAGTGAAAATCGTCACGAAGGGAAACCAGAGGGTGAGGAGGATGACGTTTGCACAACCTGAACCCCAGCAATTTCCAGCTACAGTGGAGCAAGACAAACCACTGTGGCAAAGAGGAGCGGGACGGAAGCAGGGCTTACAGTCAGTGACCGACACCACGATCCTCCGCATGAGCTGGGCCTCCTGGGCATTGGGGTTCTCACGGTCCAGCAGCACACCGGTGGTGCGGATCTTGCCTGTGGTGCTGTTGAGGCTGTAGAACTTGTTGGGGGGTCGGATGCTGTACACCACCGTGCCGTTCTCCCCCAGGTCTGGGTCAACAGCCACCACCTGCCACCGAGAAACAGCAAAAATTAACGCAGAAAATTAACTCCCACAGTGAGTTCTCACGTAGATTCACCAGTGTCGAATAATGAGGCTGAGCTCATATGAGAGGCTTCCCCATACCAGCAGCAGCAAGAAGTTCTCCTTTCTCCATACAGCTATATATTTTCATGATACTTGCAGAGATTTTGTACCCTTGAGACCTCTGCTGTGGTGTTAAATCTCACTAAAATTGTCCTGCGAGCCTGGGAGGTAATGACACGGCAAGAAAGACACAAGCACGCAGCAACTCAATGGGCTTTTTACTTTTAAATAAAGACAGCTAGGAAAAAAGCATCCTTCAGAAAAATAAAATGAAGAGGACCAACAGGCACGCAGAGGAACTTGTGCTGCCGCATCGGAAATGCTGGAAATAATTCACTGGTGGAGTTCTCCATGCCAGACATTTTGTGCTTTACTGTTCTCCCTGTGACATTTGTAATTACAGGGGACATCTACATTAAAAAAACACCCAACTTCATTACACTTGTAACTTCTCTGCCCCCTGCTGCTTGTCCCGCAGCTGAATTTACATCATATCAGTGACACAATAATTATTTTCCCAGCAACTAATTGGGATGTCAAAGGCAAGATGACATCAAGCAGGCACTAAGCAGTGGGGCTGGTGCCACACGGAAGAGAAGAAACTGCCAGGCTTGGGCTCAGGCTGCGCTGCCAGACCTTTCTTCCCCCCTGTCCCCCGCCACAACTCCTTTTCTTTCACAGCCTTCCTCCTTATATGATTTTGTGGATTCTCTTCACTTTTCCCTCATTTATTTTCCGTTTCCTGCCCGTCATTTTTCTCCCGGTGTGATGGAGTACAAGCCTCCCTCTCTCCTCTTTTATTTCACCGGAGGGACTTGAAAGGCTGTAAATCAATGTCTCTGAGAGAGGTCCTTGAAGGAGGTCGCAGGAGAGGCTAAGAAAAGGAGAATGTGGCCAAACCTCACACAATTTGGGGAGGAAAAAAAAATTCCCAGCAGAGAAGAGAAGTGCATGGGACAGGCAGTAGTGAAGAGGCTCAGATGGTGCCTGGCTGAATGTGACACTGGTTAGGAGGTGACTCTCTGCTCCAGCCAAATGGGTGACAAACTCTCCAGGTGAAAGGAAGAGGCTTTTAGCAAAACAGCCACCTTCCCTTGCACTTACTGTGGTGACGTCCGAGTTGGGGGGGGTCATTTCCACCAGGTTAATGAAGTATGGCTCATCTTTCCATGTGGGGTAGTTGTCATTGATGTCCAGCAGTGTGATGTTCACCTGCAAGAGAGCAAGCAAGTGGTATTGGTTCCTGGGGCAGCATGGTGTGTCCCCTGTGGGTACAGCAGTACCAGGTACCCAACACATGTTCACCCTCCAGAGGGAAAGCCTACAGAAAACAACCTCTTGCATCTTCACAGCAAAGGCTCCTTGGCATATCTGATCTGGGTTTGACTCACACGTATTTATCACCTTGCAGTTAAAACAACCGCAGGGGCACAAGGTGTTTTTTCAAGCAGCTACTTCACTAGAGGGGTGGGATGCAAAACTGGTCACGGTGGTGGGGGAGAGGGGACAGTGGAAGCACAGGAGGAAAGGAAGGAAAATCTGACTGGTAAAAAGAGAGAAAAATAAAAGGAATAAATGAGAAAGCAGGAGAGGGTACGGTAACAGGGGGTGGGAGGTGCAAAGACAAGAGAGCACAGGAGAGGGTGGTGCTCTGAAGTGTTACCTAGCTTCATTTTCAGCATGAGAAGTGGCATCTAAGTGACAGTAGTGAGCCTCTGGGATGCATCCTGTTGTCTAGGAGTCTCTCACCTCCCCAGATCACCCATTTCAATCCAGCCTGTGAGTCTGTAAAGGTGCCTAAGGGAAAAGCTCTAGTTCAAGGGAAGGAGGGCAGAGGGGCAGGATGGAGCCCCCGGTGCCTGGCTGGGCGTCTCCTGGGGTCTCCTCTGCGCCCAAGGAAGCGGGCCCTGACGCCGCGCCAGGCTGAGCTGCTGGTGCCACCCGGTGGCAGAAGAGGCGAATCTGGACACCACAGTCCCCGGGCACAAGCCAAAGCACAGCAGTAGTCCCTGTGGAGGTTGGTGACTCACCTGTACTCTGAGTACCCCAGGTGCTTGTCTGACACCCAGGGACCTCGCAAAGCCCGTAAATGGACTCTTATTCCCAGATCAAGAACGATGATAGGGAACAACTTTGAGTCCCGGGTATATATCCTTGCTAATGACAGCAGACAAACTGAATTGACCACCCACTTCTCACCAGGTTTTAATTATCTTTAACTTTTTAAGAACTATGATGTGGGGGTTTTTTCTTGGGTTTTTTTTCTTTTTTAGTTGCAATCTGTGTTGCAAAGAGTTTTGCCTTTGTTTTGCCCTTCTATAAAACTATTAGGAGAACATCATCTCATCTGGAGCCCTAAAGGGGAAACCAGCATCCATCTTGCTGTGCTGTTGCCCAGCCATGGCTGTCATGTGCCTCTGGAAGGCTGCATAGGGAGCTTCTGGTCTGCTATATGGATCATACACTTCCTGATTGCCCTCAGCAGTAGCGACAATTATTTTAGGGATCTTCTCGGCACAATATATCTTTGCATCACCCTCTGTTGCATGGGACATCTCTCCTGCAACCCAACTGGGTGTTCCAGGGGCAAGGGCACACAAATGTTATGAAATGTTCAAGCCAACATGGTGCCATGAGCAATGAGAGATGGATCTTTGGCTTTTGACCTCCTGATATTTCCGAAGACTTTTACAAAACCTTTGCAAACAGCTGGCCTCCCTGACATCTGCAAAGGGCAAGGCAAAGCACTGGGCTTCAATCCTCAGTACAATGGCTTGTACCTCCACTAGAACTGTCTGAGGAGCCTAGGCATCACAAGCTGGTTGGAAACCCTTGATAGAGGCACTATGTGAATAGTAGTCATCAAGAGCAACTAAGCTTGCCTGCAGACTCTCCAACTAAGCATTTTCTCAAGAGGCATGAACAAAGGGAGCCGTGCTGCAGGTGGAATAGGTACCTGTTACCGTCTTTGCATGGAGAGCTGGACATGTAAAGCTCTGGAAGGTCAAGTGTCTCTTGAGTGAATGGCTTGCCAGGAGAGGGAGACTGATTTCAAGATCTACATTTGCCAGATAGTCATTGTGCAAGGGCTGTGAGCAGTGGTAGGAGTAGCCCAGAGGGCAGACAACACTGTAAGCTCTTTACCCATTCACACAGCTAAAATTAAACACTGATAGCGTGCAGAACTGAAGCATTGGTGCCTGGGCAGCCCTTCCCAATGCCAGCCCCAGGCAGGCACCTATGGCTTGAGAAGATGGGAATTGCTCCTTCACACACTCACCATAGCAATGCCTGTCTTCTGATGGTGGCCCACGCCTCCATCCACCGCCCGGACAATGAGGATGTATTCAGATTTGGCCTCCCGGTCCAGCAAAGATGTTGTCGTGATTTCTCCTGCAGCCGCAAGGGATGAGAGAGATTAGAGATGTCGTACGGTGAACAGGGGCACTGGTGAAAAAAAGGAACACTCAAAACCAGAAACAGGATCCTTCACAAATGGGCCCTTTCTTCTGATTCAGTTTTAAATAGATGGATCCTGGAAAGGTCAGCTTGTCAGTAAGCTCCTGCAAACTTCCTGCTGTAACTTCCCACAGGAGCTCATCTAACAACTGCCTGAGATCCCTCACACTCGTTTCTGCCCATAACGAACTGAAAATTATGTCAGCAAGGGAAGGCGGGCAGCCTCTCCTTAGATAACATCAGACCTTGCAGCCTAAGCTTTTTCTTAGGTAAAAGTCACTCCCACCAAGAGCTGAGCTTCCACTGATACCTCAGCCAAAGCTCTCACTTTGACCAAGCAAATGGTGGTGTCTGAAATCTGGTGAATTCCTTAGATTGTGTGCCTCCTAAGCAGGCTGCTCCAGGGAGAGGAGGAAGATGAAAGAGAAACAATGATGGGGAAGAAAACCAGGGGAAAATGAAGAGAGGCAACTGAAAGGAAAGGAAGAGCATGTACAAAGACTCACCTGAGCGAGCATTGATCCGAAAATGTGAGGAGCCCTCCAGGGAGTAGATGATTGACTCCTGCCCATATTCCCTGGACCGGTCCATGTCAGTGGCATTGAGAAACAGCACTGTGGCTCCTTGGGGGAGTCAGAAATGAGGGCTGGGATGAGCATCTGCATCCTGAAGCAGCTCTACCCAGCTGCCCTGTGCCCCCACACCACTCCTGCAGGTCACCCAGCCAAGGGGTCCCCTCACCTGCATGCACAATGGGGCCAAACCCCCAGGATCCTCAGCTATGAAACTGCCATGTCTCTGCTTTTACCTCTCCAAAAAGCCATCACCCACCCACTTCTGGCTGTAAGACCCCCAGGGCCCTTCTGCTAGCCTAGAAAAGGAGCAGCGTATGCTCCATACCTGCCATAATGTCTTCCATGATGGTTATAACATAGGAGGGCTTGCTGAATGTGGGGGGGTTGTCGTTTTCATCCTGAAGCAAAGAAAGTCAAGAGAGTGGTTGGGAAAAAGGCAAAATCATCAGGTAGCTGCCAAAGTCTGGTATGGGGGATGCTCGTGGTTGACTGCATCTCAAGATGTGACCAGCTTAAGACATGAGCATGGGAAAGGTGGACTTCGGGTAAGGCTCCAGAGGTCTAAGAACACGATCTCACTGTGGAGACAGCTGAGGTTAAGGCAAGTGGATTGCCAGTGAGTTTGCTGAGCTATACGGTGGGGAAAATACCAACTATCTCATTACCAAGCACCCTGGGCAACAGGTCTGAAACCAGACTGGCATGGCCAGTGTAGCTGCTTAGCTTTGGCTGCCTTTGTTTAAGAGGACTGCTGTGGGTGTTTGCAGAGAGATCAGCTACAGCATTTTTTGGGAAGAAGCTGTTAGCATACAAATGCGTTCCCTCCAAGCCTGTCTGTGCCAGCAACTGTGGCCAGCCTGGTGCAACTAGGCAGGAGCAATTGCTTGAAACATCCCCCAAAACAGATTTTGGACCAGTTTAAAGCTCCCCCAGGGGGCCTTTAAATGCTATTTAAACAATGTTAAGAATCTGCCTTAAATGAACCAAACCCAACCGCCTACAGAGGGAAGGATGGAGCTGCCAGGACATTAAAACACCGTTATGGACTTTGCTCTTTCCCTGGGGCTGCTCTGGAGACATGCTCTACCTGGAGACTGCTGGTGGACCTGCAGGCTCAGCTGCTCCTGCTGCCACCAAACTTGATATTTGAGGCAATTTCACATGCCACCAATGCCCATCGTACTGGAATTAAATTGCCATCCTCTGCTCTCATTGCTGGAAGCAAGTGGTCTTTAATCAGCCTTTGCATCACTCAGCTTTCACCCTGCCTCCTCCGAGGCTAATGAGGAAACTGCCAGCTGCCCAGGGTGCTGTCCTCACCTTCCCTTCTTCTCCTCAGACAGCAGGGTTGGGGTCATCACTCCAGGGCAAACCCAGGAGGTCTGCATAGTTTAAAAGCAAAGGAAATGTAGAGACTGAGCATGCATCCACATGTCACCTGCAGCCAGACCCTGGTAAGCTGTGCCGCGGTCCAGGCTGGGTGGTTGCAAGTCAGAGCAGACATCATGCTGTTTTGTTAGCAGTCCTGAGTTCAGCAGGCCGTGCTCAGCACTGCCACGGCCCGGCAAGCCAGCTCCCAGGGAGGCAGGGGCTCACTTCTGGCCATCTCTCCATCTGGCTGGAGCTGGCGTGCACCTGCCTGCAGCACGGTGCATGGCTTTTCTACTTGAGAAGGATATTTTCCACTTCAGCAACACGAACTCCAAAGGTTCCCACTGCAAACCTTCCCATGTGCCTCCAGTGGCACCTGCAGCGATGCCAAAGAGGACCCAGCACGCTTCCTCTGCTCCCACAGTAGAGGGCATCCAGCTTCCCTTGTTCCCCTAAACCTCAGCCTTCCTCCCTACACCTCACCCTCAGACAGTGTTAGATCACCTTCAAGGATGCAGACAACCACAGATGCTCACGCTAAGCACACAGCCCCCTTTCCTCCAGACATACACATGCTATAAGTTGCTGGCTCATCACCCTGAACGGAGCAGCAGCGGCAGGGAGTGAGGCAGAAACTTATTAGCAGTGATATTTCCCCGGACCCTGGTGTGGCGCGCACTATTAGTTCTGATTCGGCAGCTCCATCTGCAAAAGCGTATTGTCCCCTAATGGGAAATCTACAAGGCGAGTTTGACTTCTTTATTAAAAACCAACAACCAAAGGATGAAAAAAAATTACCTCCTTCCACACTTGCTCTTGTTCTGCCTTTTCATGGCTCTTGTTCCTCAAGTACCATCGTGAAACACTTCCTCCTCATTTTCTTCTTATTTTTTTGGCTTCCCCCCCCCTTTTCTTTTTCCAGTTGAGAGAAAATCCCTTCAGTTGAGAGTGGGAAAAGTGACAGCTACTTAAAACCCACCAACATACAAGCTCAACCCAGAGGAGATGACCCACTGAAGTATGGTCTTTAGAAAGAGGTGTTTATGCTGTCTAAAGCATAGTGTGGGAAGGATGCATTTAACCACCACTAACCCTGCCCACACTGCCTTTTTCCCCCTCTCCCAAGCATGCTGGAGGAGCTGGAAGAAAGGCACGCTCATGGGACTTCACTCCCATCCTGCAGCACTGTGGACTTCATCTTCTTCACCTTCTCAGACCGACGCTGCTGCCAGCCTGGCTTAGATCCCATCACTGCAAGACTGACAGGTTATCAAGTAAATTGTCTCCATTGCCAATACCTCCCTCCAGATGTCCTCGAACCACAATGTGCCTCAAAGTGACAACCGGATCTAATCTTCTCAAGGAATGCTGTGACGCTTTACCTCTCCCAGCAGCAACCTCTCTTCAAGGGGGTTTGCACCTATGCTGGCACATGAGAAGCTCAGCAAAGCCTACAGCTGGGCCAGGACAGCCAGTGTTGGGGAGATAAACAATTAGCTGCCCATGATTGATTCAGGGACTGATAATTTCCAACACTACAAGTGTTAATGCACAGCCAAAGCTCTCTCCTCTGCATCCAAGCTTCAGTGAGTACCTCCTGGCTACAGGCATGAAGAGCATCCCAGCCAGGAGTTCCCTGTGACCTGAGAGAACGGCTCACCGGGTGCTCAATGAACCTCTCCAGTCAAAAACAAGGGCAGAAGGTAGATTTCCATCCCATCTCCAGCTCTGCTCCTCACCCTGTGTTTAGCTGTGGCTCCTGCCACATTACTTCCAGTGGTTTCCCCATGCACTGTGCATGGCCAAGGAGAGGGAGGAGGTGCATGGGGCTAGGACAGCCCATCAGCTCTTGTCTGTGACGACACCCCTCAGACACACTCTCTCACTCACCCTCTGCTACTCAGACCTTATCACATGGCAGGGACAGTATTTCTTTAACCAGTATGTCAGGGACACATATGTACATGAAACTTATATGACACATATATACATACATGAGACATGGGTAATCACAACCCACATGTACATATCTAAGGGCAGAACAGTCTTGCTGGAGTATTGATCAGTTAATGGCACTGTTACAGATCAATTGCAGGGAAACCACAACAGTCTGGTCAGGCACCATACTTACAAACACCTCTATGGTGACGGGGACGGTGCTGTTGAGTGGTGGGTTCCCAGCATCCATGGCCATCACGGTCAGGTAAATAACCCCATTGGCCACCTGCTCGTAGTCAAGGGGGTGGTTCACGCTGATCACTGAAAGGATGCAAAGCAGGGTGGTCAGGAGGCATTCACGCACCAAGCAGGACAGTGGACAGGCTCGGGGTGTGGCCCATCCACTCCATCTCCCCAGGGCCAACAGTGGCTGCTCGAGGTGGAAATGCTCCCAAAACATAAGTGCTGAGAATTACTGAGCTAGCATAACCCAGAGTGTACACAGAGACACAGCTCCGCAGCGGCTTGGCTCAAGTCCTGCTGCAAAGGAGCATGTTGCAGGTGAGGTCAGAACAAGCAGAGGAGCTGCCAGCAGCCTGCTGATATGATGCTTGCAGGGGTATAAGTGCAGCCGGAGCTGCTACTTGTCAGGGGCACCTTGGTCCCTGGACCAGTGCTTACCTCCATATCCTTCTGACACTGCAATGTCAAAGTAATCTTGAAAGGCAGACGCCTGCACAATGCTGTATGTGATCTGGTTGTTCGGAGGGGAGTCCTCATCAGATGCCTGGGGTGTGAAAAGAGGGAGTAAATGAGCATGGGAGCTGTGATATGCAACAGGAGAGAGACGAGGGGATGGGAGGTGCAGGCTGGGCCCAAGGAGAGTGGAAAAGTGATGGACGATATGCACTCATTAGGGAAGATGCCCCCCAAGGAGGTTTGTAAACCAGCCTCTCCCTCCCATCCTGCCTCCCCTGAACAACTCGCTGGGTCCCCCTCTCCTGATCTCCCTGTGTTACTCATCCAGCCTGGCCCCTACGGAGGGAAAAAAAGCCATGCTTTTGCATCATTGCAAAGTTTGGTTTTGTGTAAAAGGAGCAAACAGTCTTCCCTAGCTGCCTTCCCTCCACAGCAGAGGCTTACAGCTCCATCAACAACAGAGCACCTTCCCCTTGATGCCTGCTGACTTTATTGAGCAGAGCAAGGTGATACGGAGGTAGTGCATGTGCCCTGGGAGAAACCTCAGATCCTGGGAATGCTGTATAGACATGGGACTTGGAGGAGACGAGAAGGAGGGAGGCAGCTCCCAGCTGCTGCACTGCACCTGACTGCACTTTGCAGTAAAGCACAAAGCATTTCTTAGGAGGAACGCAGGAGGGATGGCAGCAAGGACAACAGCAGGGGTGAATGGGGACCTAACCCACTCCTGTCTCCCACTGTGCATCTCAAGTGGAGGAGCTGCTCCAGTCTCTCACCCGGAGCCGGACCACCTGAGTGACAGAGGGCTCGTTCTCCCGGAGAGCCCCCAGGTATGCCTCCTTCTGGAAGGTGGGGATGTTGTCATTAACATCAAGGACATTGATCCTGACGCGTCCCGTTGTCTCCTCCCCGCCGCCGTCCCGGGCGATGATGGTCAGGGTGTAGCGCTGCATGGTCTCAAAGTCTAGTCGAGCTGTCAGGAGGATTATGCCCGTGTCCTTGTCCATTGAGAAACTGAGGGGACAAGAAAGGAGAGGGAAAGCCCTGGTGACCACATGCTCTGGATGGAGAGATGGGGTGGCAGCAGCCTGAGAGCTAGCACCACAGCGGGTGAAGTTCACAGCTTTCTTCTGAACAGTATTAAGTCCCAGAGCATCTTCAAGAACTTAGCACAGGTGGTGGGGTAGAAACCCTCAGTACTGCTCTACAGGCAGAGAAAGGGGGCTCAGAGGGCCCCACATCCCTTCTGCTAGGGCAGCCCACATACCTCCCCCAACTGCCCACCATGAGCGAGTCACACACGATGCTCCAGGGCCAACAACTGTTGGTCTCTGTAGGTCCCGATTTAGCAAAGTGATTAAACATGCTGAGCATCAGGCATGTGCTCAAGTTAACCCACCCCTTTGGGAGACAGCATAGTGCGGTTTTCATAGGGTATATCACAGGGACATACATATGTAGGACATAACAAACGCCCTTAGTTGCCATCTGGCTTCTTGGCGAGGTTAGAAGAGGATTTTGAGGAATCAAATTCATGCTGGTGGGTTCAGTCACACTTACCGGTCAGGATCATCACTGAAAAAATAACTGACTTTCCCGTATGTGCCCACGTCATTGTCAGTTGCCTGAGAAAATAAAAGTTTATTGATAAATGAAGGTATTTATGGGAATGTTGCATTACACACACTAGTGAATCCATTATGTCCTATTTACCTCCTTCTACCCAGATGCCAGCAGGCAACGCCAGTGCGTACCTTATGTGCTGACATTTATCACCCGAGAGATGAAGGGCTGGGGCTGTCTGTGCTCGCCTGGGTTATCCTGCATGTCTCTGACTCCCAGCCTGCTCTAGATAACAGCTCTCCATCAGCACCTCTCAGCATCACTCCGCAAACCTTTGGCAGTGGGAAATTTTATGCCTACTTACTTTGCCTGATGCACTGAGCTAATCTGGGAAGTGCATGTGAAATAAATGTCTCCGTGGACCATTCTTGTGGACCACCCATCCTGGCCCCATGAAGCAAAGAGCCAGGACCCCATAAGCACAGGTCCTACCGTTCTCTGTGCATCGGGGCTGGCAGCATGCTGGGGCTGCAGGGCGAAAAATAAAAACCTATCCCACTTCAAAACTCCCCCCCAGGCTAAAATACGGACCAGGAAAAGCAAGGAAAGGGATGCAGACCCTGCTTTCCACAAGCAGATCCCACCAGGCAGCCCTTCCAGAAGTACAATCTGCTGCAACCCCACTGAAGGACTGATACCTCTCGGGATGCTGCAGCATGGGCATGCAATGCCAGCTCTCATCCAGTCCAGTGCAAAAGTGGCTGCACGTACACCGCCGCCAGCTGCTGAAGCTGGAGCAGGCTGGTCACGGCTAAGCAACCAGCACCTTCTGGGGAAGGTGTGCAAAACTCAGCGTGTCAGCTCTGGATGAGCAAGGCAAGATTTATGCATGTTTTAAAGTTTTATCTCTAATGAATATATAAAATATGCATGAGCAGTGGCAGGAAAAAGGAGCAGAAAATTTTATTTTTAGGTGAGGAAAGTGGAATACAAGCCCCAAAATACTCTTTTTCTCCCCCACTATATTTTCTAAATGGAGGCCTGTCTGGATTACTTAGACACCAACAGGTCTCTGAAAAAGCAGGGTCAAAGGCACATTTTATGTCCAGATATCAGCAAAAGGCTGTATTTTAGGACAGGCATGGAACACAACCTGTTCCTGAAACCTTCTTGATTTATTGATGGCCTTGATTACCCTTGACAGTAGAGTAGGAGCTTGAACACACCAAACTGCCTTACCCCTATGTGTTGCTTACCTGCCACACCATGGGGTGGCAGAGAAGAAAAGACATGAAAACTAGCTAGGATTAATTCATTTTTCCTCTCCCCAAACGCTTTCCCAGCTTGAGTGGTAAATTCCTGCTGCTTTACACCAGCTGAGGGGTGGGCTGGTGGAGCCAGTCTTTCAGACCTACTGATTTTGCTGATTTTCCTCTCCACTGCTAAGATGCGTTTTACTTCTCATGTTCATTGCAATTGCATTCAACAAAATGGAACAAGCCTGCCAAAATCTGCCTGGAGAGATGCCCAGAGAGTGAGCAGCACCTGCTCCTGAGGGCAAGCCCCCTCTGGGGTGCATCTCCCTCCTCAGAGGACACCAGGGAAGACACTTATGAAGGTGCTCCATCCCAGGCAGAGCTTGCCTGCTTTTCCAATGGAAACACCTGGGAGGAGGGGGGTTAATCTACCATCTGCCCACCCCAGCTTCCCTCAGCCAGTTAATACTGGTATTAATTCCCCATTCTAACACCTGCCACCAGCCCAGGTGGCTGTGAGTTGTGGTGGCAAACCCCCAAAGCCTGGCCAGGGCTGACCAATTAGGGCTCTGGGTCCTCTCTCCCCAAAATCCTTGAGTGCTTTGAGCATCCTCAGCATTGCCTGGTACAAGCCAGCCCTCGCCCTTCCAGCCAGGATTTTTCCAGCCATTATTTCTCGTCCCACAATCTCTGTGAACCCCTAGGTCCCATTAATCCCTAAGTGGCTGGTGTGAGATCAAAGCCCAAAAAAGCATTTTCCATGCATCTGGATTGGCTGGTGATGAGATAGTGATTTACAGGAGGCCTGACAGTGTCACAGAGCACAGGCAAAATGAATTCCCTTCATTTGGCCCCGTACAATTGCACTTGTAAGTGCTTATTGCAGTGACAGACAACACTGGGAAAGTGTAATTTTCTTCTGACGGGGAAAAAAAATATAAAGAAGGAAGAAGGTTAAAAGAAGGTTAGCACAGAGCCTCTTGGTGTGGGAGGTGGTGGGGAGCCAAGCCAGGAGGGTGGGCTGGACCCCGAGCTGTGGGGATGCCAGGCTAGCCAAAACTGCCAGCAACACAAAGTGGTGAGCTCACGAGGAGCTAGGAGGCTGGGCAACCTAGCTCTGCCCTATACACCACCTCATAAGCCAGGCTAATTAATTGCCCTGATTTACACCAGGGGAGGTGGGAGGTGATGCCTGCTTGATGGCTATCCTGGCAACTGAACATCATGGGCATAATGCAGGGCAACAGAGCAGGTTACTTGAGCGTGACAGGGAACATGCAAAAAGCAAACCCATGCACGCTCAGCATATTTAATTTTGGATGTACACTTGTTTCTGCACTACCAAACTTTTTCCCTCTAAGGGTAAAAAAGATGCTCACATGCTCGAACCCCTCAGGAGGTGACATGCACCCCCTTTGCAAAGCAATCCTGAGAGTTCCCAAGGAACACATGCAATCTGCATGCAGAATACCCCAGATCCCATCGAGACAACAGCTTTTGGGGCCTTTCACAATCCCTGGGTACCAGGTGTTTTCTTGCAGCTCAGCCCCTTCACTGACTGGTCGTCCCCCCTGGCACACATGCATCCCTCTCAGCAGCCGAGGGAGGAAAGGCATCTGGCTGGAAGTATCCCGGGGTTCCACCTGGAGAAGCAATCAAATGGCTTTTACGTCTGCTCCTCTGCTGCCCAGAATATTAAAGCAGGATTTGCCCACTGGAGCCTGCAAAAGGGCAGGATGAAAACGCGGGTCCACATCTGTACTTTTATGAGCTGTCACAGGCACAGACCATTTCTGAAAAACCACATTTGTGCAGCTAAACTCTGGGAGAGCGGCAAGAAGAGAAAGCCCGGATAACCCAAAGGATTAATTTACTGAGCTGCAGCATGTGTGGACACCCAGAACGTGAATCACAGGTGCACAAAAAATACCCACACCCAGTTCTCAATTCATTTCCATCCCCCAAGCACAAATATTTCGGACATCTCCCTTTTGTCCCATCAAGGGCTGTCATGAACACCTTTCCCCACCAGCTTGTGGGACGGCAGAGCCAGAGGCAAAAATGAGGAGCCAGTGAGCGGTTCTGGTCTCGTGGGCAAATCTGCAGGAAAGGGCATGTCATCCAATTTGTTCGGGAAACAATAGCAATGTTTGACATGTCATCAGGATTGATGGAGCAGAAATTTACATGGGAGAATTCAGTTTTAAACAGCTCCACGGAGCTTCGCCCGTAGTGGTTTCGACATTCATCATCCACCGAGCTCACTCAACGACTCCTTAAACTGCCCGAGATTAACTCTACCCAACAGCAGCTTCAGGGAGCATGGCAGGAAGAGCAGGGAAGGGCCGAAAGAGCCAAGAAGAGCCTTTCAGGGCGACACGGATCCCCTGTGGAGCCCCCAGTATGGCAGTCCTCCCCCCAAATCTGTCAGACAGGCAAAAGCAGCTGGAGGTTGGTTGCAGGGATTAGCAAAGTTGGAAGGATGACTGTTACTGTCTGGATGAGACAGGATGCCATTTCCTGCCTGCCTGAAGATGGCTTGGTCGCCACCAAGGGAGCCAAATCCTTCCCACATTTCCATCTGCATGGGGCTGCCAGAGCGGGTCCCAGCTCAGTTTGTTGTTGTTCACCCTCTTTGTTTTCCTTCCCCTACCTCGCATGCAGAAACCAGGAAATAAAAATTGATGGGGAGCAAATTGCTTTGGCCAGAAGCTCTCTGCTTAAAAGAGTCGTAGCAGGAAAGCAATTACAGGACATCAAAAAGCTGTCAGCGCACGGGAGTGACTGGGTGTGAGTCTCGTCCTCCTGCTGCCTGACTACCTAGTCCCCTGGCCATGCTGGGTGGGCAGCAGGGAGACCAAAGCACCGCTGTTCGGGCCATGGGAGAAAGCAAATAGAAGGAGGATTCCTGTCTGCTTCCTATTTGTTCTGCAGTTTTCTAGGAAATTGAGATGGGTGTGGTTGCTCCTTGGTGCAGAGTGGCAGCCACAGGCTGCTCAGATCGTGGTACAAGCAACCTAGAGTGGTGAGCCATGCCCTGTCATCATAGTGATTTTTGGAGGGACCTAAACCTGGATGTATTAAACAGCAAGCACCCCTTCTTAAATGCAATCATTGCGATCTTCAGGTCCCAGGGGAATAACAGCTAACCTCTAGCATCCACCCAGATTTGGGTTTGATTTGTGATTTGGGGGAGAGAAATGTGAAGGGCCAAGAGCTCCCATGAGAAGCAATCGCCAGGCTACAAAACCACATCAAGAAAACCAATGGAAAACCTACTAAAAGTCATTATGCCCTTCCCAGGCAGAAAACAGCTCTCTTGCTGGCATCACCTGCCCTGACCGTTCTCTTTCCCAGGCCTTTAAAGAGCAGCTGCCTGGTGGGAGGTGGCAATCAGGCGCAAGTAGAGCTCGTGGCTGGCTGGCATTGCCGAGCTGGAGCCCAATGGCATGATTAGCTGAGAAGGAGGGAGGTGGGAGTGAGGAAGCAAGGCAATGCCGAGGTACCACCGCTGCCGCCTTCCCCAGCAGCTCCAGACCACGTGCTGAGCCGGCAGCTCAATCGCCACTAACGACCACAGAAGGCTGTGCTGAACCTGGCTGGGGGGGGAAAAATAGCCAATCAACCCCCCTGGGAATTGCAGAGCTTTTCCCCACCTCTTCTGCCAGCCACCGGGGAAAACAACAGCCTCCTTGATTGTGTTTTATAACAGTGTTCCCTGCAACATCAGCTCCTTGCAAGAGAGGTTAACACTTGCCTGGGCAGCCTTGATTTAATGGGGAGCAATGTACTGTAGCCAGGCTGTTGCAATGGCTGGAGATCAGGGGTTAAAACACGAGCTGACAGAAGACACCCCTTGAGTGAGAGAAGCAGGCATCTTGAGCATGGATATCCAGTATGCAAGGTGACACCCAGACCATTTAGAAGCCTGCCTCAGTGGGTTTTACTGGAGCTCCGTGCTGGAGCTGGGCACAAGTTCCCCACTAATGAACCGTATTGATTTCATATTCTCCTGTTGTCCACTTAAATGGCAAGCAGCACATCTGATAGATTAAATAACCACACAATTGCCTGGCTTGACATCTCAATCACTTTGCTGTTGGGTCTCTAATGAATTTTACAGCCCAGCAAAATGGAAGAAATTAAGGTCAAAGTCCAGTGGAGGAAATATAAATCCCCAATGATCTCTGAAGTATTCACAAAAGCTTCTGGAAGCCAGTCATGCCTCCCATCATCTGCAACTCCATTTCATTCAGGAGATGAGCATCATCTGGGGCACATCAGGGAGAAGGGTGCAAAAGGCAAAGGAGGAGGAAAGAGTCAAACTGGTCCTCAGCTGGAGATGGACACGAACATGTAGTGATAGAACAAGGGATAACAGCTTTAAACTGAAAAAGGGTAGATTTAGATTACATATAAGGAAGAAGTTCTTTCCTGTGAGGGTGGTGAGGTACTGGAACACGTTACCCAGAGAAGCTGTGGCAGTGTTCAAGGCCAGGGTGGATGTGGCTTTGAGCAACCCGATCTAGTGGAAGGTGTCCCAGCCCGTGGCAGGGGCTTGAAACTAGATGATTTTTAAGGTCCTTTCCAACCCAAACTAGTCTATGATTCTGTGTTGAATCCTGGCCTGGAGAAAGGGAATGACAAAGCCCAACCTTTGTCCAGAAGCAACGAAGATAATTCACCCTGAAACTGGATGCAGCTCTGTGTGTGAAGCAAATCCAGCCAGAGAGCGGGCTTTTTAGTTTATCAGCAAGGGATAGTAAGCCCAAAACATATACCTGCCAGGCAGAGGCAGTCCCAGAGAGAGCAATGGGGATGCTCCTTGTTAAGCCCAAGGAAAAGCATGGTCCAGAAACCATAGGCTGAGCTATAGGAAGACAACATCCTTGCTCCCCAGGAGCTGGAAACAAAACCTGCGTCTCAGTCAGATAGCAAGTATCTGCTTCTCAAGGGTGTTTTAGAGGATGGAGAGCCTTAGATTTACTTCTGTGACTGGAGTTACCAAAAGGGATTTGGTTACAGGATACAGCAGCCAGCCATTGGAAGATCAAGCAGAGCCTATGGCCTGAGGCAGAAATAGCCTCTGGATGGTGCAAAGGATCTCAGGAGATTGATTTACACATCTCCTGGCTCCCAAATGCCCAGTTTAAGTAAATTAGCCTCTCCTTAACACCCCAACAGCAGCTGGTCAGCAGCATGAGGGGCTGCACAAGATCGTCTCTCCATGGGGTGACGTAGCTTCTGTCACAGCATTGCCTCAGCTAACGGCACCAGCTTGGTACTGATTTGCATGGGAGCTCTTTGCTCAAGGAAACAGAGCCCTGGCTGCTTTGGGAGAGATGTGGGTGATGTGGGTATGGGAGAGGCCAGCTTAGAAAACAGATTAAAATCCCAGGAGCAGTGGCTTTGTTGGAGTTTTGCAGGTGGGAAAGCATGACGGAGTTGCCCTTGCTCAGAGGTGCTAAAGCTGGGAGTGAACATACTGAGGTGAAGATGGTTATTGCCCTAAAGGGACTGCTGAGAAGGATGTGTGAAGCCGGGGTGTTCACATGGCAGCAAGCAGCACCTTGGGAAAAAATTCTCGTATCACCTCCCACATCATCATCAAGAGAAAACTACCCAACCTTATCTCCTACTGGGAACACTGGGAATGGTGGGGGGGGATCCTGCTGCCCATCTTTTGCTTTGCAGGATGCAATTTGGACAGGAGCAGGTCTGCATTTGCTCCACATTTTTCTTTCCCATCTCACAGGCTGAAATGGCTTTTTTGGGGGTGTGTGTGATGTGGTGTGTCTGTGATTTTGTTTTGTTTTTCCCACCTCTGTGCTTTAACTGTGCGTTTATTCTGACAGCTCCATCAGGACAGGGAGCGGCTGCAAAAGCTGCAATAAGTGTCTGTCTCCTCAGCGCTCAGGCTGTCATGATTCCTATTCCATCCCATTTCAGTCTTACGGATTGATATTTAGATTAAAGAGATAAACACAGCCAAAAAGCACTGGGCCCTGACAAACAGACGAGGACTTCAGATCTGTCAATCATGCTGCTACCTGGTAACTCCCTCCTCCCCTCTCCTTTATTTACAGAGCTGGATTGATAAGAATATTTAACAGGAACAAGGAGTGCAAGCATATTTTTAGGTGGGTTTTGGGGGTTTTTTTTGTTTGGGTTTTTTTTTAAAAAAACCAAGAGGCATGCAGGAAGAAGACAAGCCATTCATGTTTAACTTTCAGGCAATTTGGAATCACCTGCTTTGATTATTTAACTATTTACTGTTTTATGTATTTGCAGTTTTTCTCTCCTCTTGCAGATAAAGGATTCAATTTTCTTTTAAGCGGTGGGGAAATTGGAAGAGATTTTGTTCTGTTTAAGCACAGCTGGAGTCAGAGCACTCAGGGGGATTGAGAACAACAAGATCAATTAAGATGCTAACGGGAGGAGGATGAGATGTGTGGGCCACGGGAGGGGACAAGGGCTGAAAGAAGCTACAAAGTCCATGCTTGGAGGACATCAGAAATGTCCAACTGACAGTCCCCCTCCTTCTCCATCCTCTATGAGCTGCTGAGCCATGCTTTCATATTCCTACCAGTGCCCTGTGAACTCCCTCCTGCTTTCGTAAAAGTCCTGTCCCCATGCCTGAGCCCATCCCCTGCATTGCCCAGCTCATCCTGGATGTTTGGATGGCAGTGCCCCATTACCACCTCCTTGGTATTCGCCCTCTTCAGCAAGGGCTTTCCAATACATTTTCTGTTTACTTCAGGCAGAAAGAAAGGATGGAGGCTGACCTGCAAGTGCTCTTCTCCCAGTGTTTGACCGATCTGTACCCACCAAACCCATGTGGGAAAGCAAAGGCAGTGCAAGCTACTTCTAAAATAGGTGCAGTAGGCACAACACAACTCAACCCCCTAAGTAAAATTTAGGGCATTAGTCAACTGGAAGAGGTTGAGAAGCTCTACCTTCCTCTTAGCAACATTCAGGAATGCTGTCCTACTGACCACCAATGTCCCATGAGACGACAGGCTGCACCACAGTTTGGTCCTGGTGCTGGGAGAGCATGCCAGGTGCCATGGATGGGACAGGGGATGTTTTATATCTTAGCTGATTCCCTGCAGAAGCTGAAGGTATGGTCATCCCTGGAAGCCTTTTCATCCATCCATTGATTTGCAAGATATTTCCCCACCTCACTCCCTGCTCTGATTGGCTATGGTCCTTACTCCATGCAACCTTCCCAAAATCAGAAGCAATGTAAGCTTTCCCTCAAGGCTAGCCCACACAGTCACCATCACCACGTGGGACAGAAATACAGCTTGGGGTGACCTCTTGGCACAGTACGTCGCCCAACAGCAACTCAAAGCTACACCCAGCTCCTCCTCTTAGTAGTTGTAGCCTCCACAACTATTGCCTTTTATCTCAGACTGTTTCTGCCCCCTGCATTCACTTTTTTGCCAAGAAAAAGAAGGGGAAAGAAAACCTTTGGAGATCATCTAGCAACAAAAGACAGCACTGGCTACGCAGATGTTGGGGGATAGAGGGTGCCCCTGACCAAGGGGATGGAAGGGCGCAGGGTGGGGTGAGACCTGAAGGCTCCAACAGACAACCAGAGGAAACCCCCCAGGTTTGCAAAGCCCCATATCTCACCTGTGTCAGCCACATGCACTTGGAGTTGGACAAACCCAGAGGGATGCAGCCCTCCCAGGCACCCAAAAGCTGCCCCAGAACCACTGAAAAGCTCCAGTCAGGATGCAAGAGCCCATGAACCATAGTATCCCTGTGCTGCCCACCAAACTTGCACCAGTGCAGACTGATGGCTGATTGAGAAACCAATTTGCATTTTAAATAGGTGCTTATTGATGTCTGCAACTCTCCTTCCCAGGGTGGGAAAACTACATTATTTCTTTCTTGTTGACTGGCATTTACAGCTGGCTGGAAAGAAGGGGGAAGAAAATCAGGCTGGGATAGATTTTCCCATCCCCAATGTGAGGCCAAAGAGAGATTGAAGAAGCAGAAGAAAACTGACAGCTGGATGGTAAAGGAGAGAAACTTTGCCAATCAAATTAAAGGTTGCCTTAATGAGGAGAGTAATGGAAGGTTAATTAGTGCATTTACTTCATTAGGCTCTTACTAACAAGGCTTCTTCTGAGGAAGTGCAGTGCCAGGGAAGGGGAAGACAAAAATCCAGGTGAATGGATGCATCGGGGATGATGATCAGGTTGGGGACAACCCATGGAGGGTAGCAGAAAGGGAATATCCAGGAATGTGAACCAGAATACACATACACACACATATATATATAAAATAGTATAAACACACGCATATATAAAAATACACAGGCTAAGGCATTTGCAAAAATTACTGAGGAACCTTCATTTCCTCCCTCTACAAAATAATCTGAAAATTATAATCTGAAACTCAAAAAAAAAAGGGAAAGTGGTGTTTTTTAAAGCACAAGACTGTCTTACAGATTCAGGTTATCGAGCCCCGCGGGAACATGATGCTTATTTTACCTGCCTCGCTGCATACCACAAACTACAGAAAATCATTCCCACACTGAAATTGATGTCTGATGGTCGAATTGGGCACCATAGTTTATAGTCTGAGGTCTGTGGACTGCTAGAGATGCTCAGGTTATTCCTGAGGGTCTGCAAAAGATAACTCTGGAAAGCACACTAGCAAGCTTGCCTGAAAATGTTGCGTATAGGGCAAACATTTCAAAGCTCTGAAAAGTCCCAGCATCACCTTCAGACTTCTTGAGGATGGTTGTCACGGGGTAAAACTCAGCATCACCCCAGACTAGAGGTATTTCTGGGTAAGGAGGACACTAAGGCAAGGCAAAGAGCATAACCTTGCAAGGATGTGGAAGGTTAAGGTCATGGGGAGAAGGCAGTCACTAACTCAACAAGGATTTGGGACAAATCACTACACGACTGTCCCAGGGAGGTGTTGACATTATTTTCATAAGAATGGCTCATCTGATCTGTGTCAGAGAGGTGCCTGAATAGGTGGCTGGATCGTCTGACCTGGCCTGAGTAAGGAGGAGCAGCAGGAGAGCTCTGGGAACCACAAGGGTTAATACCTCTGCTGGGAGATGCTTGCATGGGGGTTGAAGGTGGGCAGCCAGGTACTTTCTGCAAACTTGTCCCTCCTCCTCTCCCCTTTTCATCCCAGCCATTTTCCAGGGAGCCTGGGCAGGGAGGGGGCCACCAGCAGCCTCCCCAGCTGGCTGCTGCTTGCCAGCCAGTTGACAGAGCCTGCAACTACAGATCCTAGCCTGCACAGCCAAGCCAGACCACAGCAAATAGAGCAAAGAGGAGGGATCACAGAGCTAGGATTACTTTCCACACTTTCCTGGTGAACCATTTTTCTCCAGACCCTTCAAGGCAAATCAAATGCATTGTTGTGTTAAAAACAAGTTACTCTTGGCTTGTTTAGGCTTTAATGATTTTGGTTATCAGAGGTTTTCAGGAGGACTGTGCTGTGCAGCTCTGTAGTGTATTGAGGAGCTTAAGGAGACCTCCTGTCCCTTAATTCATACCTTCTGCTGGGTTGTCCTAGGTCCCTTCCCTATTCATCCAGGTCTAGCAAATGCACCAGCAAAGGAGAACAATGCACAGACTTACACCACCGTGCAGGTCCCTGGCTTTTAGGAAGTTGGCACCACACTGACTCATGGCAGCTGCTGTCAAAGCAGCATTGTCCAAAGACAAGTTTGGAGGGATGCTGTGGTCTCTGCTCCATCCATTACAGCACTCGGACCCTGCAGCCTTGCAAGGTGGCAAGGCACAGGGTCACACATGCCACAGGCTCAGTGTGACAAGCGTGAACACATGCTTGCACCTTCCCTGCTCTTCCCAGCCAAGCATTCTCCACCACACGCGAGGAGCATGACTGGTGCCAGAAAGGCACAAGAGGGAATAACAAGAGGGAATGTTAGACTGAACCTTCCATCTTCTCTCCCTGCTGAGGAGAGCTTGCTGGAAGCTGGGCTTGGTCATGGTGACCCCAGAAGCAAGGCCATGTTTTCATAGCTTCTTCCACCCAAAAAAGTTTCCCCGTTAAAAGCTTTATCTACTGCCCATGCCTCTCCCCCTCCCCAGGTCACAAAAGAGCTCCTCATGGGAGCCCCACCACAGCTAATGGGATGTGAGGCTCCGGGACCACTGTCAAACCCTTCACACCTGGGGAAGGAAGGAGCAGAGACCTGAGCACCTAGGTGTGAAGCCTGACCAGCTTCAGACCTCTTCACAGTCATCAGGCATGGGACCCTGAGACTCTTCTTTCTGCTCCTATCTCAGCTGACACGCTACATGATGGCTTATGAAGCCGCAATACTACTCCCTGATGCTGGTACTGAGGCAGCTTGGAACATGAAGGAGTAGCAGCAGTACGGGGGCACATACCTGAGGGCTTCTGCTGCCTCTGGACTCAAATAGAACTAATGGACAGGCCCCACTAGGTCTTCTCTAGTCCCGGACCTCAGCCCTTGCCCAGCACTCTGTCCCAAAGCAGACGGCATTCCTTCCTGGATCTTCCCCTCCCATCATTCCCTGCTCCCATAGAATTGCTATTCCCCTGTGCAGGGGATTGGCTCTGGCAGTGTCACTAGTCATGCCATACCTGTTTCCTCAAGACTTGTACTGATGCTGTTAGATAGAGGCATGAATGTCAGACCATGCCCTTTTATCTGTTCCTCCTTCATCTGCCCATTGGTTTGTCCCTCTGCAACAGATTTATCCTCCATCTGGTCTGAGATCTGTGGATGCGACTCTAACTCTAGCAACTCATCCTCTCCTCCAGCTACTGGGCTTATCAACGGGGAGAGACAGGGCTGGAGATACCCTCCTTTCTCCTGCTCCTCTAACCCCAGGAGAAAACCAGTTGCTGGGACCTGTTTTGGCAGATGTTTGCTAAGCTCGTCACAGATACTGATCATGGCTACAGCTGAACATGGCCTTTCACACACCCTAGCACCACCATTCCTCAGGGCTTCCTATCATAGCCTCAAGCCCTCTGTACCGTGTGGAGCTGGCACCCTTCCTCAACACGCTTCTCCAGAGCACAGCTTTCCAGCCCACAGCACCCATCAAAAGCCACCAGCTGCCCAGGCAGCACTTGGCTGGGGGTATCAGAGCCCCAGTTAATTTAGGGTGCAATATATGCTCTTGCTGCCTCTCGTTCCTGGAAGGCATGAAGTTATACTGGCTGACTGCCTGCTCAAGAAGTGTGAAATTCTTTCTCTGACCTTTTCTGTTGTGTTATTAAAAGGCTTCATGGCCAGTTGTTATAGAAAAAAAAAATAAAATATTTCAATATCTGCTGGTAGCTGGGGCAGAACTTGCCCATATCTTCAGGCTGAGCTCTGGCCACCTCCCTGCTTTACCCCAGCCTCACTGAAGGAACGCGCCACTGTGTGGCCTCTGCAGCCTGGCTTTCTCATGCACAGCAGGGCCTGCGGCAGGGGAAAAGAGAAGTTCGCATGGGGAGAGGGTACTAACTACTGCAGATCCCCAGGCAGCCTGCTCACCCCTCTGCTCAGCTATTAGGTTGCATTGGAAGCCTAACTCCGAACTGCAATATGTAACAGGGCAACCTGGAAGCTTAGAGTAAGGCCCTCTTCATGCTGGTCTCTGCAAAAGCAAACAGAAGAAATCTCTGGCCTAAGGTACTTATCACATGGATATAGAGCACGGAGGCAGGAAGGCTGCCTTTGGGTGTATTGCAGGCTCCCTGCACAGGACAAGATCTGTTCCTGTGAAGCCTGGACTTTCCAGATGTTCTCATGCAAGCAAATGACTACACAATGTATATGATAAATGCCTTTCATGGACAGAATTAAACAGATGGATGAATGGATGGATGAATGGACAGACAGGAAATGGAGGGAATGCAAAATAAAGAACAAAGAGCAGACAAACAAAATCTTAGAGGGCAGAAAAGGCTGTGCCATGCTAGGGAAGTAACTGAGATCTGCCCAGGAAGCCACAGGAGTGTGTAAGAGGGCATCTCTGGGCAAAGGGAAAGAGGCAGAGAGCAGAAAGCAGGCAGTGGCACTGCGTCCCTACTAGATGCCTGCACTTCGGATTGTTTTACAGTTGATTTATACGTGTAACAGGCAATGTTTCTCTGCTGTCACTGACATTAGGAGCTGAAATGCTACAGAGGTGAATGGCCATTTGTCACTGCAAATGAAGTCTGCTTGCTCTGTTTTTTGCCTTTCCATTTTCAGCCAGCCAAGCAAAGGGCAGTGGGGAAAGGGTGGCAATGAGGATCGTGCCTGGCAGGGCAGGATCGTGGCTCTTCCCATGTCATGAAGGAAACCCCTTCCCCTCACCTACACCCCCGCCAACCACGCACAGCCAAAGGGGGCTAGCAGGGAAGTGCTTGCTGGAAGGTGGGTAACCAGCCTAGGGTCTCCTGGGCTGCTGGGAGTAACTTCCCCAGCAATCTCCATTTGCCTCAGCCCCCATGGTTTTAGCCCCTTGCCTCCCTGGTGGGAAAGAGCTGCAGGCACTGCTCTGCCCTGCCAGCTGTGCTTGGCCATTTCCAGCAGTGGCTGGCAGGAAGCCTCCTTCCATCCATTGGCAACCGCTTGCCCAGCCCACATACTCCGCTGCTGATCCTGATCTCATAAGCCTCCTGATTTGTCCTTAGAACCCTGGAAATCCACTGCCCCTCAAAACGCATGGCTCAAAACCTGCACTTACTTGTACAAAGGGGCATTTTTTGCAGCACTGAGATCCCTAACCGCTATGGGTGAATACCCATAAAGAGCTCCCAGGCAAGAGGAAAAGAAGGAAAAAAAGAAAGGAGGAATTTATTAGCAAGGAAAGCAGGCTTCTTGTGTGCAGCACATGGGACAGTTGGAGAGGCACCACGCAGAAGGGCAGTGCCTTGGAAGCAAGCAGAGGGCTGCGTCTCGAAGTCAAGCAGCAGCAGCAGGAGGAGCTGGTACTTTGTGAGGGTTGTTAAAAGTTTGGGATCAGCTGGGAGGGCAATCTGGATTTCAGTGCTAATTGCCTCCATTCTGATTTATCATAGAAGATTCAACTCCTGGCATTTTGCGTTCACTCTGAAATGCTGGCATAGCTGGAAGTTGGGGAAAGAGAAGATGCAGTAACAATCTCATTGTTTAGTGTCTGACGGCCTGACTAGCTAAACATCTGCTTGAAATATTAATAACTGTCAGATGGGAAAAGCTCAGGGGCTCTATAGTTTCACACCATCTGTTTGTAAAGTAAACACACTTATGCACAGGCGCATACACCCAACCCTTTTGTCAGGGCTTTTATTCTCTGCATTGGCATGTCTGTGTCAATGGGACACCAGGGGCTGCGGCCTGGGATAGTGGGGGGCATGGGGGAGACGGGAGGGCAGCCAGAGAAGAAGTCAAGCAAATTCATGTATGACAAACCATAGCAGTAGTAACACACTCAAAGCCTAGCAGGGGTTTTGATGCACCCCGCCTTGATATTTCCTGTCCCAAAGGAGCTTTGTTTCCTATTGCCACTCTTCAGCACAAGGATTCATTCTGGTTCTCTCTGTGCCCCACACTACCACTGACCTCGACTGACATTGCCTTCGCACCCTGGGAAACCTATCTTCTTGTCAGGGACTTAGGGTGCTTCCACCAAGCCACACAGGAGGGACGAGGTCTACAGAAACGCTCCTTGATCATCACCACCTCTGTCTGCTGCACCACCATCCTGCTTTCAGCCATGTAGTACCATGCTCTGCTAAATACAGTAATTCTCCTCTTTTTCCATCCTTCAACCTTTTTTTGGCTCAATTGACCTCAATTTTGTTGAGGCAGATGATGCTTCCAAACAGGGCGGTGAGAAAACCCACACTGAAACATAAATGTTGCGCATTTGCTCTCACTGAGGAAGTGACCAAGTTCAGTAGGTACCACAGCATCTTTTCCCACAAAAAGATGAGACAGGGAGAGACAGTGAGTATGTGATGGGACACAAGCCATTTACACAACTGAAATACTTGTTGGATCCCATGTAGTGAGGAGGAGGGAGAAGCAAGACTATGACTACTAGGATCAGTATCTGCACGACAAGCTGCTGTCTGCAGATAAGTTTCAGTGCAGGAATCTCCTTGAGTTTCTGGTGTGGTAGGAATCACATACATAGAGACCAGCAAAGGTCAAGACATCTGCTCCAAAAGCCCATGGGAAGGCTATACCTCACTCCCACTGCCAGTAACTCCCACCAGGCTCCCCAGCCCATCCCTTGAAGATGGGCACCATGGAGCCACATGCATGCCAAGGATTTTGCAGAAAGAGACAGGATGCTCCTACTCACGTGGACCTGGAGGACAGTGGTGCCCACGGTGGTGTTCTCAAAGAGGCTTACATTGTACAGGGCCTTGCTGAAAATGGGGCGGTTGTCATTCTCGTTGATGAGGTTAATCTTCACGCGTGCAAAGCCAACGTGGTCTGGAACGCTCTCATTTGCAAAGAGCTGGGCAGAGACAGAAAGCAAAGAGGAGGGTTGGAGACACTGTTTGCAATGCTTGGTAGAGTTATCTTTTCTTCTTCAATGGAGAAAACAATGCTCAACTGAGCTCCCTCACCAGATTAGCCACCTCAGTGCTAACCACCAAAGCACAGATGCTCAAAAAAGAGCCTCTTCCCTGGGAGCTGCTTAGCTCTGGGTAAGCCAGACACTCTGCCCCAGCCTCTGCCTGGGGAACCAGGACCTGGCACCCCACCACAGCTTAAAGAAAGGGTAGGAAGGCTTTTGCTCATCTTTCTCCACCAGTGGTATGAAAGCCCCTCCATCAGGACTGACACTGCTGGTGTGGTATAAACCTCCTTTGCCTTCCTTGTGAATTTATAGCTCAGGCAGAGAGTGGTGCAAAGCTGGAGCAGGAGGCTGGGGAGAGCTTTGGTGCCTGATAGATGCACCTGAAGTTTTATGCTCTATATAGCTTCTACATTTTGCGACATAGCAAAGGGTAGCATGCTCTGCTTAAGCTCTTGCAGCTGAGTGTTTTCTTTATTATTATTTCAATTTTTTTGTCACTTTGTAATGCTCCAAAGTTTCATAGTGTGGCTTAGAGAGAGGAAGAGAGAAGCCTGGTTAATGGTCATTCTTAAAAACATGGACATCCCATAGAGCACAGGGGTGCAGCCTTACCGAAAATTCATAGCGAGGAATGGTCTCAAAGTCCAGCGGCACTGCCACACGGACGCGGATGTCTGCCTTCCCCTGGATGGACGTAGGTGAAATGATGAAGTGATTGGAATTGTTGCCCACCAGGTACACCTCAAAAACACTGTTGGGTCCCTGGGAAGGAAGAGAGGAAGGTTGACAGTGACAAAGTAGAGAGGAACTGGTCCATCTTCAGGGCAAGGCTGCAGGCACCTGGGGTCTGCCCAGGGGAGAGCACAGGACAAAAGCACCAACCTGACTGCAAAGCCTCGATGTCGGCTGTGTACCTGCCAGTGCCAGCAGCTTGGCCACAGCCTTTTGCCTTCAGATATGTAAAAAGGCAATTACCAGAGATGCAGGGGAGTGTTTCTCTGTTTGGGTTTGATTAACTGAATCATAGGGTTCGGCACCAACCTTAAGCACTTTGTTGCGTTTTATTATACTTACTGGGTGTACAGTGCATGCGATTTCTATAAATCTTCTTTTCATGTGCACCCATTTTATACAAAATCCATGTGTACATGAAAAGAATGCATTCCTGGGATGAACCTGCACAGCACGCAGCTGGAGGGAAAATCCCTTTTACTGTTTCAAGATCCACACATCGCACAGGGTATCATACACTGGGATTTCATTGCCTTGTGCTGGGGGGCACAGTGTGAGTGCCTCTTGCAGTCAAAGGGCTATTTCCAGTAAGACAGCTCAAACTGGGAACTGGAAAGCTCCTCCTCTCCCAAGACCTGGCCAGCAAAGTGATGGGACCACCAACATATCAAAACCAGCACTTCAGGATCCTCGCTCTGGGCATGGCACCTCTTCCCAAAGCACAGCCCACCAGAGCATGTGAAAAGCAAGTTCAAAAGCTGCCAGAGCTGAGTTTCCAATTTTCCTTGAATGACCTCCCTCCTATCAGAAAAAGGGACCAATTAAATGCACGAAGGGGCACTAACAGCAAAAGCTGGCTAAGTGTGACGACCGAGAGCCAGTGACATGAGGAGAATCCCTTCTTGCCCTCCTCCCTACACTGCCCAGTAGCCTGCAGAGCAGGGTGCAAGCTGAGCATCTCCAGCAGAGCCACACAGCAGGAGCAAGCCCCAAGGGCACCCGCTGCCCAGGAGCCCAGCAATGCTCACCTGGTGCACAACAGGGGAGTGAACATCCCTCCAGGGGAACAAAACTGACCCATCTCAGGGCAGACTTCCAAAAGCTCCTTCCAAAAGATGTTTTGCTGGCAAATGGAAGTACCAGCCCTGGCATGAGTAAGGCATTGCACTGGTACAGAGCCTGCGATGGAGGGAGGGAGCAGAGTATACAGAGAACAGCAGGAGGAAGGCATCACTCCCCCAGCCATTATTTCTTACCCTGTCCTTAAGATGCCAATTTATAACAAAGAACCATTTTCCAACAGTGACAAAAGCCTTTCCATTAAGGAATTTCTGCCCAGCTCTTTTGCTGAGCCCTCGGTGACTCTCCCAGAGGCCAGTGCCCACCCTGCAGTACACAAAAGCACCTTTCGTGGTGGTGAAACGCAAGTGATTTTTTTGGAAGCTGGAGAGGAGCGACTTTGTTGGAGGCATGAGATAAAAGTTTAAACATCAAAAGAAATCCAAGTATTTGCGGGAAGAGAGTTGGGTGGATTAATTCCCCTCCAGCTGGGGAAGGAGATCAGCCTCCAGATACCCACCATCCCTAATTAACAGCCCCTCAAGTGCCTCAAGTCTCCCCATGAGAGGTCTGGAGAAGGGGAATACATCTGCCTCTTGGGAGGGCTGCTGTGAGTTGCCATTTATATTTTTATTCAGCTATTTATTTTTTTGTTTCTGCCCCCATGCTGCTTTCCTTGCTCCTGGTTCCCGGAGACTGCGAGCCCCCTGCAGATGGCTGAAAGCAAATCTGAATATTCAAGTTGTTATCAGCTGCCCAGCAGAAGGGGCTGGCTCAGCCCAGCTCACAGCTAGTACCCCCTGCTCCAGAGGAAGCCATGGGGAGCTACTTGCGTTTTTCCTCACCCCTTCCTACCTGCTCCTGCCATCCAGAGCAAACAATGGATCTGAAATGTGTTTGTGAAGAAGAAAAACAAGTGCTGTCTCCCTGGGCTCACAAAGGTCCTGGTGTGCAGTGGTGGGCTTACAGTAGAGCATCATCTCATTGTGGTGCTGAGAATTAGCATGGGATGTATGGGTGTGCTATCGACACGCAACCTTCTTTACCTGCCTGTTTCCTCCCTACAACCCCTTAACCATCAGCTCCTGTACTGCTCAAGTTTTTTCCCCATCACTGAAAACAAATCATCTCCTTTGCCTTCCTTCAGAGGCATAAATTAATGAGCAGCCTGCCAAAGCTTAGCAACCCTACAATAATAAACCCGTCTGCATGTACCCTCCATCAGAAACAAATTGAGCCATAAAGAAACAGGCTTCAGAGGGAACTTCGCTATTGCACAAAGCCGGGACACAGCCTCACATTTCCAGCTCATCTCATCTCGTGCCAGTGCACAGGGCCAGCACTCACTGTGGTTTGAGGCTGCTGCCCGCTGCCTCCTTCTCAGCAATCAAACCTCCTCCCAGCCATCGCCAGCGCTGCAACTGATGGAAATTTCATGTCAATTCAGCTAAAAGACAATCATAGCTGCAGTTGGGCATAATTATTACTTTGTTCTTCGCATGTGTATTCCTTGGAGCATATAATAGGAGCTGCACCATGTCCCTGCTGCTGGGACACAAGACTGCACGATGCCACAGTGCCAGGATCAACCTCATGCAGATAGCCAATTTTCAAAAAAGTGATCGTTGACTGATCTACCCCAAATGCTTCATATTTGAACAATTTGTGATGGACCTGTTTGCCAGCTCCATGTGCCCAATATCCCTCTTAAATTCCAGTGGACGGGAGCAGAGGGAATGCCATTCTTGGGTACAGCCAGCATAGCACAGACTGTCAGGCAAGGGCAAAAGCTAAGGTGTGAGACTGTGACATGCCAGGAGCTGGGTACGTGTGTCCCTCCAGAGGTCCCAGGCACTTACATGGGACCTGCTCATGCACCTCCCATGAATCATGGCCAGAAGTCTGCTCTCACAACCTGCAAGGCGCTCACAGGGCTCACAACAACTCAGGGAGCCCCTTCTCAAATCAGGAGGCCAGAAACAGCCACATCAGCTGTTCCATCTCTGGCTGAGGATGGATCATAAGTTTTATCCCTGCTTTTTCCCCCACCATCACCCGCTGGCTTCATCCATTGCTCCTGCTCCCACCCAGCCGCTTCCTCAGGGGAGTGCACATGGAAACGCTTCAGAAATTATTCAACCTTCCACCAGTCAAAGCGAGCATTTAGCATCCCTTACCAATGGTTACACAAAAAATATAAGTAAAAAACCAAACCTCTAGACAAGAAACCGTCCTTACTGAACCGTACCACGCCCTGAAATCATGAAGGTGCTCAGGTTGGTGGCCTGCAATAATTTTCAGCACAGAGTGAGCTGGATTTGGGAAAAGCAGCCTGGGATCCTCAGTTCTCTTCTTAGTGGCTCTGTAGAGGGCTACCTTTGGCTCCCTTCATTGTAGCTCAGGTACAGCTCACTTTTCCAAAATGGAGAGCCTGCCTTTCCAAAGCACAAACCCCAGTGTAGCTCCAGCTTTCCTCCCAGCCACTTTCTAGGCAAGGGCTAGTACCTACAAAAAGCTGAGGAGCATTTAATACCTCTCATTCTGTCAAGTTTGCAAAGCAAGGAAAAGTGCTAAGAACTCAGGAGTGGTAGAGGAGGAAGGGCGGAAAAAAAGAGTTGGGTGGGGTTTTTTTAAAAAGCAATTAGTGCCTCTTTGTATGGCTTGGATACCTTAGCCTGGGGTTCTAGCTAGTCAGAGACAAATAATGCTTAATCCTTCCTTTGAAAACACAAGGCATTAAAGAGGGTTATTCTCTCCACCCACTTTAAAGCTCTTAACTCAAGTGCTTTGAATAGCCTCTCTGGAGTTGCCTGCCTCTCTCCCACTGCCCCTCCAGCCAGCCCAGACTCCCAGCACCCTTGCTCGCACAACACCCACTGCCCACCCAGTAACCGAGCACGACAGCATCAATAATCCTTTTGAGGGCTCACTGGGCACAAGCCCTTGTCCCCTGCACCCCTAAGGACCTCATTGGGGTTGTGGATGATACAGGATGCCTGGAGCAAAATGCTCCCCAGCCATTCTGATTCTCCTCCCCACACTGGCAGCCCTTTTCTCCTGCCTTTCTGTCGATCCTAAAGTGTCATTCCTTGCCCGCTCCCCCCTCGTGGACGAGTTTTCTCCTTCCCCACTCTCCCCAGGTTATCTGCTGAATTCCACACACGCCTGCACAGACGGGATCAATCCGAGGCTGCCTTGCCTTCAGCTTATCTCTGCTCCAAATGATTGATTTTCCCTCTTTAAGGGTAATTTGCTGGTGAATTCCATGTATTGCAAAAACCCCTGTGAAATCTAATTCAGCCCGACTGGCAGCTGGCACTTTTGGGAGAGAATACTTGAGCGCCGCCAATTCCCCTTTACAGTTCCTTGCTGTGTAGATCATGTTTATAGTGCACGTGTCTGTCATATGCATATATATGCTACGGATGATTCATATATTGCACCTGCATACACATGGGCACGTACGATATCCCTATGCAAGTCTCTGATGCAGTTTTATGCAACAAATACTGTGTATTCCTATGGCCTGGATTTTCTTTCTTTAAATTCCCCATTTATCTTCCTCCATATGCTTATTTTGGAGAATTGTTTCAAAATTATTTTAAAATGTCAGACCATCATACTCGTGCTTTATACAGCCTCTGCCCTTTTCTTCCTCTTCAGTCAACCGCGTCAGGGAAAATCAAGCGAAAGGCACGGTAGAAGAGCTGGCTTCTCTGGCGTGCGCTGGGAAACTATGCTGCTCTTTCTCTTAATATATCCCTGTGGATCTTGCAGCAATAGGAAGCTCAAATAGGGAATACCCTGTAGGGTGCCCTGATCCTTTTTCTGCATAGCCAAACCCTTGCCTTCACCCTAAAACACTGCATCAAGCCACCAGGCCGTAAAATACCAGCATATCCAGGAAGGATATCCATGCCCCTCACACCTAAGCCAGCCTTGGAGTAGATGAGCCTGAGTTTACCAGCCCTCTGAATTAACGCAAACGTATTCCACTGCTCAGGGCTCTTGCTCTCAATCTGGAAACAAACCTTACTGCAGAAATGGGTTCAATCTTCCATCTTACACACAGGATTTATTCTTCCCTGCTGATCTATCACAGTGTGAATGAGAAGAGAATCCAACCCCAGTCTGAGAGTGTATATACATACTGGTTTTCTGTGGTGTCCAGTTGAGTATAGGCTCAGTCTAAATACTGGGAAACATTCACAGATTTTCATAAACGGCCTTCAGACAGCTTTGGAAAGGTATTCAAGTGGTTTGCTGTCTATCTGACAGAGGGAGAAACTCAGCTGCACAGAGGTTAATGCTTTTTTTCTTGCTTCATAGAAGGCCACGTCCAAAACCCTGTGCAAACCCTGTGTACTAATTTCTCCTGTGTTCAAGTGTTTTCGATAAGCTGTAGAGAATGCAAAAACCAAAACCAGCACACTTGGTTGAACACCGCCTGGCTGCACCCCAAGTCCATGTCTGGGGTCATCAACCTGACTCAACCTGGGTGCTCTCCGTCCCACCCTGCGCTCCCAGCCAGCTCCTCTTGGAGCAAGACCATGACCACATTTGAGGGACAGCAGCTGGGATTTTGCAAGGGACAGACTCAGAGGAATGGGTTTCTTCTTGCAGGCACCCCACTTAGGTACCTCGTCTGAGACGTTAATACCAGCCAAGCTTCAGAAAGGCACTTAAATACTGAGGTGAATTCAAGCACATGCTTTCAAGCGTGGTCTTGTGTGCAACGTAAATACATTTTTAAGTGCTTAGATGAATCTTTAATCTATCTCATTCAAAAAGCAATCATTTAAGTTTGTGCAAAACACACCAGAAGAAAGAAAGACCAAACCCCACCATTTAGAAAAGTTGCGTGGACCTGGTTACAAAACTCTTTCTTGTTTAACGGCCCTTGTAGCCCACGCAGTGCGTTTTAAGGGCCAGACTCGTACAACACCCTTTTCCCCAGCTCTTTAAAGACACAACCGGGTTGCAATGGCAGGCAGGTTCCCCATAGACACCCAACCCTACAGAACCTGTAGGTGGGACAAGCTTCAGGCATGGGCTGCACCACCCAAGTAGTACCTCAGCTGAAGGAACAGTGTCAAAATTTGCTCTAGGGGCCAGAATAAGGCTGGATGGCTTGTCTCAAGAAAGAAACCAAGGTGCCAAGGGCTCTCGTAGGACTTAAAGACATAGGTGGGGAGGCAGGATTCAAAACACAAGCAAAATGATCTTCCTGAAGACTCTAGCTTTGACTTCATGTGCCTCTATCCATCTGCTCTCATTTATTTATTTAGCTGCTCTCCCTAGAGACATATGTAATGCTCTTCTTGTTTTCCTTTGCCCCTTACACAAATGAATCATGTCATCTCCAGCATGAAGGCCATGCTGACAAAACAGCTCTGTCAGTCATGTCCTCAGTCACATCCCTGCCTAAAGTCCTCGCCGTCCCATCCCTATACCCCTGCACCCACAGAAAGCTAAGAGAGCCTGGCACCACCTTGGCTACCTCAAATCCAGATGGTTTGTAAAAGCCTCGCAATTCTCATGTGGTACTTGAGCATCCAAAATGCCACTGTAAGGCAACTCTCTTCTCCTTCTGTAAGTTTCTACTGACAGTCTGGCGGTCTTGGACTTCTGTAAATACACTACCTGGGAAGCAGTGCTACAACAAACCTGGCTGCAGATGCAGATCCACTCCTGTCTCTTATACATCTTTTTCACAACCTGGGTAGGCTGTCCTTATTTTTCCTCTGAAGAGTGCTACCTTGATGGTTTATCCTGTTGCAAGCATCCACAAGGGGAAATAATAAAGATCCACTGCAGGAAAAAACCCACAAGAAACAGTTGCTTATAACTTTCCTCCCTCCAGATACTTCAAGACATCAGCTCTCCTGTGCTTCTTATCAGTGAAAATAATGCTATGGTTAAATGAATCCATGCTAATATGACGGTCTCCGAAGACGTGTACAGTAAAACCCCTTCAGACTCCCTTAGAACACGAGGTCCTCTCTCAGCAGTTTTAAAAATCTCAGCCAATTCTTTCGGGGAAATCTCAGGAAGTTAAAGAAATACATCAAAAGAATGAGTCTATTTTTTGCTGGCGCGATCGGGAAGGCAAGGCTATTTTTTATTCTCCCATTTTAAAATTAACAAGGCTGAAAAGTGAATTCTTGAATGGGAGTCACTCCAGTAAAATGAGCTTTTAACCAGAAATAAAGACAGATCCTTCATCCTTCTGGCACAAACAGAAGTCTTACAATGCCCTTCAAAAACGGATCTGCTGACATCTCTCAGAAAGCACGACAGTGGCTCTATTCAGAAACTATCCTAAGCATCTGTCATATCCATATCTTCTTTATTAGCAATTGACATTTTCAAGAAAAAACAGTCTCTTTATCTGCTTAATACCTCATCTGCCCCTCTTCAGGCTGAACTCATAACTCTTGGATGGTGACATCATGTCACAAGTAGATTATTAGTTCTGTGTCATAATCACTTCACAATGAAAAAAAAGGGATTTCTGGCTGGCTTTACGAGATGCGGTGAACTCCACCCAGGACTGGTGAAAAGCAAATCCATCATCTCAGCCAGCAAAGGCATCCTAGAAGATGCACAATTTAATTGACCCACTGAGATTTTGGGGGGTGGGGAGAGAGATTCTGTTTCATATTCCTTGGTACTATCACATCATTTCCCTGAAGCATCAGGAAAACATCCTGGTGATGCCATTTGTTCTGACAAACCCTCTCCCCTCATCTCTCACTCAGCCTGAAAAGGAATAGGGGCGGTGTGAGCCTGTAGCCAGAGCTTTATCAAGGGATTTCGGAAAATATACCATGTAGTGTCAGCACTGGTTTGAAGCAGACACCACACAGCGTGGAAGGGTTGGAGGGTACTGGCACACAGAAGCAGCCAGACGTGAACTGCACAAGTCAAATAATCAGAGTAATTGAAGGCTGCAAGCCCAAGGCTGGAAAACATGTTGCAATCCCTACATGGCATGGACCAGCGAGTAACAAATAGGAGCTCCATTAACACAAGGGAGCAACAAGCCTCCAACGCTCCCAACTTGTTTGCAGTGATGAACTGTTATCCCAGTGTCCGCCACGCTTCCTCCAGCCCCAAGATAGCAGGTATCTCTTAATTCCTCCCAGGTCGCAGCAGTACCCATCCCTGCAAGGACAGAGAGTCTGAGGTCCCTTCTTTCTGCTTCCTGGCAGGTCTCCTGGGAGCCCAGCAGAAAACCCTATGCCTTTCTAAAACAGACTGGCAAAGGACTACCCAACAAGAGCCCTCAGAAGCAGGCAAGAATCAGCATCCCACACAATCCGATTTTCTGGCTTTCAGTGACTGTGCAATCCTGACTGCATTAAAGCACATTCTGTGCCTGCTCTCTGGGAAGGGCGTCTATCTGCATGCAGGGTACTGAGCACTGGCACCAGTAAGAGCTAAAAAAGTGGTTATCAGGACATAACCATGCACCTCATCACAAGTTCATCAGTGACTTATCCTTCATTGCACCCCCAAAAACCATGAGTGCTATGCTACAAAGGATGGACAGAAATGCCCACAGCAGGGGATACCTCACCTCATCTTTATCCTGCACCTGGATGAAGAGGGGAAGGGCAAAGCCCACCTGGGCCAGCTCTGGGATGGCCACACTGTACTCAGAGCTGTTGAACTCAGGTGCATTGTCATTAATGTCAATAACTAGGATGTTGAAGGTGGTGGTGACACTGGCGTTGGAGGGTGTGCGGTCGTCATTCAGCTCTGTCCCCTGCAAGGAGAGAAAACAACAGGGCAGCCTTTATTTTTCAACAATAAATGTAATAGGAAGCATGAACGCTGTGATTAGAGACTCCTGCAGCCTTTGCTTCCTCCCCTTTGCCAAGGAAGTATGCTCAGTTGGTTCTGCCATTGCCCCTTAACCTTAAGCAACTTTCCACAGCTGACCCATTAACACACAGATGTTGACCCAGCTCTTCCATCACCCATGTTTCAGACCCATAGTACTCTCGCAAACCTTCCCAGGGGTTTAACATTTCCCTTGAGATGGCTGTGGACAAGTTCTCACTTGGCTCTATCATGCAACAGGTTGTTGGGACTCAGAGTCACGCTAGGGGATGAGTAGGCAATTCTCCTGCCCCAAGCATTTGAACAAAAAAAAAAAAAAATTGTCTTAGGAGATGTTTGGGACAGTCCTCAAAATAAGGGAAGCCATGATGGAGAAAAAATTACTCCTATTTTCTCCTCTGCCATCTCCTGAGGTGGAACCAGGAGCAGGGAACTAACCCACCACAGTACTGCTGAAGGGAGAGAAAACTAGGGCAACAGAAATAAACAAGATTTAGACCTTAAAATAGGTTTGGCAACATGTGTCTAAATACAGAGCTGAGTCATGACTCCAAATCACACCTCTGTCTTAAGAAAGACTTTAATTTTGCTTTCCCAAAAGGAAAGAGTGCAGATTTTATTGCCAGAGAAGCAAGACTTGTGAATCAGCCTTTACAAGCAGAGTCCCTCCTCTTGTCCTTTGGATAATCTTGCTTTGCTGTGGGCACAGAAAAGCAGCGCTAACACGACCCACACGGCTCATTGCTATTCGCTGCTTCTGCACACAACAGCAGAACAGGCTGATCCAAACAAGGAGCAATCCAGCTGTATTTTCACTGTGTGCTCCAGGACAACAGCAGCAGAGAACATTTTGGGTCCTGTGGGTGCAGGACACAGAGAGTTGGCATTTGCAGGAGGATGCAGAGTTTGTGGGGAGAGGAAATGAAAATCTATCGGATCAACAGAATATAGTTGGAAGTCCATTATCATGCAGGCAAGAAAACGGGCAAGTTTTCAGGTTCACAAATCTTTCCAAAATTAAACAGATATTTTTGTCCCTATTAAAACCAGACAATCCTCCCTCTTTCCATTTCTACTGAATAGATACTATAAAAGCCCAAACCAAGACATACCAGGGATGGGTGCATAAAGACATGCCTAAAGCTCCAAAGTATAACCTGTGCCTGGGACCCAGATGGGTAATTTCTTGTCCATTTGCACCCCTGACAAAGCATTGCACTTGCCAAAATGAGAATGTTGACTTGATGGCTGCTGTCCTCCCAATCAATGACCCTTCCTACAATGCTGATTTTTCCCCACACCAGCCCAGCAGAATCTATACTACTAAATGTGTTTCTAACCAGCTGCCCAGCTTGGTATTGATCTTAATTGCAGGGCTGTGAGCAGAGCTGGGGAGCCGCTCTCAGGTGGGGCTGATAGGGCTGGAAGACCATGCTCCAGAGCCTTTTCTTGAGGCAGCTTTCAGCATCACTCCCTCGCCGTGCCTTTCTGTGCTGGGCAGGTGCAGATGATGCCCTGTTATACCGCTGCACACTGACTTGACAAAATATAACTGTTTTTCCAGGGGTCTGGGGAGGAAAGGTGGGAAATAGGTACAGCAGGCACAATTCAGGTGCCTGAATGTAGGCATCTCATGCTACCTGTAACCCCAGGGCATCTGCCTCCTGCCAGCAGATACAACAGTAGGCAGATCTAGTTGAAGGCTAGGCTGGGCACCAAAAAGTACCTTATCCATCCATATAGAGGCAACCACATTTTGGGCCACCATAGAAGTGGGCTGTGTTAAACATCTCGCTTGGCTTGGCCAGGGAATAGTGCATCATGGCTCTAGATGCCCACAGGAGCAACATGTCCCAGTTTTGTGTCTCAACCTCAAATGAGCTGTACCCAGGCAGGATGCCTTCCTCATCCTGCCCTGCCAGTCTGCCTCCCAGATGGAGGAGGTCTCACCTTCACTGTGAGGATGAATCCAGCACTATAGAAGGGGTTTTCCCGGTCCAGCGGCCCATTCAGGGTTAAGGCTCCACTGATGTAGTCCAGTGCAAAGATGCTGTTGGTGTTACCTGAGGAAAGTAACAGGCAGTATGAACAGAAGCAGCTGGTACAGCTGATGCCACATGGTGCTGTGGGCAACAGAGAGGGAAGTGGGAGGACACAAGCCTCTTCCCCTGCCAGTCTCCATGCATGACTGGACCTGGTTCTTGACAGGTTTTACAAAGCAGATCTGTTGGCAGGCCAGGAGCTCCAAGCTGGGCACAGGCTCGTCTCTTCAAATCCTGCACATTATCTCAATATGCTTTAAAATGTCATGGCTGTAATGGTCCTCTCGTCCTCTCACCTGCCCCAGCTCAGGGCTCAAAACAGTGCTTTCCCTCCAACAGCCAATAATGTTGTGAATGCTGCAGACAGATAAAGAATTTCAAGGGAGTTTGGTTATTCAAATATGCAGTAGCACAGCCAAAACCAGCGCCAAATCCAGGTACTTCCCTCTGAAAAACTGCCTGCATTCGCAGGGCACCATGCCCCTGAGGTGGGCATGGCCTGTCTCTTAAAATACAAGAGTTAAGGGATATCAGTCCAGATTAATCAGAGGAAGGTGCAGACAGACTAAGCTCCAAAGTACCAGCTTCACATAACAAGCAGTACTTTAACTGTGGGGCCTCTTGCCAGAGGATACTGAGGGTGGTGAAAGTCCACACGTACTCAAGGAGAGACTGGGGAGCTAATGAAAGGAAAAAAACATCTATCAAATAACAGAAAAGCCACATGCAGCTCAGGAATTTTCTTAGCTGGACATATTTGAGCCAGGGAGAATATTAAGGAAAGTACTACAAGCATTTGCCCTGCTTTTATACTCTTGACAGATGTGTTGACCCCATGCAGTTGCCTTGTTTCCCTCTGCTTGAGCCAAATTTGGCCGCTCTGCTGGTCCTTATGCAAGCAACCAGACAAGGTGCCATGGAGGTCTGTGCTGCCTCCACTGAGCATCCTATCCTCAGCTTGACCCCTCCTCGGGAATTAGGCACCCAGAGAGGATTAAAACAACACTTGAGTCTCACAGCCAGCAGATGCTAAAAAGACAAATGTCCTGCACTGGGAATGTTCTTGTGCCAGTCCCAGGTGCTCTCTCTGTCAGCCAGACAAAAGAAAGCAGTTGGTATGTAGTGCCTGGGATACCTGATGCCAGGCCCGACACAATACCAGAGGAGGTTGTTGGCTGTTGAATTAGTGATGACCAAGGAGGTTATACACTGGGATATGGTCACCCACGCCACTCCCCTCATCATCTCAAGGTATGCAGAAACCCCTGGTCCAGCTCCAAATGGGAGCAAGAAAACCCTGCAGGTAAGCTATATTCATCCCAGTCAAAAATAAAAAACCCCTTGTCTTCTCAATAGATCTCAGCATGAAGGAAACACACACAACATTTGTCATTTAGTGGAAGGGAGCTTTAAGACAGACCTGCTGTCACAGAAAGTTGTTTCCATCACTCAGCATCCACGTCACTCCTTTCCAATCCCCCATTTAACCACAGCTGCACCTTTCACGGGATGGCCAAAGCTTCCCTCCCAGCCGCAGCAGCCACCCTGGCCTTTATGAGCGGCTCATAAAGGATCTCTCCCAGATCCCAAAGTGCCAGAACACCTTTCTCCTCCATGACTGAGCCTTTACATCTTCCTCTTGTGCTGAATGCCTCTCATTTCTGTCCTTGGTCTTCTCTCCCATCTGAAATGGCCCATTGACTGCTACCCAGCTTAATGAACTGATGCACAGCTACTTAAAACATCAGTGGCAGCTTTTCTTTTTTTTAATCTAACTTTCGCTGCCATACATGAAGATCTCTAGTCTCCTCTCTTGGGCAATTCCCCTCTTTTCATCTTGACTTCCCACCTTTGCTCTGTAATTTATGTCTCTTTAGGAGACTTCTTCTGATACTAGCTTTGGAGGACACTCCACAAGATGCACTGAATTGTGCTGCAAGTCATTTAAATGCTCTAGGATGCCATGTCACCATGGTAAAGTTTGTGCATCAGGGCGTTCTTGGTACACTCCCCCTAATATAAAGTGTAGTGCTAACAAGAATCTGTAAATGCAGAGACCAATGGATTTTAGTGGAAATAGGTCAACAGGGCAGAAATATGACACAAAGGACTAAACACAGCACTGAGGAATGGCATGCTGCCTCCTAACACCTCCAGTAGCTGCATCCTGAGAATGGTTATGCATTTCATATTTGACCATAGTAATTTTTTGAAGGATGGATGAATAATTTAGGGACCCAAATACCCTCCCAGGCTACACATCAGAGCCTTTTCTCTAGCTCAGCCTCCTCAACACAACAGAGAAGGCAGATATGCATCTGATGCCCTCTGGGGTGCCTTTCTGCTAGCAGAGAATTGCCAGCTTTGCAAATTAGCCTCAAAAGGTAAAAAGGTGTCTCCAAACTTGTCCCTCAGAAGCCTTTCATAATTTTCTCTACAATGCTTCTCCACCCACCACCTCATTATTCCTCTGACCAGCGATCCCTGCTGAAGTACTTGCACTTCTGAACAATGCACATTCCCAGGAGACTCTTTTTTTGCAAAAAATCTCTCTAATCTTCACGTCTTCAATTTCCTCAGAGCAAGGCTAAAAAAAAAAGGTGGGGGAAAAATCACCAATTTTGTCTTTCCCTCCCCCTGGCCTCTCACATTCCCCACCTCTGTAGAATTTCTTCTCCCTCCCTGGTTCTTGCATTATCTCTCCATCACCTTCCCAACCCAGGAAAAAGCCAACCTTGGGTTAAGCACAGCTTAATCTGCAGCTGCTGGTGCAGACAGCCACACTAGCTGATGGCTTTCAACCATCTCTCCCAGCGCTTGCTCCATCCTGCTCCCAGTTGCACTGGTCACAAGCTCCCAGCTGGCCACCCATAGCCATCTGTGGGTGCAGGTGGGTGTTGTGAACTGAGCCAGCTTCTCATCACGCTGTCCCAATGCTCCCACTGATAGCTTGCGTGGCCTGTGGCCAGCGCTGCCTGCTGGGCATGTCAACAGAGCAAACCTCTTTTTGCTCATTACTGGTTTTGAAGCGATACAGCAATGCACAGATGCATGATGGAGAACACAGAGAAGATGAAACACCTTTGCAGCAGTTGAGATCCCCAGATAACCCCGTTTCTCAGAGGATGCAGAACAACACGAACCTTTCCATCTCCAAGTTTGCACTCTGCAAACTGTTTTAATGACACAGGCAGAAACTATCATGGGGCTACACCTAACAGAGAAGACAAGTAGCCTTCAAGAAGGTACCCCCTCTGCTCCTCCTCTCCTCTATGTTCCCCTTGCATGGTCTCTCTCAAGCAGTGCTCATGCTGCGTCACACAGAGTCTTCTGCTCCACACCAGGCAGGCAATAAGACAATCACTCACTTGGCTCAGGAGTTACCAGGTGCTGGACATTTCCCTGCTTGAGCCATCTCTTACCTAGTGTAAGGTCTGGCCTGAACCACCAAAGCATTCCTAGATGGAAACTAAGGACTTCATTTCCATGCCTCTGTTTGAGAAGGGAGGCCATGCTCTGGTTTCTGCTAAACAGAGGCTTACCTATCCTCTGCCTCCTTCCCCGTCCAGACAAGGATGTGGCATGTTCACAGAGAACCAGGCAATCCAGCTTCATTTCATGGAGCAGACAAAGCTAAGGAGTAAGTGGGTCTTTCATAGAGCAAAGGAGGAGTTCTGCTTTCAAGTGCTGAGAAAGCAAAGATGGCCTTAAGAAAAGCAGGGCAGGGACCAGACAACAAAAGTGAGGCTGCTTAGGAGGTAGCATCCACCAGAAAGGGACACCCTGTAGGAAAGCAGGGTCCACTTCTACCTCTCTGCTACCACTGCAAACCTGTGGATCCAGACACAGTGCAAAGTTGGGGACAGCAGGAGGGAGCGGGAGAGAGGACCCAGGGTAAGAATCAGAGATAGGGCAGAAATTAAATGATGGCAAGGGAAAGGCTGAGCAGGAAAAGGGAGCACATACAGAAAAAAAGCAAAGGAGACAATGTTTGTTAATACTCAAAAAGACAGGGAAAAGGTGAGAACAAAATAACTTTAGGACAGCAATATGAGTATATTTCTGGCAGACTTGTTGCTTTCACCTGGCAAGGAACAGGCTTGCTCAGGACATACAAGCCTAGCTTCTTGTTATGAGACAGGTAGGAGAACTTTCCCATTCCTCTGCCCATATATAAGTACAGGGGCAGCAGCAGCTGCTACATACACCATGTCTGGCCAGGGGACCAGGAAGGCAGTGACCAGTGTGGTGCTGGGTTAAGGGCAATGGGATGGATCACAGTAGCCCATTCCGAGTGTTTTTCCAGGCTCATTGAGGAACGGGTGGTGGCATAGGCATCGTTTTGGAGAAACATGGCTATAACGAGGAGTTTTATAGATGAGGGCCATAATGTTTAATTGCCCTCAGCCAACACTCTCACAGCTTAAAAAGGCCATTAAAAATACTGGCTCAAACCCAGGGGGAAAAAAAGAAAAGATAAAAAAGACATTGGTGTCTCCTCCTTCCTCCCGCCCCTTTGGACTTTGAGCATCATTCAAATCCTTAGGAGGGAGAAATGCAGCTATTGCTCAGCTGTAGCAAAGAGCTACCTGTCAGCCAGGGGAAGCCGATTCCCCCACGGAGGAGAATTTTCCCACACCCCTCTACATGAAGAGCCATTTATATCAGGGAGCTGCATGGGGCTTGCTAAGCTGCTGAACTTGGAGCAGGTGACTTTCATGAGATGTGAAAGGGGAACCCATCACACACCTTGTGCTGGATAATTTATTAATCAAAATGTGCTCTGTCAGGGCTCTTTGGCACTGAAATAGATGCTGTTGGATGTGGTTCATAGAGTCAGCAACAGACACAGTTATTACCATATAAATAGTCCATCAGCTGCCATGACCACCTCGCTGCTCTTCACCTTGAGTTTTTGCCCCTGCATGATACGCAGGGAAGCATGCCAGGGCAGATACATTGCCCCATGCTTAAATTCAAAAGGAAAAAGTGATTTCCAAAGGAAAAGGGGTTACAACCTGAGCTTTGTTTCTTTACTCTGCATGAAATCAAGATGCTCTACAAAACCATGTTTGTTTCTCCTGCTCTGGACTTTGGTTTGCTCTTCTTCCCAGAAGATGCAGCTTTCTCTGGGACAACAGATTCAAGCCCAAAGCTGTGTGCTGGCCCTCCTCCACACATGCCTGCTCTGCAACCAGGCATTTTTAGTATCTTCCCCCGAAAGATTTAATTGCCCGTTCTAGCACAACTGGCAGAATTTTTGATCTTGCAGAGCCACAAAAGCAGCTCAGATTAAACCCTCACACAGTTCCCTTTTTTAGAACTGAACATACAGTAAGAGAAAATAAAAGGAGAGTTTTACCACCCAAGGTTCCCTCCTGAAGCCCCCAGGAGCTGCGGCTGGATACCAGAAAGAACAGAGCCTGAAGAGTTTAAAGATTCCTGCTCTGAGCGTAATTAATCACACAAAAGGATGCTGAGTCTTGGACCACAACCACCGTTCCCCCACATCATCTAAAATGTGCTTTGTGGCTCATAGGGAAGGCAAATCACCAGCACTGCCTGGCTTGGCTTTCTTCCTCACAACCTTTCCTCTTTCCATGAATCTAACCCTAGAACCTGCTACAAGAGAGCAGCCAAAAGCTGTATCCTGAGTCAAGAGGGAAAACCACCATAAATATTTATTTCACTCATTTCTGTAAACACAACACTTTAACCCTCCGCCTGAGCTCACAGAGGATTTTGTCCTAATAAACAGGGCACAGAAGGCAGCATGCATTCCCAGAGAGAACTGGCTGGTCTGGGCTGCCAGGCATCACCACCTCAGAGAAGCAGTTGCAGAAGATGCTCTCAGCCTGCAGCCGAAGGATGCATGCATATAAAATTGGCACTTCCTTAATGGCTACTGTGCCTGGACTAGACTGAGAGACCCACAAATCTCTCCTGTCTCTCCCACAGCAGTAGGCAGACTCATCAGGAGAATATGAAAGGAGTACACTGTAATATGCCCAGTAACAATTCTGAATCAGCTTTTAACATAAATCCCATATGTCCAAGCTCAACACCTTTCAGAAAATCTTCCATTAAAAACCGTCTCAGAACTGGTTGCTTTCCCTAGCCCAAACAGGAACAGAGACAGCACAGGTTCATTCTTCTCCAGAGATTGCCGACAGCTTGCAAACACATTAAATCCCAGGAAGTTAAATAGGAAGTCTCAGATATTAAACAAAAACTATGCTTTTGTTTCATATTTACACATAAAAGGAAATGTATAGTTTTAATTACTGAAGGCCATTTGCTGGGAGACCACCTGCCATGCAAACCATTACCACAACCCTATCTCTTTCCAGTGATTTCTGGATTGCCAGGGAGCCAAAGCAAGATGCCAATGTGACAACAAAACATCATTAGCAGTGGGGAAGAAGACAGGGAGCAATCGAGCCAAGAAAAGAGGGGTTATGGCTGCAGCCACCATCTCCTCTTTGTGCTGTCTCATCCTCATGCATTGGCAGGGTGGGGAAAACAGCCTTTGATGAATAACTTGACGTGAGGCACTTTTCCACCCATCAGCGTGTCCTCCTACAGAAATGTTCTGCTATGATGACTGCCTTTAAATCACACTGGAAATCCCTCCCAGCAGGTGTAATTTATGAGGACTTTGACACCCTAGTAGTTCACCGAGTGATCCAAATGTGGGAAAAAAGACAGCACGATGTAAGCCACCTGGCAACGGGAATATTAAAATTAACAGGTCCTTTTTCCAAGGTGCCTCCCTGATGTCCAGTTTAAGGGACTTGTTGAAGTGGTTCACTTTGCCATGTCCTTATTAAGTCAGGTCAAAATACAAGGAGGGGCGACAGCAGCTGAGTGCTGGGAGACCTCTTTAGCCACTTAACCTTACCTCAAGTCATCATGCTGCACTTTCAAAAGGAAGGCAATGGGGGACTCCAGATCTGTTAAGACTAGGTGAAACATGTTCTGAGAGCTACTGCACTGATTTTTACATTACACATACACACATATATCTATATGACATTTTACTCCTTAGCAGGAAAATCAGAAGAAAGATAGAGAACAATTCTTTTCAGACATGCTTCCCTCTTGCTTTTGTAACTCACACTTCTATTACATTGCTCAAATAATGATTTTTAATTCATGCTTCCCTTGGGATGCACCAGCTTTAGGAAGAAAATGCTTTGCCAGAAACTGCATCAGTCTCCTAAAACAATCAACTTGGGGAAGAAAAAAAATGCCCTAAGGGTTTTTGAAAAGCCCTAAGGACCACCTCACTGACTGACAGCCCTGCACTCACTCCCCTCTCTCCTGCAGGACTTTCCAAGCCACAGGAAGGACATATGGATTGCCCTTGTGCAATCTCCCATTGCCCATCCATCACTGCACCTGAAATGTGTCAGGCAGGCAGAGACTGACATTGGAGCCCTGGGACCGTTTCCCTGGTTTAACCCTTCAGTGCCTGCCCAAGCAGCACAGGTCACCTTCATGCCAGGACATGCAAAGTCTTCTGGCTGTCCTGGAAATAAACGAAACTCAAAGTTTACTGCTAGCGAGCAAAGCACATGACTATAGTCATACAATACATTTTCCTAACAAAAGCTAGTGGGCCAAAATCCCCTCCTGCCTATTAGTTAAATTGCTATTCAATTCTCAATAAAAATCCTTCTCTTAAAGAGCCAAAGGATTCCCCACACCACAGGTGATGTGCAGCAGCAGCAAACATTAAAACACACTGCCGTCTGCAGGCCTGATCCTGCTGAGAGCACTGTGGCTGTCCGATTTCTACCAGGAAAATCAATCTCTGTTAGACCAGAGAGTTCCCCTAAATGAAAAGCCTTATCTAGAACAGGTCGTGTTATACAACAAGTCACTTGCTTTGCCTGGGAAATGAAAGATGATGAGCCAAAGTCCCCGGTACAGAGGCTATCTCCATAAATCTGCCGAAAAGGAACTGTGGATTACTTTGCTGGATTAATTATCTGTCCTTCAAACAGAGTCCTGACCTCAGCGGCTGAGCATCTCCAACCTGTCAAAGCAGCTGGGAAATCAGGAAGGGAGGGCTTTTGCAAGGCACTGGCCACAGGCTGCCTGCACCCTCTTTCACGTGGGAAAAGCAGCAGAAACACCCATGAGAGTGATGGGAGCCCTGGCACTGACCAGCCTGTCAGCACAAGGGGCTTGAATTGCACACTCTCAATCTGGATTTCTTTTTCAAATGGCCTTTTGCAGGGCGGTGATCCCACTCCTTGCAAAGCGTGGGGCAAAAAAGTTCATGTTTTCATGGGGTTAAAACATGGAGATTGGCAGGGAGGAGGAGAAACAACTGAATGGATTTTCCCTATAAGATATGGAAAAGATTCTGAGTGCAGGCAGGCAGGCAGCAGGCAGGCTCATGCACCCTATCAGGACAACTAGCCAAAGCCGTGGCACAGCTAGATCAGTGCTCCTCTGTCATTTCAGGCTTAACAGCTTTGTAAGCTGGCGGCGTAAAGTTAAATCTTAAGTCTTATTTTATGTGGTTATGGTTAATCTTTTAGTTTTATTGTTTTCCTGTCATGGGAGCACCTTGTGCTGGAGATAGCTGTATAAATAAGAGCTGCAGTAGTATAGCCCGAGGCACAGCTACCTGAGGGATGGAGCTGAAAAGGACACCGGCAATTCCAAATTAATTTTTATATCCCACCTCCAAATCATACCAATGCTTTAGATATTAATACCAAAGGAATGATAAATGGCTAGGTTGCTTTTCAGCTCTCTTGCTGCTGTATATTCAACCCCAGCTAGTAAAATCAGACCAGACACGTGAGCCCTGTGCCTGAAGACATGGGAGAGCCTGGGGGAGACATCACCCATCCCTGCCGTGAAATGAGAACAGTATCGCTGCCACCTCCCCTTGTGGAAAGGAGGTGAAGAGTATAATTACTACCTCCACTGGCCATTTTCGCTTTTGCTTATGGTTGGTTTCTAATTTAATTTGCTTCCCTATTCCCATATGTTAAGCTATTTTTTTGCAAAACTGCCATAAAAATTTACCAGCTCAGGCACAAAATCTGCTTGCTGACCTTTACCATTGTGATTGAGGATAATGACAAATTAGGCTTTACCTGCCTGCCAAAAAAATCACTTGCCTTGGGTGAGCAGGATTTTGGAGACATGCTAGCTGCTGGTTCCCATGTCTGGACTCTCCGGCAGAAGGTAACATATTCTTTCAAAAGCAAGCAGCAAACCATGTAAAGTATAAGAGAGTGCCTTGAGCAGGGCAGGGAGGCACTCACACTCTTATGACTTCAGAAAAAAAATTGTTTGCTCCATGACCATGTTTTCTTTAAAAGTTGCCCGCAGCCACACACCTTGGTCACAGTCTGACAGCTGAAAGGAGCTGCCCAACTCTGGCTCTGGCAACAAACACAACCCAAAGCGGAAAGAGGGTATCCCCAAGCCTGGCTTCAGGGATTTTGGAAACCTCTGCCTTGAGCTGGAGGCAGGGTGAAAATGGGCAGAAGGCCGGAGGCAATAGTGGGTATCTGCAGTTGTCCCTCGGTCCCTTCATGGGCTAATCCTTCCCAGCACACCACTCTGAAAGATGCTGCTGCTGACAGGAGGAGGACTCGTCCCTGGCAGTGTTCAAGGCCAGGTTGGGCAGGTTGCCTGGTCTAAAGGGAGGTGTCCCTGCCCATGGCAGGGTGTTGGAATTGGACGATCTTACAGTCCTTTCCAACCCTAACCATTCCATGATTCTATGACTCCTACTCCGCAATTCTCAAGTTTGGGGGGAAAAAAAAAAAAAGATGCAAAGCAGTTTAATCACTCTTTGATGTGTTCTGCCTGATTCTGTGATATGAGAGCTGCCCCCCACCAGGCAGGACTGGGGGAAGGGATTAAGCTCTTGGCATATGCAAGCAGATGCGAAGCTTATGCACTGATCTGCCTGCCTGTCACTCTGCACACCCCATCCTCCCCAACCAGGCTGCCAGAGCACGCCTGGCTCCCTGCCACCGTCCCTCCACCCACCCTTAATGACCAAACTGATGCTATCCTGGCACTGAGCAGGGGACACTTGCAAAGGGACATCATGACTATTTTGCAGGAAAACCTCCTGCAAAGATAGACATGGAAATAAGATCATGCATGAACATTGCAGGTGAAAACCCAGGGTCCAAAGGGTCCAAGGTTTGTTTCCTTGATTCGGTAGAGCAGCTGTAACCATCTGATGAGCAGAAAGCCTGACATGACCATGAATGGATGCATTTAGCAAATTAACCTCCTATAGATTACACAGTTGTTTCTGTAGGTTTTAGCCATCAAATAAAGTCTCTTAGAAACCCAGAGCTGTTTGTTTTGCACCGGTGCTGACAAGGGAAAATTAGATACCTACAGCATAACCCATACTGAGTCAGAAAAAGTGTCTGTGGCCATCAGCAGATGCCCAAAGAAGGGTGTACAAACAGGACAAGGGTGATTTCCCAGCTGCTGACCATCTTCAGACTTTGAGCTGGGTGGGGTTTCTATAAGCTGAATCTTTTACCATCCTCACAGTAGTTCAGCAGCCTCTGCAAAACTAGAGGTTTCAGTCCAGTCTCCAATGAGACAAAAGCAAGTCCCTACTGCACTTTGGCCTGTTGATACATGCAATCTGGGGGAATCTTTCACTTAATTCATGCCAGGGGAACATTAGAATAAATTGCAGAGGAAATTAGAGGAATAAATAATCCTGGCATCTTCAAAGGCACAGTGACCAGGATACTTGCAGTCAGGATCAGTGGACTTGAAAATCAGGGTGAAATCACCTTGACCTTAAAGATTGATTAAAAGAGAATTTGAAATGGCTGGGCTTTGAGGAACTGGGAAATTATTTCCACACGTGTAGCCTGAAGGAGCTGCCAACCAGTACCTGAAGCATGTGAGAGATGCACCTGAAGCAGGGAGAGGAGGCACTACAGCCATTTCTTGCTCTGAAGATTCCCTCCCTCCACCAGCAAAAGCAATGCCAGAAATAGGATTATGACCCAGACCCACCAAGCTCCCTTGCTCCTGGGTTAACCCAAGCAGTCTGTCTGTCCCTGGGGCAGAGCCCCGCCAAAGCAGCGTCCAAGTGCTGCTCAGTGAGCATCAAAGTCTGCCTTGGATATGGCAAAGGATCACTGACCTCAAGGCATCTTAAATAAGATGGGTCCAGTTCCCAAATCTTGCGTTTACATTGCACAACTGTGTTTTATCTGGAAACAGTTGCCCAGACTGCCCTGCCCCTGGCTCTTTAGCCATCAGAAGAGATCCAGAAACTATGGACCCAAAGGAGACAAGCACTGCCCAGCAAGGATCCTTGGGTGACCAGCTACATCAGTCTCAGCAAGATACCCATGCATCTTGGGAGGAGTACCCTGGGCCTCAGAGTCGCTCCACAAAGGTGGGAATAAGCCACATGCCTGTCAGAAGGCAGAAACCCTTCACTGTTTTAATTAAGCTTAATTCTCTAGCCCTGCACCCTCATGGGTCCAGCCCCCTGCCTCCCAGCTTGTGAAGCTCTGGCAGTGTTTTGGGAGGCCAGCCCTCGAGGTGGGGTGCTTTTGGGAAACACTGCAGAAACTGCCAGGAGCCATTCAGCCCATAATATGCCCCATTCTCTCCCTAAACAATAAACACCACACTGCCAGCAAGAGTTTTATGCAGATCTCCTCCATGATGCTGTGTAAAGCAGGGCTGTTTGTAGCTCATCATTAGGACAGAAAGGTTTTGTTATGATATATTGTGAAATTTGTTAAAAATAACATCTGCTGCTTGAGGAAAAGGGGATGCTGCAAATGAAGCACTCCAACAGTGCTGAAAGCAGAAAAAGCTTTTCAGGGAGGTAAAAGCTTTCAGTTGTAGCAGTAAGCTACAGTAATTAGTGACGTTGAATCAAAAGAGCAAGCAGTACAGTCAAGGAGATACTTAGCCAAATATGATTTTCCAGGCACAGGATGTACAAAGACTTATTGCAGGGCTAGCTCCTCTATCCTCACTAGACTCCCCACCACATTCCACCTCAACTTACCTGAGACAATGGTGTAGCCGATGCCCCGGGGACGGCCCTTGTCCTGGTCGATCGCTGTTATCATCCGCACGGTGGTACCCTGGGGAGGAAGAGGAGACATGCATTACAGTCACCCCAGATGAGCACTTCTGGGGTTCCTGTGGTGCCTTACCAAGGCCTTGCACCTCTTACAATGGGCCACATGCTTAGGAAAACCTGTTCAAGGACAAAGCATGCCACAGAAAAGTCTCATCACCTGCTTCTAGGGGCAGTTCAGGCTCACCAGTCCTCACTCCTGTGCAAGCTGCAAAACTCTGCTAGCCCACCACAGGACATAGCTGGCAATGCTGAGGGCATGACCAGGAGAACATGTCCTCTAAGGGAAACACTTAGCAGGATGAGCTTGACTGTCCGTTAGGTTTATACCAAGGCAAGTGTCTGTAGAGGCTAGAGAGAGCACCACCAGACACGTTCCTCATGCTACTCATCCCTTACCCAGAGGGAAGGGGTTTGAAACAAGGTCGATGTGGTAAGCACAGCTGTGAGTGCTCAAGGAAGAAGAGGAAGGTGCAGCAGGAACTGAACGTGCAGCACTGGCAAAGCCAGGACATGCCTTCTTATAGCACCACAGCTGCACAGGCTGTGACTGACAGGCAAAGCTTACACTTCTCCACCACAGATATTTTCACTCTGCAGACCCTTGATAAACAAAGGCAACAATTCCCCCTCACCACGATCTCCAGCACTGGTCACTACACCACTTCTATCTACTGGTGGCTTCCCAGTTTCAACTGGTCCTCTTCTCCCCCTGCATTCTTCAAATGAGGCACCAAGGAATGTTCTGCTGGCCATTGGCATCCAGCTGTACAATTTGCTAGGCAAGCTGCAGAGAATTTAATTGAAACCTTTAAGGAGAAGGAGGGTTGGACAGATGCTGTGAACAGGGATTGCCCACAGGCTTCTGCAACTGTCAGCTCACCCATCTCATACTCCATCCTGCAGGACAGACCTGTTTCTTACAGCCCAGGAGGCAGATCGACAAGCCCAAGAATTCGCCAAAAGTGATTAATTATATAAAAGTCACTCAAAATTCTTGTTTAGTGCTTTAAATAAAAACATCATGTGCTTATGTCAACTCCATAAGCTGACTTCTCCCGCTGCACTGCAGTGAGCCCATGTGAATACAAACACATGCACATGCACATGATTAATGTAGTGTGAAAAAATTTACAACTCAGCTGTTCTTTTTTCATTGGTTTATTAACAGTGGGAAAAAAAGCTTTTTTTTTTTTTGCCCTCAAAGGAAATGTCAACGGAGGCATTTGCATATCTAACGAGGGAGCACAGAGGAACAGCAGTGTTGCATTTGCCCTGCAATCCATCGGTTGAAGGCCAAAGGGAAAGCTGCTGCAGAAACACCACCAGTGGAAAGCAGGGACTTGCCCTCTTCCCCGGCTTTCAAAGCCATGCCCCTGTGGGCTCTTTACCCACAGGGTAAAGTGATGCTTTACCACTGCCGGCCATAAAGAAGGCCCCTGGGACCAGGCAGACTGCCTATGCCCTGATCTCTGAGGGCACTTCAATGGGCTCCTTAAGTAAATCCATGTTATTAACAGAGAACACTAGCCATAAATCCCAGGTCACTGGCCTTTGAGCAGCACTCGGCTGGTGAGGCTCAGCAGCCACCGAAGTGCCTCTAAATCACTGACAATAACTGTGCTTTCCAAAGGAGCAAAGATAGATAAAAAGCACAAGTAAAGCGGGAAAGAAACAGGTGGGAAAGCAGAACAAGGGACATGGAAAGGAGGGCAATGCAAAGCAGAGAAAAAGAAAAGAAGGGCAGGCATGCAATCCAGCATACTCTATTTTAAGCCGCTGTCCCCATGGGGCAGCTGTAAGCCCCCCTCCACTCCATGGCAAAACAAGAGCTCCTCCATGGCGGAGGCGGTGGGTGAAGGCTCTTGGTCCACCTTACAGCTTGCTCATCACCTGTCAAAAAGCGAGGGAGCAGTGCAGAATGATAAGTGCTGCCTGCCGTGCAGCACATTTCAAAGGGAAGGCAGCTGTGGGAGAAGGCAGGGCTCCCGCGATGTCTGAGGAATAGCAATCGGCCTGCCACACTGCGGCCGCTTTATCTATGGGAAAGGTCCCTCCTGTAGCAGCCAAGGGGAAGGGCTGTCGGGAGAGATAAAAGGGTGAACACAAATGTTGCAGCAGGGAAAGTCTGGGAGGGGAAAAGGGGGAATCTCGTTAGGATATCTTAGCAGCGTGTGCCTTAGAGACATCCATAGGAAAGAAATTAACCAGACATCTGATCACAAGAATGAGGGCTGTTAGAGAGCACTCTAGGGTTCAACTGCAAGGCCTTGGCAAGCCCATGGTGATGGTTTCCATGCTTCTGGTTTTTGAGTCTAGTCTTCCCCGTTCTCCCTGCAGACCTGTGTGTCTCCCTGTTCTCCAAAAGCCCCTTCACCAGCCCCTCCTGGGGATGAGCCACACTTCACCAGTGATGGAGAAATACATGCCAGAGTGAAGCTGAGTTCCCTAACGTTCGTGGATGCCATGTCCTGGAACTACAGGAAGGACAGGAATCCGGGCACCTCTTTGCATCGTCCCTGGTTTCCATCCTTCCTGCTAGCTCTTTCACAAGAGTGTTCTAATACCCACAGAACTGGAGGATCCCAGATCCTGAAAATGGATGATTCCTCCCCAAGCATTCGCACAGTGTTTATGACCTTAATCCTTCTGGGGAAGACGCTGAAGAAGTGCCACAGGACAGACATAACGTTTATCCACATCGCTGGTGGCAATTACTGGTTTTGTAGTGAGTGGTAAGAACTGATGAAGACAGTCTTGGAGCATGATAATTCAACATGGTCAACAGGAAGGAGTATTCCATTCAGCATGTGTTGGAGTAAGATGATGAGATGCAAAACGTGATTGTACACATAGACTATACTCATCTCTTAGTTCCTGTGATGATCATGAAGCCTTGCCCACCATACCAGCAGAGATAACTAAACAGAGAGAAGAGACTAGAAACGAGAAAACACCCAAACCAAAATAAACCCGTGATCACAGTCATACCACAACAGCAAAGACTGACCTCTCAACAGCCACATCTCAACAATTTCCAGTTTTTCTTCAAAAATCCTATCAGACTACAATAATATTCATTTTACTGTCTAGGTCTTAGCACAGTAAGGGCAGAAGATGCTGTGCCGTGCCCTAGCTCCCTGAGGCAGCCAACTGCACCCCTAAATTGGAGGGGACCGTCTCTAGCCAAGCACATCTGGCAAGGCTTCCACATACTCATGGAAACATGTTGACTTCCAGTGCTAACAGCTCTGCCCAGGACTCACCCCAAGTATTTGCAACGCAAACCTACAGCTCTCAATCTCCCAAATATTCCTGACATTTCTTAAAACAAGCACCAACTTGCCTACCTACCACAGGCCATGGTGGCTGCAAGGAAAGGACTCAGCTGAAGTTCTGAAGCACCAGAACAGAGTAACTCTCTCCCTCTAGGGAAGGAGGAAGAAGGTTTAGAAAAGTAATAATCTGGAAAAGCCTATGCTTAAAAAAAAGGCAAAGAAAATAAAGAATGGCACATTATCCAAACAAAATCTGAGGGTTTTCTGAAGAGGGGCAGGGGTAAATCAATCCTTTTTTAATAAAAACCTGAGCTTTTAATAAAGTGTTCACACTGATGGGCTGGAAATATTGTAAGAAAGAATTAACTCAGAGCTATTGAGACTTTAGGGCAAAAATAGCACTGATTCTACATTATTTCTTCAATCCAAGGACTTTGTGAGGAGGAGGGGGATGGTGCTGAAGAATTAAAACTGTTTTAATGATATTTGACACGTATCTGTACTATCCTATTGCAAGGGAATACAACTTCTAGTCTTGGGACCAAGCATCAATGGGGTTTGCTCCAGCTCTTGCCTGCACATGGCTCTCTGTGGGATGAAGCACATTTTCGTAGACCTCAGCTTGTCTCTTAGCAAGTGGATTCCTCCTCTTTCACCCCAAAGGGAAGCTGCTATGCACTGGCAGAGGTCCAAAAGCAGCGGGTCATTAGGCCAATAGCATCTCTGTAAGAGGAAATGGCCCCTCTCCTCCAGCCCTTATTAAGTCTGAAGAACATCAACAATGCTATCCAATCTGCAAACGCTGTGAGGATGTACACCCAAAAAGACTCCGAAGATGAAAAATACAACGTCACCAAGCTTTGCCACAGCTACAGGCAGCTTTGGTGCACTTGGGTGCCCTGGGAGAGATGTCTGAGGCATGTTGGGAAGATCAACAGCATCGAGAAGGAAGAAACAACACCTCCAGGGACCTCCCCCCCCTGCATCTTCTTCATTTGCCCAATATGAAATTCCTTTCTTCTCACTGTCAAAATAAGCATGTGCCCAAAATGCTTCTAAATCATGCTACCAGATCCCAGCCTGAGAAAAGTAAGAGCTACAATGGCACTTCTCTCCCCTCTCACATCCCTCCACCCCTTTTTCTTCTTCTCTTACAGGATTAGGGACTTGAAAGGCAAAGCGCAGCCCAGCGTTGCAGCAGGAGGAGGAGGGGGGAGTGCTTCAGAAAGCTGCTACGGCAGGAAAAAAAAAAATCCCATTTCTCACTTCTTAATTCCAGTCAATTCCAGTCAAAGGGCTGATAGAGATCTGTTTGCGGTAATTTGCTGCAGTTTATCCACTCTTTTCACCTTCTATCGGCTCTTCACTGACGGGCTGGCTGACATGCTGTTACTCGAGTGAGGAAATTAAAATTTGATGCAATAATCCCAAATAAGAAGGATTTTATTAGGTAATGTATACACTTTAGATGAGGTATTCTCGCCTGATATATTGATAGAGGAACACAGACATGCTGTGCACCACAGATAAAAAGAAAGGCAAGAGAGACAGAGAGCGGGCATATAGAACAGCAGCAAGTCTCTGCTCTGTAGATTTAGGACGGGGATGAGATTTCTCAAGCACATTTTGACCTGCTGAGCCCGATGGCAGGGCAAACATCACCCACAAATGCACTGCAGCCTGTCTGCTTGAGCTGGAAGCCTGCTTTTGGACAGAAGTTGACCAAGCCCAGACTCCTCATCCAGATTTGCTGTTATCTTTTCAGTGACAAGCCATTCTGCAGGGCGACAGTTACTACTCTGCATGTGCGACTGGCTCCCTCGGGTGCAGGGCAGAGCTGATGAGAAGACTTCCCATGGAGAGATGATAATGCACACGTTAAACCCCAGGTTTGCTATAGCAAACCACGTCCTTGTTTCAGTAGTGATTTCTCTCATGAAAGATGGGACTTTGGGTCCAAATCAGAGAGCAGTATCACTCAAAATATTGCCCACATTCAACAGTCTTCCTCCTCACCATGTCTCTGGTGGCATCTATCCGTCTTGGATATCTCAGTGCCTCTGGAGATGTTACACAGGGCCAAGAGAAATTAAAATCCCTAAATCCTCCAGAAAACTTCTAAGTTTCGTGAGCACTCCTTCATTGATTTCCTGTTTCAGGTTACACAAGAATTATTTGCTGTTTTGCCTGCTGCAAACAGTGTAAATTCTGGGAAGAACTATGGTACACATCGGTGTATCAACACAGATTGTCGAGCTCCAGCTGATAAATATTAATGATATATATCATTAATTTGAGAGGTCCCCTTTCCTGGATACCAGGTCACTCCATGAAGGAGGTGCAGTCTATAATTTTTTATACTTGTGAGACTTTCATTTCTGTCTGTTCATCGAAGGCTTTTTTTAACCCCAGCTAAGTGTGATCTAAGATGTGTTTTTTTCTTACCTGCAGCTTATGTTGCCCCCCACAGAAACACTCCTTAATCTCAACAGCATTGAAACACATTGAAATTTTCACTTTGTGAAAGTAATTCATGAAGCCATTTTTTGGTCATCTTCAGACCAGCAGAGAGGTTATGTGCTGTCTGACCATGGGATTTGTGACAGTAGGACTCCGTCCTATTGATCCAGCGCTCTTCGTGCCATCAGAGCCAGCGTTTTGCTCCAAAATGAATAAAAAGGAATGAACTGAAGCAAGCTGGGGTTCCCCCTACCAGTGCATGAACTGAGCCAACAGGCATTTTGGATCCAGTGCACCAGAGATGTTGCAGGATGCATGTCTGATATTGATGACTACCACACCATCATTTTAGAGCAGAATGTTTTTCCATCCATATACAAAAATATTTGCCCTATAGACAAAGCAATGGGATACACAGCTGTGCCTTGGGAAGGTGGATACTGCTCAGTACTGGCTGGTCCTTGGGCTGAAGACCCTGGGCACACTTGCTGCGAGCAGAGCAAACAGCTCCCAAAGCCAAAGCTGCCTGCCACACTCCCCATCATCTGCTGCAGGGCACAAAAACCCTGCTGTATTTAGAGATTGGGAGATGTTTTCCACAAACAGTGAGTTTGCTGACAAACCGGGTTTCAGAAGAACTAAAATGATTGGATCAATTTGGCAAAACCTGGGGAAAAATACTCAAAGTGCTGAAATGGCTGATGATTCTGGCATTTTCAAAACTGGCTCATTTCAAGAACGTTTAAGTTTTTCTTCAAGTTTTCTATTAGAAATAGCATGCATATACACGGTGGGGAGGAAATGGGGTTACTGTGTGCTAAGAACAACATAAAGCCTTTTAAAAATTTAAGAAAAAAATGTTTAGGAAAACATTTTATTTGGGTTTCAGGCTTCCTAAACCTCCTTGCTTAGGCTCTCTTTTTTAAAAAAGGGCAAAAAGTTTTGGGGCTGGCTTGAAACATGTTGTTTCAGAAAGGAAAAGATTTGCCCCTCTTTGGGTGCCATTTGGATCTCATGATTCAGAGCATTTGTGCTTCAGCATGGAAACAGGGCTCCTCTTTGCACCCAAGCCACAAACATCTGGGCAGAGCAATGCAAACCTGTGATAGATGGAAGGAGAGACAAATATCTCTGCAAAGAGGAGGTTTTCCTCCAAATCTTTTGGGATACCTTGTGCTTTCTGTCCCGCTCCATGCTCCCTTGGCCCCCAGTGCATCACTATGGTCATGCACATTAGAGCGAAACAGCAGCCCTTACCGGAGGCGAGTTCTCATAGATGTTCGTGCTGTACGGCAGGTTGATGAAGATGGGGTCCATGTCCTGCACATCTGTGATGGTGATTGCCAGGTTGGCCAGAGTAGACAGTGGCTTGCTTTTATCCTGGTCCTTGAAAAAAACAAGGGTTGGGGTGGAGGAGAGAAAGGATTTCTATCAGAAAAATAGAATTATTCAACAGCATTAAGTTTCTCAGTGGTAGTTGGGTCAAAATTTATGAGTAGTCCAGGTAATCATCTCTTTTTCAAGCTACTTCCTGGAATTATTGTCCACTGTTCCTCCCTCTGAGCTGAAATGAAATACAATATGCATTTCATTGCAGCATTAGCCCTTTAAAATAAAGCAAGCACCAATTAGGTTTTCATGACATTTCAGTTGAAAAAGAAGAAACACCGTTTAACATGTACTTCAAAGTATAAATTCTCTCTTAATGCAGCTACAGCTTAGGGTACCTGTGCACCATAAGACCTGGGTGTGGTTGCCAGCAGACTCTCATACCCACACATCACAGCCGAGCATCTCATACCCCCCAGCACCAGTGCCTCTGCACAGCTTGGGCTCTGTCAGCTGGAACATGACAAAGCCCACCAGCTCCCTCATGTTTCTTTGTAACCCCACTGGCTGCGTTGCAGACTCAGCTTTATTCTTTTCTGTATTTGTTGCTCTGAGCTTTGGCAGAGGGTATGTACACTAAGTGCTGCTTCTGTTTTCACAGGATGCCTCAGCTCTCACACAGAAGGCAGAGTGGAAGCCACAACCACAGGATACATCCTCACTGTAGCAACCTCCTTTCCACTGGGCTAATGATTCTGGCTCTGATAAACTGCAAACTTCTCCCCTCCCACCTTGCATGGGGACTGGCAGGATTGGGGTAACCAGGAGCTGCCTTTTGATGCAAGTCAAGCCGCTTCCATAGCTTCGGGGAGATGGGGAGCCATCCTGCCTGCTCTGCAAAGCAGGTCACAAGCACACAACAATCTTACAACGAGCATCAGTGGCTTATGAACAGTTAAATGCTTCCAGCAGGAGCATCGTCTCTCTTACACCCCCTCACAACCCATCAGGATGGAGCTGCAAGCACTTTCCCAGAGCAAGACCCTTCTCTGGCAGCCAGTGCAGCAGCAGTACACACTGCCACCAGCTTTGTCCTGGCAGTGCCCCGTTGACACCATTTCTCTTGCTGCAGCTTGTCCCATGGGTGCTGAAAAGTGACCCCGATGCCCACAGCCCTTTCCTAAAAAGGCAGGAGAAAAGAGATAACACATGAAAGGAAGGAAATAAATCTCTCCTTACCCCCTAATCAATCACCGTGGTGAAAGGTGACCATTATAGGTTACTGCACACTTCTGCAAACTGGCTCTGAACAGCAGCAAGGACTGATTGCCAGAAGATTAATGTTAATTTAAACCGTATTCAACAACACAGCTTGCGCATTATCCTCTTAACCTGCAGGCCTCAGCATTTATGGCCTGGATGGATGTTTATTTCTGACTCACACTCTGCTGTTAGTGTTATCAGGTTGAAGTCTTATGTTTCTTCAGATAATGTTTCTTCCCCCTCCCCTTCACATCTTAAATTTTGGTTAAATGTTTACAGATAGCACTGAAAAAGCAAGCACGTTTCAAGTTTCCTCACCTACCATCTCTCATGCTGCCGTTTCCAGCCTCTTTCTGCTCTTGCTGACTACATCATCGGGATGAAATGGCTCCTGCCTTGAAGCAAGGCTCCACAAATCTTCTTGCACCCTTACAGCCACCCCAAATTCACCATCACCCCAGTTCCTATTCCAGACCATGCCAACTCTTCATCAGGCAGGCAAAAGACTGCAAATGCTCTTCCAGCTCCTGCTATACTGGTGCAACTCTCATCCTTCTTTCTCGGACTGAGGTTTGCCCCAAGGTTTCTCATTGCCTTTCTGCTAGAAATTACCAGTGCCCTGTGACCGAGCTGAGGAGAAACTTCCACAACTGCAATCAAGTCTCGTTTAGAGATTTCATATTTAAGTCTTTGAACTTCCGGAGCTAGAAATGACTAAAAGCCAGGAGTGTATTAGGTAGCAAGCACCAGAGATGCCCCCATTTTATCTTTGCTCCAGGTGGTAACTGCACCTGGGATACAGGGCTAGATACAGCTGGGTGAACCAAAGTATATCCTTATGTTCTTGAGGAAACCACAATTGGACGTGTGGATGAAAGGCATGTTTCCATTACAGCTTGTATTTGGTCCCACATTTTCTAATCCGCTAGATAGTTCGATAGCACGTCCTAGGAAAGGGTGTTGGCGACAGAGACTGATAATGAAACAAACAATGCAGAGGGCTTCTTATCAGTGGAGTATTTAAAATAAAATTAGGTATGTTTCAGAAAAAATAAGCTTCTGGGAAAAATTCCACAGCCTCAAACATGCAAGGATTGGGCTGAAAGGTTGAGCTGTTTGCCTGTGGCCCTGCAGTCTGTGAATGCCCAGTCCCCGTGGCCATGAAGAGCAAAGCAGCCCTGTGCAGCCCTCTCTGTCCTCATGACATTTGTGGTTCTGCATCAAGACAATGATCTTGATTAAATCACATGCTCCAAGAGCTCTAGCCAGCTCCCTGGAGGGGTCAGTAAGGGTTTTCTCCCCCTCTCCTGAATGCAGAGTTGGTCAGATATATTGTAAGGCTCAATGCCACCTTCCTCTGTTGCATCTGAGATGGGAAAGGAGCACCATCCAGAGCGCCTGCTTGTGTTGTGCTCCTCATTCACATGTTCCCCATCCACACATTCCCTGCCAAGATCTTGCTAGATTTGACACCAGGAAAGATGTTTCCCATTCAGTAGGGCATAATTTGCCACAGTGGCCACCTGGACATACATCTCCCAGGAGTCCCCTCCCAATACAGTGGTATTGACTGTAACTATATTAAGACCTTGGTTTCTCTCTGTCCACCAGAATTTTAGCTCTTGATGTCCGAACTCAGCTTTTGCTGAGTGGGGCTCAGGGGATTTAATACAGTTGAATCCAGTTGTATATAGGAATGAGACCAGAGGATTTAATAGTCCATATGCCCTGTACTGGCTTTCTTCACCAAGGGAGCTACTTGCCTTTATACAGAAGCCCTGACATGCATGAGTTGCTGTTGCAGAGGTGCAGCTGTGCTCCACAAGCTGTACAGCAGAGATTTAAAACTACCCAGGTAAAATACTTCTCTAAGTGGAAAATGCTGGATGTGGCCAAGAAGATGCCAGAGTAGGGCAAGAAAATAAGTAAGAAGCAGCTCCTTCCCTCTTGCAGTCCCTCCAGAAAATGTCTCCTCCCCTGTAGCCACCAGGATAAGACTCACCGTCGCATTGACCTGGAGCTGGTATGCCTGTGTCACTTCATAGTCCAGCTCCCGTATCACCGACACGATGCCACGGCCACTGTCGATGGCAAAGAAATTGGAGGGAGGTTGGAAGGAGTAAAGCACGCTGCCTCCTGCCCCCTGATCTGGATCTGTGGCGTTCACTATGAAAATCGGAGTGCCCACCGGTGTATTCTGGGGAAAAAAAACAAAAACAAACAAAACCCAAAAACCAGTAAAATTCTGCACCAGCCCATTTTCCCATCAAACACAGATCAGCAATTCCCTTTGTCCACCAGAAGGAATATCTGGAGACTCAAGAATTTCAGTCCTGTATTTTCAGGACATTTATAAGTCATACAGCTGTTTTCTTTATTACAGTATTGCAGCAGCTATAATAGTTGTTACACACTTATAATAATAGTTATACAGCTGCGGTCAAGATGGCACTCTATCACAAACCCTCATTTTCCCAGACATCACAACTTTCCAGAAAAATTACTCTTTACTGAAACTTGTTTTCTGCCCAAAGGCACTTTTATTTTCAACGCTGATTCACTCTCCATTTTCACCATAAGGCATTAAATATGAGAGCCTAAAAAAAAAAATGCATTCAATGCAACACAGAAGTTTACGCAAAAGTCAAAGTTATAGTTTCCACAGCAACTACAACCTGGCCCGATTAACACAGACATTAACAATTAAATCGTCATAAATCTGGAACTAATCTACATGCATAAAATATGCAGCTGAGTGCACAAAATCAGGAATGGCAAATGCAGTTTGGCACTTCTTATTGTTTAACTTCACAGCAGGGAGAACAATTATCCATTTTTGGTGGAACAGCTGCATGTTCCTATGCAAATCTTAAATGCATATTCTTGTCTCTCTAAAGGCAGAAGCACAGACGGCAATCAAAAAGATTTTGCTGCGGACCTAGACTTCAGGTAATCACAGATCACGATGGCTTGGGCAAGTCCATATGTTTGTAATATGTTTACAGCCACATTAAGGGTTGACGAAGAGCTAAAACTTGAAAGGGAGACAGCAAAGATCAGAAACAAGATGTGGCAGGGGCTGGTCATGGCCAGTTGGGATAATACGGATTATTTCTGCAAACCTCTTCCCAAGCCTTTGTGGTTTATTGTTAATTTCATTCATCTTAAATTTTTTGTCCTTAGCTCATAGAGGAGTATCACAAAGTGATGAGAAGGTGGAAAGGAAATTTGAGGAGAGACAGAGCTTAGAAGATAGGCACTGATTCTAAGTGGAGCACCTTCTGCAAATCCTTGGCCAAAGCTGAACAATAAACTGAGCCACTGTCAGGTTATTTGGGAACCACAAAGCTTGCAGTGAACCATGGCCAGGGCTTCATCAAGGCTGTCCTGGGCCACCACCTCCACTAGAAAGCATGAGAAACCAAGTCTCCATGCTTGGAGATCTGATTTAACCAGTTTAATACTGGGCGATGGCACCAGAAAAGAACCGAAACATCTAAATTTGCCCCAGTGAGGCTCAGGCCAGCAGAAACCTGCCTTTGAGAAAGGTGGCAAGATTTGCTGTGAGCTTGGTCAGACAGAGTGGGTAACCCAGGGCATGTCCTGCAACCCACATTCATGAGTCCGGGCCCTGGGTACTCATCCACACACGTCCCTCACGCCTCCCTGTCCTTGCATCCAGCCACACGGCACTGTAGGCGTGCTCTGATACCTAAGCTTGCCTCAGGCTCCAGCAAAACTCCGCTTTCCTTACTTCAGTGTCTCTTCTGCAGAGGTGCAAGAAGTTGCAGTTCCCACCTAGGTTTTTCATTTGCTTTCTTTTTTCTCCCCTCTAAATCAAACCTTCGCAGCCCGCAGGGCATGGCCTGAAGATTATTTTTTAAAGCACCTTCAAGTTTCTTTTGTGATCAGCAATCATAAAAGCGTAAAAGACATAGCTAGAAGGGACCTCGAAAGAGAAACCCCTCCTCGTACTACACCTAAATCATTCCCACCCTTAAAGCTTTCTAGCCATGGAGGCACCACATCCTCCCCAGCCCATTTGTCCCAGCAGTTTGCTACTCTTTGCTTTACAACTGCTGATTTTCTGTCATGCTTAACCCATATCTGCCCTGCTGCCATGTAAGGAGGCATGTTGTGAAGGAGAAGCCCTTCATGAGGGGGCTGTGATGGGTGTTTTCTTTCCAAGCACTCCTAAGACACCTTCCCAGACAGGACTAGAGCATCCTCCCATCCTTCTTTGGGCTACCTGCCTCCCCAAGCCATCATGGCCAGCCGGGAGCAGCCCCAGAGCATCTTGCAGCCCTCCCCTTGCTGCTGCCACAGGGCATTGCTCTGGAGGTCGACATCCTCCAACAACTACCTTCTCAGATTCCTCCCCCAGAGCCACTAGAGTATCAATGTCAGGACAAAGAGCATTACAAATTAACCATTAACAGGGGAAGGAGAGGCAGTGAAAAGAGTAGATGCAGGGTTGCACCAATGAGGTCTGGGGTATATTGTCCTCAGGAGTAATAATATTCATATAAAGTTGGACTTGATGAATATGTTTTCCCTTCTTTTTAAGTGCCCCTAGCCACTCCTCTTAACATGCAAATCCGCTCTGGTCACCCGTCATTATGGGGCTGTAAGGCTGGCTGTGAAAGAGGAGAGCTTGATTTCCCTGGCATTGTATTTCATACAATAGCCCAAAAGCAGGCTTTGAAGAGAGTTCATCTCCTCGTCCTTCCAAAGCAGAAGCTGCCTGGAGGGACACAGGGGTCACCAGCTCTAGCCGTTGCAGACATCACCTGAGCTCTGACTTGGCGATTACTGTATTTTTATCCTTATTTTACAGCTTTGCTGACCAGGTCCCTTCATTTGCCAGGGTCACAAAACCCATACAAGCAGGGTATCAGCTCTGGACAGTTTCTGGCTGGCCCTGGGAAACAGTCATGGGCATCTACACCAAAGCATCCAAGGGGCTGTGAGGAACCTTGGGGCAGGACCTCAGTGGGTGGCAGTCAGCACCTGCAAGCACAAGCAAGTCATGGTGTGTGGGAATTTAGGAGGGGAGCAAAAGGGCTCCCAGACAATAGGAGGACCATTACAGAAGCCTGAAGGAGAACAGTAAAGTCTTGGAGGGGGAAATCTCTGATACTGCTCAAAGTGCACAGGTCAGTGGGAAAATTTCACTACCAAATGCATACCCTTATTCCCAACAGCACACAGGTCAAAGGATGCAGACCTATAAGAAGTGCTCTAGGTAATGCATCCTTTTCTGCCAGCTCAAACTCAAGCAAACAAACAACTCTGGAAAGACAAAACTAGCTGTGGGATGCAGACATCCCATATGCTAGGATGTCTCTAGGAAAAGAGGTTTCATGTTCAGTGTTCATGCCCAGGCAGGATACAGTCAGAACTGGGAGGAATTTCAGACCATCTGTTTTAAAAAGCATAAGCAGCATGTCTTTAAAATCCTCTTGCCATTTTTGGGTCAAACAGGCTCAAGATACTCCTCAGCAGGAGGCTGATGTCTTTATTTGTCAAAAGATGCAGCCCATCATCTGAACAATGGAGTGAAACATCTGTATAAACAGAACTGGCTGGGGTTAGTGTTTGATGGTAAATAAGAGGCAGAGGGCACGTCCCAAGGAGATGCGATTGGTAAGCCCTGAACCAGGCCAGCTAAAGACAGATCGTGTTTCTGAATTTTCAGCATTTGGCCTATTTATAGGACTCTTCTATGTGTCCCTCGTGGCTATTCTTTCTTAGCAAAGATTAATTGTGGTTATGCTTAGTCCCCCGACAGGCAAAAATAGCAAATTCCGCCTTTTCTATCCAGAAAAGAAGAAATGCAGACAGACAATAGCCTACAGGTACTTGTGGCAAACAGGTGAATTTTCTACATGAGTCACCAAATTCTGTCATTTTTAAAGCTCTCAACTCTCTTCAGCAGCCAGTGATGAAGCTTCATCACTCACTACAGAAAAAAGAACTGGTGACAAAACTATGTCATATCATTAAATCTTTGTTATGATGCCAGCAGATGTGAAATAAAAATAAACATGCAGACAGATGCCTCCCATGGAGGAGGAGGAGGGCAAATAGGAGCGGGACCCATTCCTGACCTGTCTCCAGCACCCCATCCTTCATCAGACAGCTCAGCAGGAGTGGCTCCAGCATGCCCTCCAAGCAGCTCGGGGAGTTCAAGGGTTCTGGTGAGCCAGCTGCAATACTACTGAGCTGCATGGGCTAGGGATGTTGGGGTGCAAGGTAGCAAGGACATTTATGCCTCCCTTATTTTGCAATAAATGAATAGGAAAGGTTCTGACTGTTGTAAAAATCTTACAGGAAGGAGCTGATGAGGTCTTGTTTGCCAGAAAGAAATACTGAATGGTAACGGCATGTTACACGTTACATCCGAAGCACCAGTAAGACCAAACCAAAGGCAGCAAGGTACAAGAGCCCAAGGTAGAAGGAGACTACTCTGTTTCAGTGGATCATCAATAGCAAGGATAGATTTGCATTAAAATAAGGAATGAACAACCCTAAAAACCCTGTATAACCACGAAAGGATGGTGCTGCACAAGGAGGAAGCAAAGGAGAGACCAAGACTTTACCTCTCTCACACCAGTGCAGCAATACACAATTTTACATAGGAAATACACACCTTTGAGTGACCAAAAAGAAGCTGTATTTCCACCCAAAAGTTTTTATGGGTATGGACCAAGTGTGGCCCACCATAGCAAACGCCTCACCTGGCCTGGGCTGTCACCTCCATGCAACCCTCCTGCATAAGTGACCAGACACAGATGTGTCCTGTGTTAACCCCGGCACATTGACAGCTGGCAAATCAAGTCCTTACACATTATTCTCTGTAAAAGGGCACCTAAGGCTGAAGAAAAGGTTACCAGAAAAGGGCCTTTTTAAAATATTTACACCTCACTCTCTGGCCACACCTATAGTCTTTAATATCTTATTATGAATCCTGCTATAAAATGCATTAGTAATAAAATTTCTGATGGATGCTGCTCTGACACAACACCGCAATACAAGGTGGGTTACAACCTGAAGGAGACAGTCTCCAGGAGCATGATGTGCCCTATCAGGCAGATTATGTGGCCGCAGCTTACTGTGAGAGGCACTGGGCAGGGCTCCCTAAAACCATCAGAACACAACCTCATTTTATCTGCCACCAGATGTTGCCCACAGGCTACAGAGCCAGGTGGCATTAGAGAAGCACGGGGGACCAAAGCAGCAGCAGGACCACACCAGCACAATGAGGACCAGATGGGGGCTGGGTGAGGAGCGCCCAGGGAAAAGGCTCCCAAATCAAGGAAAACTTTAGGGTGGACAATTTTTAAGGCATATATAGAGCTATATGAACAAGCTCTTCCTTCACAAAGGTCTAAAATGAAAAGGCTGTTTGCAGAAAAGCCAGCACCCATGCCATTTCACCTGGCCCATAGCTCCTGCTCCCAGAGTGTATAAACCCCTCTGGCTGTCAGACAGCTGCTCACCTTGCTAACGGAGCAGACTTGCATGGTGCCTTTGAGAGCTTTCCACCATAGCAAAACCATTTCACGGGCCACAGACCACCAACACCTCAAACGTGCCTTGATCCATCAGCCTTGTCCAGCTGGCCTGACACCACACACCCTGCAGGCAAAGGGCTGAGAGAGGAAATATATGGTGCTGTTTTACAGCAGGGTCAGAGCTGGATAGAAGTACAGGTGGGAGATGAACCAGAGAAGGTATGGCAGTTAATCTCTCAGACATTCCCTTCCCTTAGATACATCCACTTTTCCAACCTACAGACAGGTCGTTACAAGCTTTGGATGGGCACTACAAATGCTCATTTGGGTTTATTTAAGGATGCTTAAATAAAGCCTGCTCCCCATCTCCAGTGGCTGGCCACATAGAGGACTTCCATCTGACCTCACAGGGCAAAGTCACCCAGCAGCGCCCCAGCAGAAGCTGGTAGAAATGATTAGGATGTGGATGCGCGCATGCTGTACCGATGCAAATAATGTGGAAAAACGGCAGGCAATCTGGCCAAACAGCTGTCTGAAGGTCGATGAGATGAAGCGACGCAAATGGACTGGGGGCATACAGTGACGGGCACAAGGGCTTGAAGCAGCAGGCAGCCTACCAAGCTGCACACGCTCTGATCTCTGCATCAGCACTTGAAACAATCTTGCCAGCTCTATTTTGGGTCCTGCTTTCTTCTCCCAACCCTCACGCTGCCCCTGCATCAAGGCAGGAGCTGACCACTCCCATCAGGAGAAGCTTCACGTTCCTGTTACATCTCAGGTCAACCTATTACTCTTAAAAAATTCCCTGCTGCTGTTCCTGGCGGCTCTTTTCCCTCTCCCTGCCTCTCACCACTGCACAGCAGGGTGGATGAAAGGAGCTTTGAGCTTCGCTAAAAGCCGGCTCAGACATCCCTCTGCTCAAGTCAAAGGCACTCCCACCAATCCCATCTCATTGCAGGGCAGGAAGGAGGGTTTGGTGCCTCTTGCTCAAGTGAGGGCATCTCAGAGGTGCTGCATAGCAGAGCTGACACTGGATCCAAGTGCTTTCTGCTACAGCTGATGGCATGGTTCTCTCAGCCCTAGACTGCCCAGGACAGACTTTAAGTCGCCCATTCCTGTCTGGGTCTCATTTGCTGCAGGAGATAACTGCAAAAGCAGGGCCAGAACAAGTGGCAGTCCTTCTTCCAGACTCTGCTGAGAGCAAAAAACAGTCCCAAGTTTTGGTTTCCCCTCAGGCTCCATCTTGGAAGTGGCCCAACTGCCAGACTGGGTCCCTTGCTCGCATGCCAGCTCTAAATGCTCACACGGATGTGCACAGACTTACAATTCCTGTATTCTTTATTACACTTTTAATTACATTTATTAACTGCATTACTGCTAGTCCAAGCCAAGCAATTTCCAATTTCAAAGTTTGATTTTAAAACCTGATAATTTCCTTTTTTAAATTTTTTTGTTGAAATTCACCCCACCTTTCAATAAGCTCTCGTTAATATGTATCTCTTGTTGCTATCTCTATTAAGTGACCTCACTCATTACTGGATGACACTGGCAAACGGCCACTGCAGAGCTATAATTCAATTGAGGGGCTTTTGAAAACACCATAAACACAGCTGGAATAGATGCATTATAGGAGTTGGAGACTGAATTAGCTGCTGGATAACTGCACTCAGAGCTGAGAGCACTTATTCAAGGCAGATTCAGCCTGACCCAACATACGGTGCTGAAGAAAGGGATATGGTAACTAGCAAGCCCATGGGGGAATTCGCCACGCTGGCAGGACAATGGTGTTCAGCAGGCAGAGGGCAGGCAGCCACAAGCAGGAGAGGATGCTCTGGTATCTTGCGGGATAAACCTGCTAGCTTTTTCCAGCCCAGAGGTGCCCCATTTCCCATCAAAGATAACTCTGCCCTTGTTAGCATGGGGCTCAGATGGTTGAATTATGGCACAGCATCCCCAAAAGCTGGGTGCACAGTGGCTCTGCACTGTGTGGCACCCATAACTTCTGCAGCACAGGTATTGAGAAGGCCAGGAGAGGCAAGAGAGGGTAGATGGAAGAGGAAGGAAATGCTAATAAAGAAACTCACAGTATTCCTCTTCATTATATCTTCCCAACTGGCTCTAGCCTTTGTGTCTTCCAGGCAGTGATAAGTGGGACATGTCACCCCCCTGCTCTTCACTTTGGGAGCAGTAGAGTGTCCATGTGCCTCAAGAACTTATCCAGAATATAGCTATATTCAAAAGAGAAAGTGAGGAAAGGGAAACCATTATATTGCAGAGCTTTAATTTGCAGCTTCAGGGGAAAAAAAGCTGCTTGCCTTTTAGACCACAGCAAGCAGAAGGCTTGGGCTTGCACAGGTGCTGCACCACGATGTCCACCATCCACAGCCAAACCACCAGAAAGTGGGAATTGCTTCTCTCTTCCCTTCCTCCAAATCTTGCTGCCTTCTTTGTGTTTGGTCTCTCCCCATCCCCAGACAGCCCTGTTCAGCACAGCCACCCACCGCCCATGCCAACAAGCAGCCAGAAGAAACAGAACACAGAGAAGAAAACAAGTTCCACACCAGCTTTCAAGAAGCCATTCCACCCATGCTGTTACAGGTTGTTTAAGCAGACAGCTAGCTTTGTCTGTCGAAGCTCATTTCCTTTGACAGCCTCTATTTCGAGGTAACTCAAGCTATTACACTGTGCCCTGTGTTTGTTGCCCCAGATCTCAGGAGAGTACAAACAGCTCTGTGAGAAGTAATGATGAGGAGCAAAGCTAACGCCAGCAGGCTTACATTGCTCTGTGCAGGGGAACCTTTTGGGAACCTATCCAGCAACCGAGATGGACCGTTACGAGCATAGAGCTACAGGAGCGTAAAGTCGTGAGCACAGAAGCAGAGTTTGAGAGACCAGAAAACCCAGGTAGAGGAGTCACTCATTTTGTCTTTGGAAAGAGGTGGTGAGAGCTCTGGCAGGGACAAAGCAGTCTACCTTTATGTTTCCAGCCTTTTTTTTTTTTTTTTTTTAAATACAAACAAACACTTTTTATATTCAAAATCATTTTGACCCATTGTTTAAAAATGTTTATGGCATTTATATGTACATCTGCGAGTAGATATAACTGAAATTCCAGAAAAATTGAAATTTGTCAAAACAAGGTATTTCAATCAATTTTTCTTTCTTTCTATAAGGAATATATTTAAAAGGCAAAATAAATCTTACAGAGATTGTTTAAAACTGGTGATGGTGGAAGGGATGGTTCCTCTGTGCCAGAAAGAAAAAAACCCTGCAAATTTTGAATTCATAGAATCATAGAATCGTAAGGGTTGGAAAGGACCTTAAGATCATCTAGTTCCAACCCCCCTGCCATGGGCAGGGACACCTTGCCCTAAACCACGTGGTTCAAGGCTCTGTCCAACCTGGCCTTGAACACTGCCAGGGATGGAGCATCCACAACCTCCCTGGGCAACCCATTCCAGTGCTTCACCACCCTCACTGTAAAGAACTTCTTCCTTATATCTAGTCTAAACTTCCCCTGTTTAAGTTTGAACCCATTACCCCTTGTCCTACCACTACAGTCCCTAAGGAAGAGTCCCTCCCCAGCATCCTTGTAGACCCCCTTCAGATACTGGAAGGCTGCTATGAGGTCACCACGCAGCCTTCTCTTCTCCAGGCTGAACAGCCCCAACTCTCTCAGCCTGTCTTCATATGGGAGGTGCTCCAGCCCTCTTATCATCCTCGTGGCCCTCCTCTGGACTCGCTCCAACAGCTCCATGTCCTTTTTATGTTGAGGACACCAGAACTGTACACAGCACTCCAAGTGAGGTCTCACGAGAGCAGAGTAGAGGGGCAGGATCACCTCCTTCGACCTGCTGGTCACGCTTCTTTTGATGCAGCCCAGGATACCGTTGGCTTTCTGGGCTGCAAGCGCACACTGCCGGCTCATGTTAAGCTTCTCGTCAACCAACACCCCCAAGTCCTTTTCTGCAGGGCTGCTCTGAATCTCTTCTCTGCCCAGCCTGTAGCAGTGCCTGGGATTGCCCCGACCCAGGTGTAGGACCTTACACTTGGCTTGGTTAAACTTCATAAGGTTGGCACCGGCCCACCTCACAAGCGTGTCAAGGTCCCTCTGGATGGCATCCCTTCCCTCCAGCGTATCAACCGAACCACACAGCTTGGTGTCGTTGGCAAACTTGCTGAGGGCGCACTCAATCCCACTGTCCATGTCGCCGACAAAGATGTTGAACAGGACCGGTCCCAACACCGATCCCTGAGGGACACCACTCGTTACAGGTTTCCAACTGGACATCGAGCCATTTACCACAACTCTTTGCATGTGGCCATCGAGCCAGTTTTTTATCCACCGAGTGGTCCATCTATCAAATTGATGTCTCTCCAATTTAGAGACAAGGATGTCATGTGGGACAGTGTCGAACGCTTTGCACAAGTCCAGGTAGATGACATCAACTGCTCTGCCACTGTCCATCAGTTCCGTGGCTCCATCATAGAAGGCCACCAAATTGGTCAGGCAGGATTTCCCCTTAGTGAAGCCATGTTGGCTGTCACCAACCACCTCGTTGTTTTTCATGTGCCTTAGCATGTTTTCCAGGAGAAACTGTTCCAAGATTTTGCCAGGCACAGAGGTGAGACTGACTGGTCTGTAGTTCCCCGGGTCTTCCACCTTCCCCTTCTTGAAAATGGGGGTTATATTACCCTTCTTCCAGTCATCGGGAACTTCACCTGACTGCCAGGATTTTTCGAATATGATGGACAGTGGCTTAGCAACTTCATTCGCCAGCTCCTTCAGGACCCGTGGATGGATTTCATCAGGTCCCATGGACTTGTGCCCATTCAGGTTCTTAAGATGGTCTCGAACCTGATCCTCTCCTACAGCGGGCCTAAGGTCTTCGTTCTCACAGTCCCTGCATTTGCTTTCCAAGACTTTCGTGGTGTGGTCAGAGCATTTGCTGGTGAAGACTGAGGCAAAGAAGTCATTAAGAACCTCAGCCTTCTCCAAATCCATGGTAGCCAGTTCTCCTGATAGCTACTGGAGAGGGCCTACATTGTCCCTAGTCTGTCTTTTATTTGCTACGTATCTATAGAATCCTTTCCTGTTATCTTTTACATCCCTTGCCAAACTTAATTCTAGCTGGGCCTTAGCTTTCCTAACCTGGTCCCTAGCTTCTCGGGCAATGCTCCTATATTCTTCTCAGGTGGCCTGTCCTCGCTTCCACCTTCTATAAGCTTCTTTTTTCCCTCTAAGTTTCCTCAGCAGCTCCTTGTCCATCCATGGAGGTCTCCTGGCCCTCCTGCTGCACTTTATTCTAGTCGGGATGCAACACTCTTGAGCACGTAGCAGGTGATCCTTGAATACCGACCAGCAGTCTTGGGCCCCCCTGCCCTCTAGGACTGTATCCCATGAAACCTTACTAAGGAGGTTCCTGAAGAGGCCAAAGTCTGCTTTCTTGAAGTCCAGGGCAGTGAGCTTGCTGCATGCTCTTCTCACCGTCCTGAGGATCTCAAACTCAACCATCTCGTGATCACTAGAGCCAAGGCTACCCTGGAGTGTTACATTTCCAACCAGTCCCTCCCTGTTGGTGATCACAAGGTCCAGCATGGCACCTCTCCTCGTCGGCTCCTCTACTGCTTGAAAGAGGAAGTTGTCTTCCACACAATCGAGGAACCTCCTGGATTGCTTGTGCCGGGCCGTACCGTCCCTCCAACAGATGTCAGGATAGTTGAAGTCCCCCATGAGGACCAGGGCCTGCGAGCGTGAGGCTGCTCCTATCTGTCTGTAGAGTGCTTCATCCACAGAGTCCTCTTGATCAGGCAGCCTGTAACAGATCCCCACCGTAATGTCCCCTGTTGCTGTTTTCCCTTTGATCCTGACCCACAAACACTCTGTTACCTCATCACCCATCCCCAGACAGAGTTCCATACTCTCTAGCCTATCACTGACATAGATAGCAATACCCCCTCCCCATCTGCCTGGCCTGTCTTTTCTAAACAGCCTGTAACCTTCCATTCCGACATTCCAGTCATAGGAGCCATCCCACCATGTTTCTGTGATACCAATGACATCATGTTCCCGTAGCCTTGCACACATCTCTAATTCCTCTTGCTTGTTCCCCATACTACGGGCGCTTGTATAGAGGCACCTTAGCCGAGCTCCAAATGAAGCCGACTCAATGGCTGGGGCAGCTGGAACATCTCTACATCGCTCCAAGCACTCTACCACTCCTTAAAAAAAGTTAATTTTCCTTTACCTTCCAGGTCTCTTCACAGACTACTTACTCTACCTCCATTAGCAGGTGAGGCAGGAGGTCCCTCCCTCCAAGGCCTCCCCACAAAAGACACCATGGTCTCTGCTTTGCACAGGAGCAGCCTGGGGGTTCTGCTGCCCCTTCTGCTTTGTCAGGGTCACCACCATCTGCAACAACCACAGAGAAGCAAGTGCTTGGCTGGCAGCCCTTTGCAAACCCAACCTCAAAATGTTCCCAATACAGCATACATGAGGATGCAGGTCCATCAGGCGGGTGTGTCAGTATATACTTGGTCATCTGCAAACAGAGCATCAGTGTGTGACATCTACTGCTGGACAAGGGCTACCTGGAGTTGCCTTGCACATAAGCTATCAGGCATGTACAAAGTCATGCAATTAAAGGGTACAAATTCCCAGCTAAGAGCTTTCCAGTTTCCCAACAATCATCAAAAACTCATTAAATATAGCACTATTCTACTTCCAGAGAGAAACGGCAGAATTGTCAATAATAATCCAAAAAAAGTGTTTCTGTTCCATATTTGAGGAAAAAAAGGTGACAGAGGAAGCCTTTTTCAGGCCACTCACAGCCTCATCCAGTGGGGCTCACACATCTCAGTCAGCAGGTGTGGTAACTCCTGCCAAAGAGTGTTAAAGGTGATAGCCAAGGCTCTTGCTGGACCATTCCTGATGATGTTCAGCAGCCCTGCAAACACCGAGAAGTGGCACTGGAGCAGGCACAGCAACCAACATGCTGTCAGGGTTTCTTTCACAGGAGTGGCTTCAGAGCTCTCAGCTGTATCAGTTCCAGGCAAACTAATGAAACCCACAGCTTAGCTCTTGGCTAACAGGGAATTAAAGGTAGGTAGTGGCATTAACACCTCCCACAACACTCGTAGACAATAGATTCTGTTGTATTCTCTATCATCTTTCTACCAGAGAACAATCTTGGTTGAAAAGGGCGACATGGTTAAAATCACATACATCATCTTCTCTAAGCCATGTGACTTGGTGCTCTATGATATTAACACCGAAAATAATTCAAAATCAACAGCTGGCTAGCATGTAGCCCTCAAAATACAATTACAAAAAAGGAATATTATCAGGAAGTCTATTTTAAATGGATTCCTGCTGCCCAGTATTTGACATTTTCACTAATCATCTGGAAGAATGGAAACACAAAGGTTGGGAGATGGGTAAGCAACAAATGGCACAGACCATTGACATCAAGCAGATTGCTGTCAACTGGTTTGAACCAATACTCTTTTTTTTTTCAATACATAAATGCAGAGTCCTAGATCTGGGGAGGTGGGGGGGGGGGGGGGGGAGGGGAAATAAAGCTCTCGTAGGAAGGGAGATCACCCTGTAAAGCAGTCTGTTTCCCACTGCCTTGGGATGGGACAGAAGAAAAAGGCACCACCAACTCCGCACCTGCAGCCAAATTCTGTTGGAGAAGCCATGTCTCTCTCCCATATCTGTCCGTTATCCATCTCTAGCCTTCAAGGATCAGGGCAGGGCAGGAGTGAGAGCTGGAAGGAAGTCCGTGCTGCTCCCCTGGGCTGCTATTATGTCAATCTGAACTTTGGAGGCAGCAGATGGGAACACAAGATGGTCTAACTAGATATTTGAAAGTCAGAGGCAAATGCTGAGAATGTGAAAACCTGTCAGTCAGAGAGCTCCTGGCCTAGATGGCACCACTTCACTCCTGCTGGTGTGATTTTCCTGCTGGAAGAGGGCATCTGGAGCAATCTCCCCCTTTGCAAGGGCATGCACTGCAGATGGCCTGGCACCCCTTTGGCTATAATCCTGTCAGAGACAGTGGGCATGGACCACGTGGATCCAGGTGGCCACAGTCAAAGTCTTTTCTCCTGCCTCAGCTCTCAGAACTGGCAAAGGCAGCTTTGTCCAGGGAAGCAAAGGCAGCCCTGACCCGCAGCAGTCAGTGAGATTTTCCACTATGCCTCCCCTCGCTATTAAAATTCAGTAGCAAAGTCAGATCACCAGGGTGATTTACTGTTACCATCCAACACACATTGTGGGGTGAGAGATGAAATCCCTTTTCTGACTTCTGCTTGGGAGTAATACCATAAACTAAACAGATTCTTTTTATAACCCATTTTATTTACAGTTGTCACTAACTTTTACTTTCTAAACACAGGCAAAGGTCAAGAACATGTGTTAACACACCAGCCTTTAAGCTGGTGACAAAAGATGTCTGGAACCAGCACACCAACCTCCAGCAGCCATCTGTGCCAGAGCTGGGAGGACAGGAGTGGTGCAGGCTGCCATGCTCCGAGCACAAGCAGTAACAAGGCTTATTCTTAACAGCAGCCTGTCTCCACGGATTTGTATGGGTAACCCTTGCTGCAAGAGCACAAACTGGCATCCCCGTGGCAGCCCATCAAGTGACTCTCTGGGTAGCAGATGACTTCCATTAAGGCAGAGCACTAACACAATGCATTACAAATGAAACCCTAATGACAGGACACTGGCAGTATTGCTTCCACTTGATATTAATTGGGTGACACTTTCTTTTAATGGTACATTAATTAATGTGGAACATCAATGGAAGTCCATGACACTCACATTAATACAAATGAATTCATTATCATTGCTGTTACGACAAGAGATGACAAATAAATCTGTAACAGTGGGACCCTTCAAATAATAGCCACGAATCATTAGGTATTGCATTCATTTATACAGTATAGTGCAAATATATACATGCAATCTGTGGATGCTTATCTATTCACATATTGCTTTCCATGCCAGCCTGGTATCTGTTCCTCCCTTTCTCTTGAGCTATCTTGTGCCACCCTGGAGGATGATCCAGTGGCCAGCCCAGCTGGCCAAGGAGAAACTGGGACTTGCTTTCAACTCACCAGCAGGACATCTCGCTATCATCTTCTATCCCACAGGCACTCGATAACCACATTAAGTCTTCAAAAGACCCTCTGATCTAGCACATGTATTCCTGTAAAGAGGATCACCTTTCTTTCCTCCATCTCTTGAACTACCATTTTAGCCAGGCAGACAGAAGCCTACCTGCTTTAACACCTTATTTATTTTACTGCTTGTTTATCTTCTGTTCTGCTAGAAAAGCTAAAAGCACCTTTCACAGCACAGAGTGGCCCATATTTGACCGTAGGTGGAGCATGTAATTTGTCCTCAGAAAAGCAGGAGGAAATAAAAAAATCTCTCTTTGAACTCTGGGATTTGTAGTTCCCAAAGATCCATCAAAAAGAAACTCCTGCGAGAGCCTCTGCAGCAGCCTGAGAGCAGGTATTGCTCTCAATACGAGCAAAAGCAAAATCCATACAGCTGTGCTGATTCGAAAAAATATTTCCTTGTCTTCCCACAGATGACACTAATACCAGAGGAAGGATCAACAACAGACCAGCTCAGGTCTCACTGGGCTTTGCTCTTACTGAAACACTCATGCTAAAACAGCAAACTCCAGCACAAAGCGTTTCTGTTGAGCCATGTTGTGACATGGTTCCCCTGGAGGGACACCAGCAGTGTGGATACAACTCTCCTATGAGAGGTAGCACCCCAGTTTGCTTCTCCCAGCACCTCAGCAATCCTCACAGGCAGAAAGAGCACTTACAAACCTGAGACAAAGGAACCTCTGGGGAGTATTTTTTCTTTAAATGCAATATATGAAGACTGACTTGCCCCTGAACTGCTAGAGAGGGAAAACCCAGTAAAGGATCTAGACCAAGCTAATTAAGACATATACTAAAGACAGGCAACCTAGCAACCTGAAGGAGGAAGATATGGGAAGAAAAGCATGAAGTTCCCCACTTCATGCAGTATCCCAGTGCAACAGCATAAGGAATGGCATATGTGCCACATGCTCCAAACTAATTTCTGCTAGCATGCATGTCACACAAGACTGGTTTATCAACACAAAACACCCCACCTTTACCTGCCTTGACCTGAAAACTCCCTGCTTTGTGCTACATTCTGAACCTATGTGCAGAGAAGCTTTGTCTTGCTGTTACACTCGATGCCTTCTGCCTGCATTGAGGATGAGGCACCCTGCGGACAGAGCCTGCCCTCTGCTATAAGCAGAAGATGCTCATCTTACTCTTCAAGGCACAGTAGTTTTTTTCACACTTCCTTAGGACAGTAAGGTTTTCCCACCTGGGAAGATCAGAGGCAAAGACCTCAGCTGGCAGGAAAAATCGTGCAAGAGTTCTGAGGTACATGATGCATAAGCGTCTGGTCCCAGAAGAAGGTTGCCAAGCACGGAGCATTAGAAGCCAACCTGCCTCAAAAGCAGAGGAAAAGGGGAAAGTCGAAGTACAGCAAGATTTGTACAGGGAAGCACCACCTTGCGTCAGACCAGGCACTGATGTTCAGCTCTGGAACAAGAGCATCCTTCAGTGCTGAGCACAGACTGAGGACTAACACTCTGAATTTGCAGTGACTATGCTAACCATGGAGATCCACACAGCAGTTATTTGTTTAGCAGAAAGGCAATATTCGTGTGAAAAGGGCGAATAAAGTCATCAACCTCCTAATGACAAAGAGAGAGACAAGTAATCCTTGCCTCTGGCTGCAGGTGGTGAAGTTCTAAAGCATCATGAGAGAAACTGCGCTGTTTTCACATATTGGGGATGGGGCTTTGCAATATTAAGACTTTGCAATATTGGGGCTGGGGCTAAGTTATTAAGGAAACGAAACAAAGGGTTTGAGATATCATAACTTAAAAATACACACTCTGTTGCAATGTCATCTCTGGATGAAAGACACACTCTGTGGTTAAAAAGAATATTATCTTGGTACAACCTATGAAATTAAGCAGGTGCAGGCTGGTTAAACATTAAGTTGGGGTTAACACATGTCTGCCAGAGAGTTATGAAATTGAACCATAAAAGAAGATAAATAAGAGGAAGGGGCATACAAAATCGAGTAAGGGGAGATGTAAACAGAGGCAGGACAGTTAGCATGTAGATTATACATATCGGATAGGCTGTGAACCTTGGAGTACCCAACCAATGGGGAAACAAGGGAGGGAACTTGCAGACGGGATAGGAGATATAAATCATAGTTCTGCTTTTGCTGTGTGCGCCTACTTGCTAGGACACCCGTTTTTGCAAAAATGTTAAAAAATAGCTGCTTCACTTCTGTGTCTGCCCTGAGCTTTTACAAGAAATGTTTTTATCTAGAGACCATTTCACATCACGCACCTAGGAACTTTACTGAGGCTGTCATTTTTTGGCATCAGATTCAAATTTTAGATACTACCCTGAGGAAAGGATGGACAGATCTACTCCCAGCACCGCCCTTAGTGAGGCCGAGGGTTTCCGTGCAGAAAACTCTGAAAAGTGTTTTTCCAAGGTACTGTCTTCCTTGTTTTACAGTTCTCAGCTAATTTCCTCGCAGAGACAAAACTCCACTACAGGAGCATCCTGTGTTAGGGGCTGCTCTGCAAGAGCAATGCATCCAAGCTCCTGGAGCAAGAGGAACAGATGCAGACCATCAGATGCATCTGCATAGCCACATCACTGGTACATTTCTCTTCCTATCCTGGTCAGCACATGCCCCCCAAGGTCTGATTAAAACACAGAGGGCTCACATACAGCAATAAAGCTCTTTGAATCATTCAGCTTCTCTGTTGTTTTGTTTCAGCTTTGCTTTTCTTTAATGTCGGCTGGGATCTCAGTGTATCAGCTGGGATGATTGTGTTCACTTTGTGCTGTTTCCCAGTCTAGCAGGATTCCTAATGAAAAGAATTTTCCCAGAGGACTCAGCTCACCGGCTGCATTGACTGGCACGTGCATGAATTAAAGGAGCAATATTTTGGAATTCTCTTCAATCACTCTAGGCCAAAACCCATCAGAGCCCAGGGCAGCATCTGCATAGTGGGAAACAAGCACAAATCCAGCGTAATCCTCCTGAAATTTGCCTGAGGAAGAGGGGTTAAGTCTATTCTTTCCACATGGGTAACTTCAGTTCTCCTCTTACCTCAGCTTTGCCCTCATTCACACCTGAGAAAATGGATTATTTGCCCAACTTTCTCTCATTAGCATCACTGGTTTATAGTTACAAACTTAAACAAAACTTACAATTGTAAATAAATCAGCATTTCTCCTCTCTTCTTTCGCTGTTTCTCACCTTCACTCACTTCCTTGTCATCACCGTTGAAAGCTTATTGCCAATGTCTGGCAACGACCTACTGTCTGTCAGTCTTAGGTGAGCTTAAGTTTCTAAGCCCACGTAAGTTTTTCTCTCCGTTCCTAGACAAGCCACAGTAAAGCAAAGGCAAAAAGCCTCAAAGCTAAGGTGTGTACGCAAAGCTAAGGTACCACAGACACACCCAAACATACAGCATTTCAAGTCATCTGAAGGAATGAGGAACATCAGCACAGGCACTGGTCAACCTCAACTTCCAGACATGACCTCTTGAAGATCTTCAGGTGATTCATTTTGGCAAAAAGCAGTACCCAGGGGAGAAGGGCAGTATATCTCTCTCAGCATGATGCTGCTTCAACAGGAATGCCATCAGCCGGCACAGACCCAACTCATCATACCTCTGCTCATGTAGAGCAGGGTGGTCTGAAGATGGGGATAAGCCAAACAATCCCGGAATCGGATCTACTTAGGGAATAACATCACCATCCCTTGTTTACAAGGCTGAGTACTTACAATATTGTAGCTTAGTAATGCTACATTAAACACCACCCTAAGTTTTCAACGCGCTCCATGAAAGCTCCAGAGGATATCCTTGAAGGCTCCTATGCTAACAGTCAAGGGAATAGCATGGGTCTTGCATCTAACCTTGAGAGCCCTCTCCTAAAGCCTCCTGTCTCCCTTGCAAGCTCCTTCAATTCCAGTGGTCCTGCCCTCTGCAGTCTTCGGCATTTGGCATCATTTGGCATTCAAACTCCCCCCAGTCATCAGAAAGCCTCTGTAAGTGCCTGCAAAGCCACTGAATTTGCCTTCAAACTACTCCCTAACCTCAGTTGTGGGAGGGGTGGTAGAAAAAGCAAACTGTTCTTTGCTTGCATTTTACAACACAACCTGAACTAGCCCCCAGACAAGCAGGAATGTCCTGAGCTCCAGGCAGCATGGGAGCCTCCAGCTTCTTGCTCAGCATCGATGGTCTCTGACTGCCTTCTTGCAGCTTGCAACCTCTCACTGCCCCCTTAGCAGCTTCTGGGGCAAGGGCAATGCTTCTTGCTGCAACTCTGTGCGTTTGCCCAAGGCCTCATATACTTTATGTTAAGACAAACAGTTTTTCTCTTTAAATTCTAATAAAGCCCAGACACAGCCCAAATCCCAGTACAGCCTGAAGAACTGACCAAGCATACTGTGAAGTTGCATCAGAAGAGGGATCGAAGCAAGCAAACTGTGACACCAACTGTGTCAAGTGGATTTTAAAAATACCTTAACTAGTTCTTAAATATACCTGGTGTTTTATTATAAAACTGCTCAGGATTGGATTGTATGTTTGGTTGGGTTATTTTTTTTTTAAATGGACCGCAATCTCTGAGCACCCCAGGAACATCACAAGAACCAAGGCAATTGAGTCCTACAGCCTCACCCATAGCATCTCCTGAAGGGATAATATACCAGTAAAAGGCTTAGAAAGCACCAGTGTGGAAAGCATGTTCCAGCAAGGGATCTCTATGTTAAAGAACAGGGGAAAGGTGAAAAAAGAGAGAGAGAAGAAACAATTAAAAAAAAAAAAAAAACCCCAAACAAGAAAAACCCAAACAAACAAAAAACCCACAAAACCAACCAACCACAAAAACAACACTACCACCACCAAAAAAAAAAAAAAAAAAGGGGGGGCACCAAAAAAAAACCAGAAAGGAGAAACTAAAAAACCTGCATTTTGGCCCTTTTCTGGAACACAGGGACAACTCCCTCTTTCCTTCTCTCAGTTCATCACGTCCTTTTTCAACCAGCAGAGTAGATCCCAGCTCTGCCGCCATCCTTGCCAGGTCCAAGGAATTAGCACAGCTTAAACCTTTGGTATTACTGGGAGGAGGAGTGGCGGGAACAAAAAGACCCCCCGCAAACCAAAACTCACACAATCCTGCAAAGCATCCTTTGCTGAACCTGCTCACTTTGAGATGCTGGCTGCAGACAACAACCATTTCCCGAGCACCAGCATCTCTCTGGAAGAATCATCCTAAGCATTATCAAATCGACTGTGGCTGCGGACAAGGGCTGGGAGAGGATCAGGCTCATTTCTCAGGGCAAGGAAAAAAACCTAACCCTGCAGCACCACAGACTCCTGAGCCCTCCTGCTATGGCTCCTGCTCGCCTTTCCATGCTGATTGCAAAAGCTTGCCCTTCTGCTGATTACAGCTAATGGTCCTGACTGGTTTTTGCCCCTTCCAGATCAGACCCTCTATTATGGAGGGTCTGATTTTTTTAAAAGGTTTGGGGTTTTGACTGCTTTTTCAGTTCAGCTAGTGAGTTTATTTTTTTGCTTGGGCTCTTTCCTACCCTGTCTGGATGTGCTGATGGATTTTGGTGCTTGTCAGAATTCAGCAAAACCAGGCTCACTGGGTAGTATTAACTTCTAACCCCCGTGTAAAAATAGCTGCAATAAAGCAGAGTGAATAATATGAGCTTCACCTAATGTAACTTTGATTAAAAAGTGCTGCCCTTTTCATCACTCCTGGGTGGTAACTCCAGAGAAATGTCCTTCCTGAGGTTTGGAAAGCCTGCTAAGTGGGAAGAGAAGAGCCAATACAACACCAGCACATCCCTGGGCTGCTGCTGAGCCCAAAAGGGAAGGTGGAGGAGGAAACTCAGAGGAAAAGCTAACAACAACAGAAAAAAACAACAGATTCCTCCTACACTGGGTAGCAGAAGCACTTGAAAGGCTTAGCAGGGCAGCCCACAGACCCTCCCAGTTTTAGCCTGGCTGCAGGACTAAAGAACCCCACGGTCCACAGCAGAGAAACATCATCTTTTCCCTCAGAAGACCTTCCATCAGACGCAAATATCTCTATGTATTTAATTATTCTTCTCTTCACTCCCGGTGCCGGCAGACTGTGGCAGGAGCTGTTTTGTTACAGCGTGCAGGAGGAGGCAGAAAAGGTTTTAATTTCACGCCTTGCTCCAGGCGCTGCAATTTTGGACACTGTTTGTTATCTGACTTCTGGCCCTATCTCTGGTCCCGGCACTCCTCAGGCAGCCGCGGCCAGTTGGCTTTTTAATTTATTCTCTGCTAGGATGGGGATTCTGTTCAAGTGAGAGCCCTCACCGGCCAGGCATGCCATTTTAATAACAAAATGCCTTCAAGTTTGGAGATGCAACTTTGTGCCAGGTTAAGTACAGCACTTGCCACTGCTGGGGTGCTGCAGCTCCCCTACTGCAGCAGACAGGGCTGAAGGAACCCCACTGCTGTAAATCTCTCTTTCCTTCAACTTTCATCCAACTGTAAAGAAAAAAATCACCTGGGACTAAAAATAATTCTTAAATCTCCCCTCTCCCCACATGGCTGAACCATAACCCTGAATCAAAGGACCACTTTTCGGAAAGTAAGAAGCAGCTTAAAGCTGCTGCACCGATACCTTCATCGCCATCAAAACTACCCAAGACCATGAAACTCCAGCATAAGGGCCTGAGGTTGAACCTTTCTTGGTCTGTATTTGGTTTGTTCGGTTTTTGTTTTGTTTGGGGTTTGGTATTTTTGTTGTTTGGTTGGGTTTTTTTGTTTGGGGGTTTTGGATGGTTCGTTGGTTTGAGTTTTGTCTACAACTGTGTCCATGTCTTTAGGAAAAGCTGCTGTGGTACAAAAGGCCTCCAAAACATGTATGTGTAGGCATTTGCTCTCCCTGGTGACTTTTAGGACCTAGAAATGTCAGCATGAATCTCTGCTTCCATTTTTAATAGCGTTTTTAGCCCTTTTCCTTGTAATTCAGACTGGAAACATAACACAAAGTCACAAAGACTGGAAGTTGCCTATCATTTTTGCATGCAATGCTGCTGGTCCATGAGCGCCCGCTCTCCAGTGCACAGCCCCTGCTTGCCAGCACACCCTGTAAAGCCACAGCCTGACACCTTCAACACTTGACAAACCCCATCCCCACATGCAGCTGCTGGCAGCATCTCACCCAGGTGCTTGCGGGATCTTTTGTGCCCAAAAGTGAGCCACCCTCTCAGGTGGCAAGCCAGAGTCCTGCACGAGGACTCCAGCGTAACAGCACAAGAGACAGCAAGCAACCCAAAACCCCTGCCAGCTGATACTAACTGCTTCTGTTGAAGTAGAGACATCTCCTAACCTTTCCACCTTGCTTTCTCCTTTAGCACCTCAGCTCTGCTGCAACCATGTTTGGACCCAAGCTCTTCAGAGCAACACCATGGGGAAGCTTTTGCCCCAAAATCCTCAGATAGACACAGCTGCTGATTTTGGTCTTTGTTATGATGTATCTTGGGCTTTTGTCTACCCAAAGCACAGCTTTCTTGAACACTGGTACCAGGTACCTCTCCATAGCAAGCCACAGCTTACGCAGATGGGTGCTTATTTTTCAGCGGAGGATCAAGGATAGCCTGGAAAACTGCTTCCCCTAGCTCTTCAGGCTGACCCTTTGCACAGCAACAAGGCAAAGGATTTCCTGGTTTCAGCACGAGCAAAAAGCAAGGCATAAAGTCACTTTTGCAGACAGACTGAGCACCTTTGAGATGATCACACCGCAGGGGAAATGCTCCCCAAAGTTTTTGTTGTGCAAAACATCTGCCCAAACCCCAACCTCTCTATTTCTTCCAGGGTAGTTTGTCAGTACAGGGTTTAGATCTCTGGCAAAGGACTCACGATGAAAGAAATCAAGAGTAGGTAATTGCTGCGTGAAAATGACAGCGCAGCGATTTACACAGACAAAAGTGGACTGCGGAATACCAAGAGGCAGCCAGCAGCAGAGAATCAATACCTCCCAAGAGGTGGGATTATTAGGGAGAGAAAGGGGCTTGAAAGATCCATAAGTGCCTGATGACTGACTATTGCCAAACCACCGTTCACCGAATGAGAATTGCCTTTGGAGGGATGCTGGGCCCTTGCCAAGGATGTGCATGTAGCCTGGGTACGCTGCCACATCTCTGTGAGGGACTGCAAAGCCGGACAGCGGCACACAGCTGCCCCATCACCCCACCACCTTCCCGGCACCTTTCCAGCAAAAGCTCAAGACCCCCTGCTGCAAAAGGGAGCTCTTCTCTTTCTGGAGTGCACCCTGCTCTGAGGGTGGAAGGTGCCAGGTAACATCCTATCAGTGATTTTGGGTAAACCAGGGTCTGGCATTTTGAACCATGCACTGGCATTTCTATCAGAAGTGCAACAAAAAGAGACAGCAGGAAAAAATGTGGATTCACAATTCTTTTGTTTTTACCAGTGTACCCAAAGCATTCCTGCAGTTATTAAATGAATCAGATTTGTCAATTCCCCTTATTTCCTATAAAAGACAGTCATGTTCCATTAGCATCTTTTAAATAGCAATTCCCAGCTTTGCTCAACTCCTCCACGCTGTAGCCACAAGCAAGGTCCATCCTACAGAGCCTTCAACATCCCCAGGAAGTGACCAGTATCTCTGTTTTACACCTCTCCATAAGCTGTGGGAAGCCACCAGAATCTCCTCCAGCACTCCCAAGTGATGATCACTTCTGGTTTCAGCCCCAGCAAAGCCTCTTACCCACATGAGCTATCCCACTCTCCAGGGACAGACAAGCATCCTCGAAGCTAAGACAACAATACAGGACAACAATATCACTTTGTTTTTCCCTGATACAGCAGGTGTACACCTGCAAATGCATCCTTAGGATCAGTCTCTTGGAAACAAAAATTCATGCAACTCCAGCTGAAGATCTGCCCTCCAAACATGAAGGAAACTCATTTTTAACAAGCATGCCTTTGGGCATTTCAGCTTTTCCTCAAGCACAGGTTTCACGCACCCAGCAGCCCTCTGCCAAAAGCAGGCTGCTGAAAACATAGGCTGCAAGCTGCTCTCAGTGGCTTAGGGGAAACTCATGTTCAACTTAGTGCTAAATACACTCGAAATACAAAAGTTCCCCCTGGATGAAAGCATCCAGGAGACCCAGGAGTCTCATTTTCGCAGGGGATAGCCAATCGCTCACAGCATATCTGGGTAGGAAAAATGAGTAAAAGCCAGAACAGCTATCTCCTCTCTCACCACCGTGCAGCTCCAGTGTGTGCACATCTGGTTTTGTTTTGTTTATGTTTTGGGTTGTTTGTTGTGGGTTTTTTTTTTTTCCCTTAAACCATTTTCCAAAGGTGAAAAAAAATAAATAAGATTTTATTTTAGGAAGAGAAAGGAGGGAGATGACAGTGAAAGCAGGAAGGGAGTGAGGAGGACCCTAAAAGAGCAATTTTTGAAATGTCGGCAGGCAAGCGTTTGTCCAAGGACAGCTTGTATATACTATTTATTTTTCAAAGGAAGGTAAAAAAGAGCTGTTACATGTCTGGGTTTGCACAGTTTAGTTCATCAGCCTGCACAGGAGCTATGCAGTAGGAAAAGAGCAATGCATAAGATACATTCCCTGGAACCTTTTGCCAGCAGAGTTTCCTCTATTACTATTTATTTTCTATTACATGTATACAGGAGGAATGAAAAATGAGGGGAGGTTTTAAACTGGAGGAGCTGTTTGCTAGCACTTAGCTCAGGCCAGGGAAGGTGGGTGGAAAACTAAGGACTCATTATCCCTCTTGGATAGGAGTAGAGAGAAAGCTTCTTCCAGCTTGCAGGAGCTTTGACATGCCTGGCTCAGCACCACCAGTGCCACAAACAGCCCCTGGAGCTCCTCTGGGGACTAGAAGGGTGGTGAAACACAGGGACGAGGGACGGAGGATGACAGAGGCCTAGAAAGGGGGACAGCAGAAGAAAACTCCTCCAACTCCTCTCCTGGCATCTTATGATGGCTGAGCCAAACTTTTTGCACTGCTAAACCTTGCTGCTTCCAGCATCCCTTCCCTGCAGGCTTTCTAGACAAATGACTGTTCTTCACAGCAAAAAGCATCATGACCCCAAAAAAGCAGAACAGAGAAAAAAGGGCAACTCAACCCTTCCATTTTTGAGTTTCACAAGAGGCACGGGACTTAACCTTTACACACACATAGGAACTACCCAGTGTCTAGGGAGAGTCAACAGACTAAAACAAAACAGCAGTTAGAACTAAAACCAAGGAAAGTTCAAGTGGGAGCAGGAAAAAAAACAAACTTTAAGGAAGGGTCATTTCATACCTACTCAGACGTTCACAGCTTGTGGTACTCTGCATCGCCTGACCATGAGCAGACATTGTGCTCTCCTAAGCACAGAAGCTAAAAAGTTCTTCAGTGCAGTGGTCATGGTTGGAAAACGCACACATTTCACAGGATCTGCTTGTGCCCTCAGCATGTCCACTTTACAGACCTGACTTTGTACAGAAGAGCAGCTCACACTGTAGCATTAAAATTTATAATTACGAGAAAAAAGAAAACAGGCTTACATTGGGTCCACATACCTTCAATGTGATTTTTGAAAGCACAGAAATCAACAAAAGATCCTTGAATCAGAAAACCAACAAATGAGGATGGAAGCCCAACAGTCTCAACAAACCACCAGATATCAGCTGCTCCTGAGATCCTAGCCCTCCCCCGAAGCCTCGATGAGAGGCAGTGAATGAACACTCAGCAGCAACAGATGTGGGCTACTTTGGGCCAAAAAGAACAAATGCCAGAGCTGGAATGGTATAACAGTGTCAGCCAAATAACCACTGTGATGTCAGTTCTGGAAATGCTGTGCTGGAGGAAGCAGCCAGCATGACCCCCCAGTACAGGCAGTGGTAGCAGATACCCAACAACAGCATACCATCCCTCTGGCCATCTCTGCTTTGACCTCTCAAGCACCCCAAAATGAAGGTGATACAGACCAGCCACCTCACATGGTCCCAGCCGGAACAACTTCACAGCGATGAAAAATCACAGAATTATTTAGGTTGGAAAAGACCTTTAAGATCATTAAGTCCAACCCTAAACCTAACACTGCCAACTCCACCACTAAACCATGACCCTAAATACCACAGTCAGGTAGCAGAAGGATAACAGAAGGGAGATATAGCAACAATAAATGCTATAAATGGTAAAGAGCTACTAAATCTAAGAATGCCCACTGAAGCAAAACACTGATATCAAAGGAAAATTCACTTGGATGAGGATAACCCAGAAACAAATATTCAGGTTGCAGCTCAAAGTGCACATACAGTTATACATAAAAAGAAGAGAGGGGACTTCTGATATTCTGATATAGTTCTTGTTCTCTACACATTCACTGTACACTTGGTTCAAGTCTTCACCAAGGAAATCAAAACATAGCATCTTGTCAAACTCATGATAAGAAGGAGGATTTGGGAGAATGAATGGTGCCTACTAATCATTGTTGCCAACAATGATTAGTTGTAGCCAATCCCCAAGATGTGAAAGCAGAAATGCCAACTTGGCACTGGTGCAGTATTTAACCCAATTGCAGACCTGTGCCCGTGCACTGTTGGTGCCCACCCGCTCTGCCAGAAAAATCCCATTAAAATGCAACAAGCAAAATAATGTTTCAAGAACGGATCTACTTCAAAACAGCTGCACCCAGCAAACATTATGTGGCCTAAGACTCAAATGCTGCTCTTCTTCCCATCAGTCAGGCTCAGTGAAGTATTTGCTGTGTGGGTTTTGTTTTGTTTATTACTTCTAATGACTTTCTCATTATCATTTCACTGTGAAACATAAATGATGGTTATGGGAGAAATCATATTATTTGGATGGCTTTATTAAATTAGAGAGCAAATCTGTGTATATTTCTGGCTCAGGATAAATGTTTGAACTTTGAGAGGCCAAAATTCATTTTCAGAGAAAGCCATTTTCAGAAGCTCTGGAATCAGTGCTTAAATTTGCCCTCAGCTGCAAGGGAGATGTATGGGGGTATTTCTCAATTTAGTCCCTCCTAGCAATTTAACCAAATCACCAAACCAAAACCCGCTTCTAGTTCCATTTATGAGAAAACTTGAGACTTGTGGAACATAACAGCGAAATAAAGGCAAAATAGCATGGGGGTGGGGGTAGCAATCATCCTGTGTCCATGCCCCTATTCCCTTAGTCCTCATAGGGGGACTTCATTTGGCTCACACATTTTCTGTGAGTTAAAACACTATCTTCACACCTTCACAACAAGAGCTGAAAAAGTGCTTATTTCTCCAGATACTGCTATGGCTTATAACACCGGCACAGCTCTCTCAGAAATAGTAACAGCAGCCAGCAGACATGCAAAAAACGAGCGGTGCCAGTACAGGCTACCTGCAAGAATTAGAGATGTGCCACTTAAAGTTTGTAAGGAGACATCTGGCACATTATTTGAACTAGGGTTCCTGCAGGACCACCGGCAGGACTTAGCTCATGGTGACAGTGGAAGAAAAGTGAGTGTGAAAAACACACAGGATAAGAAAGCTGTTGCTAGATGGGCAGAAGTGGTTGCTGTTTCCTCCTCTTTTCTATCCATCCCTGCCTCCCAGTCCCAGGAGGAGACCAGAAACCAAATATATTTTCCAGAAATCAAATCAAAGGATCCTACAGGCTTTTAAAACCAATATCTGACACTGGAATAAGCCTGTTAAAAAGAATAAATTCCCCTGAGTACACCCAAAGGGAAAAAACAATAGAAAATTGACCCTGATAAGAGATCTGTTAAATGAAAGCACTTCTGCCATGCCAACCCAGAGTATATGGCCCACAACAGGCAAGCTTTGTGAGAGAAATCCCTGCTGGAAAAAGACAGCAAGAAGGGGTGGAGGGAATGTTTGGGATCCTCCATTCAGCATTACAGCAGTGAATGTGATATTACTCACAAGGAACAGGCTCTGAAGCAATCAGCCATGCCTGTGGACCAAAGACAGCCCGAGAATCTTCCCAGGATGAGAAGAGACAGGGGGCAGGAGTACGCCAAGCTGAGATCTATTCTGCTAATAATTCAGAAATCAGGAGCAAAGTAACGTTGGAGAAAAAAAAAAAATAATTAAAGGGAAAGGGGAAGTTTTTCAAAAAACAGCAGCTCTCCGGCATGGTCCATGAGCAGTTGTACTCACAGCTGCTGGAGGACAGAAAGCAGGAGCCAGTCATTTTGCCATCTTTCCTCCATCCCCTTGAGCTTGAGACAAGTAAAACTGCTGCCTCGGGTATCCCAGCCAGCCCTGAACATGCCCTCACCCCCTCTGCTCCAACATCACACAGCTGCTGGGCAGCAGGAGCTGCTCCACCAACTCCACAGCCAAGGGATGTCCATCCCTTGCACAAGGCAAAAAGAGGAGAAAATGTCTATAGAAAATGAGGCAGGCAAACCCAGAACAGCTATCAATTCCTCTCTCCAACCTTGCTTTAAGGAGCTGCAGGAACACAAATACTCTTGGTTTTACAATAGTGCAGCTTCCTTAGGAGATACTCTGGTTCATTCTGGAGCACACAAAAGGAAATGCAGGACCACCACCTTCTCTCCAAGTCATCCTAAGTGCCCTGGGCAGCAGCCCAGCCTGTCATCCCAGAGATCTGCACATAGCAACCATGAAGGAAGGAGGCTGAGATATAGCTAGCTGAGTTTTTCCTGCCAGCTTGGGTTTAAGTTCATGTTAAATCAGCACCCATTTAACTTTAAGTGTCAGATGTGCTAAGGGGATGCAAACTGTTGCTACTTCATCTGGTTTGTTTCCATCTTACCTGGCTGCAGTCACTTTTCTGCAGGACTGTGCGTCAGTCCCAAGGATTTTGTAGGGAGCTGTCATCTTCTGTTGTGTTATTTTAAATCTTGGTCCTCTGCTGGAACAGCAAGCTCAGCTGAAACAGACCTTATTGCAGGTGGTGAAATACATGGCCACAGAAGCATCCTGCCTGTGGATATCAAACCTGTGGCTATTGTTTCACTTAACACCAGCCCACTGTCCTACATGGACCAGGAGAAGCTGGAGTATTCTCTCCCAGGAACTGCTCTCTTACCAGGACAGCTGGGCAGGATCCAGCTCCCCTGCTACTGACCCCTCTCTCACTTCGCAAACAGGTCACACAAATAAATGCAGAACAGCTGGATCTGCGATGAGCTAAAGTAGCACAACACCCACAAAAGGACAAGTCAATTAAAGCCTCCTTCTCACAGACCTTCTGGGAGCTGCAGGCCATAACCACTAACATTTAGATAGTGTCATCACTAACATTTCCCCTCCAAGGCCTCCCACTAGATTGCTGAAAACCCCCAAACGCTCAAGACCACAGCGCTGCTTCTCTGCAAGCGAGGTCCTTTGGTACTTGCAGGCAGACTGTTTTCAATAAATGCCATACAGCTCCTCTCCTTCCTCCTCTATTTCCTTCCTCCACCTCACCCCACACCAGGGTGGGTGCTTGCTGGCACAACCTGGCAGCTCTCTCGGTTTCTGACACCTGCCAGCCCCACTGAAGATGTGATTACACCCAGGGGCCCAGGAGCAGCAGTGTCACAGCAGCATGGCACACACACACAGGGTTGGCAGCTCGTAGCAAGAAACTTCTTCCTAACAAAGATCCCTTGCTAATTAGTAATGAGACCCACCCAGCTGGAACACAGAGTAATGTTATTAGTTTATCCCCCTTCAAGGCGAGGAACTTTCCTGGGTACCTGAAAGGCTGGAGATGAACATCTTCCATAAAGCATCTCTGCTCATTATTTGTAGGACATTGCTACAAACAACTGGCCAAAGGAATGCCAGGAAGGCTACAAACTACACTGTTTTCCCTCAGGTGTAATAATAAAAGTGTATAAAGAGGAGGAAGATAAAGGTGTGAATCCTTCTGCAGAAAGACCTAACCCAGAGGAGACCTCCCTGCATCAAGGCTGAAATGCCCCAGCCCACATCCCAGTATCCCCTATCCTCCCAAGGTATTTAATCTGCAAGTGGAGAGGAGAGTGTTTGCATGAAAACACTGGTTGTGACAATTTCTTGCCTTCACCATAAATGCTTTAAGACAACTCTGGAGCTGAGACAGTGGTAGGCAAAAAACAATCCCATCAACTCTGACAACCACTTTTTGTTCTGTACGAGTCCAGTTGTATCGTATTTTTAAACCCACAGCCAGGCAGATGTTTCAGCAGCTCAAACATAAGCCATGGACACAGCCAGGAGCATACATATCAAGGCATGGTGCCTGAAACCAGCTTCCTGATGCCTGTCCAGAGCCTGCACGGAATAAAAGGTTCAATCGTAGTGGATGGCAACGAGCAATACTGTTTCACACGCCACCTACATAGCATACCTAGGAATAGGGTTGCAACATGAAACACGTTGATGAAGAACTGATGTGACACTCTTTTAGCAAACTCCCATGCCCAGAAACAACGTCCCACTTCTTATAACAAAAGGACAGAAATCCTATAAACACATTTACCCTTTGAAAAACATCTCCTGACACCAAATCAATGGAAATAACCTACGCGCTTCTCCCACAAGAAGCTGATAAAGCACCTGCTTCAAGCACAAGGAGGGATCCATGTCCCATTCCCCCTCTCTCCCAGTGCTCGTCACCCTCTTTTTTCCCCAGAAGCAAGAGCACCCTAGAGGATCCAAACACCCCACCAAATGGATGGGGAGATAGAAGAAAAAAGAGAAGAGCAGCTTTTGGCAACCATATTTTTCCAAACTCATAGAAAACAAGAAAGAGAAAAGCCAAACCTCCTTGGGAGGCAAAGCCTTTAAGTGAAATGTATCATGAAAAAGAAAACTTCTGCCAGTGCTTAAAAAGGTTTTTGACAGGTCTTCATCTGTAACCCACAAACAAATGCAGTTTCTCATGCTCCATGGACTCCAATATCACTTCATAGCAGACATGAACACAACTCTCCATTGAAAAGCTAGAGAAGCAACCACATTAAAATAGCTCTCTTCACTGCTTTTGGGCACACCAGAAATCCTTCATTTCAGAAGCTGAACCTAAGTGCCTAGGAGCACAACCTGAATAGATAGAAATGGATGCTCAGAATCATTTCAATAGCTTTGGGTGGACCAGTTGTGGTTAAGTCAAGCCTGACAAACAAGGCATAATTATACTAGACAGAAAGAAATAGTGCTTTGCCCTATTTAAGCTACAGTCAAGTTTCAAAAACCCCTTTCTTGTCTTAGTTGATGAGAGACACTGACGATAACCCAACAGTCGAGACCTGCCCAGTCATCTAGGGGCCCCTGCTGCCTGGAAGGAGAGGTACAGACAGCAAAGAGTCATCCACCACACACCAGGATTAGGGAGAGAGGAGAGAAATAAGGACCCACTTCAGACCTAGGACATCAGACAGCATGTGACACAGCAGTAGGACAACCTCCTTCATGCCTTACTCTGCAAACAGATTGTTATTCAGGGAAGTAAACCAAGCAGTCGAGGCAAGAAACTTTTGCAAGCAGCTTCTCAACATGCTTAGCCATAGCAACTGCCTCAAAAGCAACATCTGATACAAACAGGCATGATGCCAGAGTGGCACCACCACAATGCGATGCTAAAATACAGCCTGTTACCAAGAACAATAAGTGAGAGATGGCCAAGAGTCATAGGAATGCACAAGTCAGGCCTCCAGAACAAGCTTTCCAGAACAGAAAGATGAATGGAAAAGAAGAGAAGGCCATCTTCTAGAAGATGGAGATGCTGAAAGACCCATGTCACAACAACAGCCCAGAAGGTACCTGCAATAAGTGCACCAGTCACAGCCTTGTCTCTCAATTTCAAACCTCAAAACAGCTACAAAAGCACTGACTGAGAAGCAGTCCCTGGCTACCTGCTTCACAGCTCACACTATTTGTCCTTGCTCATACATTTAGAAGTTTAGACAGCATGACCTATGTGCCCAGAGAGTCCCTTTTTAAGAAATTTACAAACCCAGCCACATCTGGAAATCCATATCTCATCTGCATGACTTGAGCAGAGCATTTTTTACCTCTTAATTTTGTGTTAATTTTGGTTCCTCGCTTCCTGTCTGCAGAGTTTCCAAGATTTCATGTCAGCTACTAACTCATCCCTCCTCCTGAAAGTGGGATGAGCAGCTACACAGCCTAGGTTTGTCACCAGCCAGAGGAACCCTCTAGAAAGAAAACCTGCAGGAGAGAGATAAGAAGCATCTCCTCCAGTCATCAGAATTCACGGAAAAGACCAAAACAAATATTAATGAGAGGCACTTAACTTCGCCTGCTTGGCAATCAATAACGCACGACAAGGTACACAATTGGGCCACTCGCTTCACGCCGTCACTGTGCTGGAGATACAAACTGGAGGGGTCTTCTGCTAATCCCCTCCTTGAGGTCATGTCAGCAGCTCTCCAAGCCCACATCCCCTTCTACACGCTCCCTCCATTAGCGAGGCAGGGAACCAGAGTGGTGACTAACATTTCACAGTTATGCTTAATAATTACATTCATCCCAACCAGCCTTATTCCTGTTTATGACGTTAATCTAGTCGTTCCAATTACTCAAAAATATCACCTGTTTGGCCATGCTAGTGAATGCTGTGGAGCATTTCTACATTTGTGGGTGGCATTTGCACAATAGGTGTCAAGGGGAGGGAGCATGGGGCTGCCTGGTGGGGCTCCGCTCTAGTGTCCTACATGGGCAAGGAGCACAGTGAGAGGACATGTCCACAGATGGATGCAGGAGATGCTGTCCAAGCTACAGGGACTCATTCAGAGAGTGCACTGATGCCTGCAAGCACGGAGATTGCAGCTCAGGAACCCATTTACCTTTCTGTGCTTGTTTCACACAAAACCTTCATCTGTCACTAGTCTGGTTTCTCCTCCACACCACCCCTATAGTGGCCATCTCCTACCGCCCTCCGCAAGCACTGGGCACAGGAGGGTGGCTAAGAGGACCCAGCTGAGGGGGTGCTCCCTCCACCTCCCAGTCTTCCAGGAGGATTCCCAGGCTGGCATTTGAGGGTGCTTCAGCAGGTCCTGCGGCACAGGCTGTGGGAAGACAATGGCTTTCTGCTCAATTACACTTCACATTCCAATTCCATAATGCTCTGATGAGGCTTTTCACCAACCTCCATTCCCCTACCCTCCAAAAAAAAGCACGCCTGCCACAGCTCAGCCTCAAGTGCAAACATGTAAGAGGGATGTGACTCGCAGCCCTTGCAGCCAGTGTAACGCTTGGCTCCTCCTGTCCCTTCCAGCCATCTTTCCTGAATGTCTCCTCTAAACTGCCTTTTCCTCACCAGGCACCCTCCTACCAGGGATTGGGCTCCTTCTTGCTCTTTTTCCAACCTCCACTTGTCTCTTGAACTCCCAATCCCAAAACACCAGAGGCCTAGAGATCAGCCTCCTTGGAGATGCATGTTAGGTGCAAACAGAAAGCACCAACACTGCTGCTTGGGCCACCAAACATCCTCATACAACCCCACAGAGACAGGGGCAGTCGCTTTTGCTCTTCTTTTCGGAAGTGCTCACAATAAGAAAATAAGAAGGATTCACTGCTTCATAGTACTAAAAGTAAAAAATAAGTCTAATGTTTTCCAGAGAAGAGCTGAGCTTCTCCTGACATCATCTGAGCAGATCAAAGATGATGTGGGAGCACACAGCAAGACACTAGTTAAGGCGATGATGATGATGAGGGACTCGTGATGAAGCACATGCTCTGGAGATATAACTTTGCTGAAAAAGTACCATTTGCCCTGCAGACAGGGCTAGGTCTTGTGTTCAAGGCCCTCAGAAGTGGAGTGATCAGGGGAAAGACTTGTAAAGAAGGCACCCTGTGATGTGTGGTGGGATACCAGACTGGCCCACCCACAGTAGAAGGATGCAGGCTTCCAGCTTTCTCACAGCCCATTCCCTGAAGCTCATGCAGCCCTCAGACCTAAGCAGGAGTTTGCACACAATGTAGATGTGCTCAGAGGAATGTTGCAGCTATGTCCACAGGGCAGAGACATCCCCACTTGCATGACATCCATTCCCCTGTTGACTGCAAGAACTGGGGTCAACTGCAGTGCCGTAGTCCTCGGGGGCTCATACCAGAAGAAACAGCCTCCTTCCAAAATTTCCTTCCACAAATGCACAAGTTATATGTAGGAAAACAAAATATCCACCTGTCCTGCTATTTCACCAGCCAGCTGAAAACCCCTGTGATGCTTCATGGGCCATCAGCTAACCACTGCAGTGGAACAGCTCTATGCTTTAAGCCTCTCAGCCTACATCAAAGGCAAAGCATGGGCAGCACATCTCAAGAGAGGGCAGCTTTTTCTCCTGGGATGCTGAGAAATCTGCACACGCACATCTGGCTGCGTATTCCCAGCACCTTTAATAGAGTGATTTTCCACGTGCTGGCTCAGTAGCTCCTGACCCGTGTAGGGTTGGGGTCCTCCAAATCACACACACAGCAGAAATCTTTCCCTATTCAGGTTGCCCATTAAGGTCTGGTTATGGTATGAAACAGAAGTAGGTCCTTCTTCATCTAAAGCTCAGAGAGCTGTGCTCTCAGCTTACCTCTAAATAAAGATTTACAGTTAGAGAAAGATGTTTATATCTTCCACTCCTGATAACAAACTTAGAAGTGCTAAAAAACATGCCTTGGATGAACCTACCAGTTACAACTCATTTTTTCCTCCTTAAATACCAGTAAGAAGGTAGAGCTGGTGGCTACCCTGGCACAAACTGCCATACCCCAGGTCATCTAAGCAGGAGTTGCCTCCAAACACATATGAAAAACCAAGACTCATCACATGTAGGCTGGACAGAAGGTGGCCAACTTAATTACTATCTCCTCTTCTCACTTCCCTCCTTCCCATTACCCTTTCAAGTTTGATTTACAATTGTGGGCCAAGCCTAGCTGGAAGTGACATATCAACATAATGTAAACCAAGGCAGGTTTGAAAAACAGAGAGGCTGTCAGCACTGTCAGCATAAGCATCACCTGAGCTTGGAGGAGACAGAGAGGCTGTGGCTGAATACATCGCACTGGCACCCCAGTGAGACCTTCTGGACCACTCTGCACAAGCTCAGTCCCTGGAAATAGAGGGACAAACAACCACCATCCTACACAGGGTGACAGCCACTAGCTGTCACCCATGCACCTCTTCACACTTAATTATTTGGAAACATACTGCATTAGGACACAGAGCTGCCTTGCATGGCTCTTTGTTGAGATCCTTTGCATGCACGTGCAAGCACATGTGTGCACAAAACCACCTTGTGAGCTGCTCATACTGGAAAAAAGAGGAGGGCCTGACATTTGGATAGCAAAGCAGAGCAGCAGAAACACAGCAGGAGTCAGGAAAGGGGCAGTGGGGAGGAAAAACGCGAAAGTGTATTTGCAAAGCTCATTTACCACACATTTGCACGGTTCTGCTGCTCAGAAGGGAGGGAGGCCTGATGGCAACATTGCAGCGGTGGACATGATCTCCATAGATGCCCAATGGCTCAGTATATGGTGCCCCCGGGCCAAGCCTTCCCACTCGATATCATCTGTCTAAACCCACAGCCAGCCAGGTTCGGTTTGCATCCTCATTTAGGAACAGGAAAAAAAGAAAATAAATAAAGAAGAAAAATGTTTTTTAAATCTCTTGTAAAGCAAATCCTGAAACTTAAAAACTTTCAGTTAGGTTTTTTTTCTTGAAACAAAGCTGCCTTGAACCCTATATTCAATTTTCTTGCTCTTTTCATTATTCACACTGACAAAAATACATCAACCACATTTTAAGTTTCAACAGCAATTAATGGTTGAAATTAAGTAATAGCTACCTAACACTGACTGAAACTTCCTCCTGGATCAAATTTCTTCCATTTGTAATGAAAATAGTTTGAAACTGATACAAACAGTTCAGTTCACATGTAAATATTTAAATATTTGCAGGAGAGACTGATTTAGTCTATTATTTTATCACAAAGTATGACCAGTAGTAGAAAGCTTATTATACATGACTGTCACTGACACACTATAAACTAATACAACACAAAATGCAATTCTGAAAAAGAAATTGGAACGTATCTATTGCAAGAGCGCTTTTTATCGTTTTTTTCAACACTATTTCTGCTCAGCTTTGCAGTCAAAATGGCAACATTTTTCCTAAGTATTTCCATCCTAATTAAAAATGGCATTTTTATTGAAAAAAAATGGTTTGACAAGCCTCTTCTGACAGGTCTAGCTTCACCTTTCCTAGATGTACTGAGTGAGGATGCTAGTATGTGCCCACCTCACAGGTCGGCTGCTGAGCTCAATTCTTTCAGTAAAGAGCCTGTATCCTAAAACAGCAGCAGCTGGGGCACCGTCCCCCGGTACAGTGCATTTCAGTATGACCTTAATCATACCTTAATTTAGGAGGCATGATTGAAAAAGGAGCCCAAACCAATAAACTGCATGAATATATAGGTAAAAAAATAATAATTTTCAGTGAAGGCTATTTCGTTGCATTGCACCGAGCAGTTGCTACCTGCGCACTGCCTTCGCAGCCTGAATGTGTTAATAAACACTTCTACAGCCAGGCATGCTCCTGCTGCCGACTTAAAACATGATGTACGGAGAGGGAGGTAAACAAAACAGGGATTCAAAGGGAGGGGATGGGGCTTTTGCTGGCTGGCATGAGATAATAAGTTATATCCCAGGCTTCTGGAAGAATATTGTAACCAGAGGAAAGAAAGATAAAACAAAACTAATTGCTAGCAGGTCACATTCATTAGCTCCTCTGCCTGCTTCTGGCAGCAGAGAGCCCTTCCTCCTGCCAGGGACAAGGAAGAGACCTTGAAGCCATCTGCTGCCCAGATGTGTAAATGTAATTATACCGAAAGGGCTGCGCTCAAACCCCCCCTGCGGGTGCTTCTAGTCCCCTGGAAAAGAACAGCCTTTCAGCCCAAACCTAAATTTCTCCTGCAGCAAGAGATGCTGCGGGACCACAAACCACTGCTTCTGCTACGGAGGAAGCATGTCCTGTCAGAGCTACCCTGTCACTTGCTGCCAGCAGGGTCAAGGGGATCCCTAGGAGCCATCAGCACTTGACACTGGCCATCCTGAACTCAGATGTCATCCTGGCCTCAAGGATGGGTCTGGGCCAGACACCTACAATAAATTCAGTGCTTTGAAAAAATCAACAAGGGACAGGCAGATATGGGGCCTCAGCACCTATATGAAATAACTCCTACAAAGCACCCAAGAGCATGTCTGTGTCCTGGGGCTGCTCAGAAGCTCAGCAAATGAGATTCCCTTGTCCCCATTTCTTCCAAGAGGAACGATTACAGATTTGTCTAAGGTACCTTTCCCCTCTTTGTCTGGGTGCTCCTTGCTTAAAGAATGCTTCTGTATACTTTCTCTTCCTCTGCCCCAAGAATATTTCTTTGGCTCCAGCAGTCTTATTTTTCCTAGCACGATGGCTCCTCGAGAGAGGCACCAAATTGCTTGCTGCCCCACACTAGCTTTCTTTTCAGCTCTAAATCTGCGGTTTTCTCCCCTTTCTGTTTTCTCTATTCCCCATGTCTACCCAGCATTACATTGGTCAGAACAGCACGACTATTTCTAATTTTCAGGCTGCCCCCCCTCTTTCCTGCAGTATTCTTCCAGAAAGAGCCAAAGTTTTGGCTGGTGGAAATGACTGTTATCTCCAGGACACTTTACACATTACTTCCACGCCATTTGGAGTTTTCCACCCCAGTAGTTTCTGTTGCATCTCTCATTTCACTCCTCAGGCACGTGCTTTAAAGGACCAGGGTCTCCTATTCACCCGTGAAGCCATATAAGGGGCAGAACTGCCAGAGGTGGAGACTTTCTTTCTCCCTAAGACGTCAGAGCATCACCCAAGATCCTCTGATGCTCTCCACCTGGCGTCACTGTATATGCATCAGCAATAATGGCAGAAACTTGCATACAGATGACCTTCAGAGGGAAGGATGCTTCCAGGTCTGAGCACCTACTTCCTCACACAACTTCCTCCATGCAAGGAAAGGAAAGACCTCCACCAGTCTCCCAGTCCTGTTCAAACCCCCATAGCCAAGTCGCGCCACTCAAATCCTCCATGTCTTATCATACAGATGCAGCATGACTCCTTAACAACACCTTACCTGTTGAAAAGTTAAAGTCATGGGGACATCTCTGATCTCAGCTGTACAAACCCTTTAGCCCAAAAACTGTGTTTTTCTCAATGCACCATAGCCTGTTTTGTTTAAGTGCCTTTCTTTAGTGCTGGTGGAAAAGAGCAGGAAGAAGATGGCAGCTGTCTCCTGATATGCTTCCAAGCTCTTGCCCAAAGGAACTGCCAGCATTCGAAAGCCAGAACAAATGCTCAAGACAGCACCCATTCTTCCCTGCACTTCAACAGCTTGTTTATGTTTTGGTTGCATGTGGAAAGTGGGGACCTTTATGAATATTTATAAACTTGCCCCAGAGCCAAACGTACCCAGTGTGCCAACACGCATGGCATCCCACCCGTCAGAGTAAACTCAGCCTGATGACTTGTGCATTATTCACATCCCTCAGTCCCTATCCACTTGCTACTTTCTCAGCTCCTTTCTGCTCTTCCATGTCAGTGCAAGCCAGGAGACAGGCACTTGCACAGGCTCTTGATTACTGATGAAAAAAGGTGCCCAATGGCACTGCTGGCAAAATCTCGACTTGGCAATTTTCTCCATGTAAATATATGTTTTAACATTCAATCTTCCTGAGCAATATAGAAATAGTCCCATCTTGGTGGATCATGCAGGCTGAGGTTGAGAGAGGAGGGAAGAAGACATGATTTCTTTGAGGGATATTATATTCTACCTAGTGATTAGAGAGCAGATGGAACCTTCTCAAAAGGATTATCACATCCAGCTAAGAGATGGCTTTTTAATAGATGGACAGAATGCCTGCACTTAAAACTATTGAAAGGAAGGCACAACGTCTCTCTGCTTCCATGAGTTTGCTGAACAAAGTTGGAAAGTAATTTAAGGTTGCTAAAAAAATAATAATTAAAAAATATGGAAAGGTGAAGTACAATTTCACGGTGACCAGCTCTCTGAAGCCAGAGAGACAGCATGGAGATCTAACCTGCTATGATGTCAGCCAACTATTCCGTCAGGGCTGATGAAAACTGGCTATGAAACCCAGCAACAACAAGCACAATTAAAAATGAGGATGCTTGGGAAGTTTGATAAATGTTTTGCGTGCTGAAGATTATTGCCACGTACCTGCACAACAGAGACCCTCTTGCTGCAGCGAGCACCAGTCGAAGCCTCACCTCCCACTTCTCCAGCAGGCACCAGAGGTGAGAGATGACCCTAGGTCCCCAGCACCAGCCATGCCAATGGGATGCCAGGGTGGAGGGGAGACAGAGATGCTTACCTACCCAGGAAAGAGAACTGGCTTGCGTCTGGCCGATAGTGTTTAATGAACACAGCTTGAATAATTCACTAATCTGTTGCCTTTCTAGGAAGTTTTTTGAAAAAGCACACCAAACCACCATAAATAAATAAAAGTTGCATCTGAAGTGCTGCAGAGGAGTTCAATATGCTTGCAAATTTTGCTTGTACAAAAGTGGCGGAAGGAGGGGAAGGCTGGATAACTTATTCATTGTAAATTATTTGTTCAGTTCTAAAATCCACACAGAAGCATAAGATCAGGGAGACAAGAAAAACAGTGAGCAAGGAGAAAGGGGGGAAAGGAGGGGGGAAGGAAGGGGAAAAAAAAAAAAAAAAAGAAATGAGAAAGGAGAGCAGCCAGCAATGATTATAGGCCATTTTGCAACATGGCAGGAACATCTTTCTTATCAGCTCTGTTACCACAGCCTTCAGTGTAAAGATTCTTTTTTTTAAAGGAAGAGGGAAAAAAAAACCCAAAAGGTGCCTGGAAGCATGTAAGGGAATGGCTAATGCAGCTGAAGTGGGAACTCATGCTCATTGCAGCTGCTTCATATGCGCAGCATCAGGCCTTGGAACCATTGCAATAGAATTATATGAGCCCCTGAAGACTCCCAGGCAGGATGGCATGGAAACTGATGTAATTACAGACATTATTACCATTAAAGCAAAATAATAATTTTAATTACAGCTAGAGCTTTGGGGGTTTTCTCTGAACCTCCCTACCCCTGGTCACCACCTAGTATGGTCTGGTTCCAGGCTGTGTAATGGGACAGGGCAGTGACGGTTCCCTCCTTTCTGTCCCCTCCCCACCAAACACTTTTCTGCACAATTAAAGAAAATTCATAAAATCCACTATTTCAACTACATCACCATATTAAGGATGGAAACTGTGACCAACAGCTTGCAAAGGCTCAATCCCAAAGGCTGCTCCAAGAGCAGAAGAGACTGCTGTCGATTATAAGTGCCCGGTTGCCCCCCAGTTGAAATAAATTAGTAAATCAGGGCTGAGTTCAGGAGATGCGACACCTGCAAGCTGGATTACAGGTACCTAGCCAATGCTGTGAGCTGCCCAGAAACTTTTCTTTTTATTTTTGAACTCCTTTCCCACAGCTCTTACTAGCATTTGCTTGAACTCAAGACAAGATGAGCAAATTCCCAAGGCAGATGGTTGTGGTTACAGATGCAGTGGGTGCCTTTCAAAAATAGAGCCCCCTTATAATTACTATCTCCTGTCAAGTTACAGATAGTTCTGTGTGGTGCAACTGTTATCTCGTGAATGTTTGGGGTGCTAAACAGCAGTCTACGGCCCAGAGCCTGGCTGAGGACAGCTTTTTGCTGGAAGATGTAACCCAATAATACATATTGCTTTGTAAATCATTGCATTAAATGTAACAGAAGGAATGAGGTGAAGAAGGCTCCAAAGAAGAGAAAACCCTACTGGAAACCTCTTGAGGGGACATTCAGTGAAGAAACCAACAATTAAGTGACCTTTCTGCCAGCACGTGAAAATTGCTGATGCTCCAGGCCCAGGAGAAGGCCATGGACAGTTCGAACTTGATCAGCAAGCTCAGTATATTGGGGGTGGTATGGAGGAAAACAGCTCTTCACAAGAAGGTACTAGACTTGGTTACCATGCCACATAACAGCCTCAATGTTTGAGGAACCTCCTCTGCAGGGCCCAAGATGTGCTCCTGTAGATAGCGTAGCACCTGGAAGTAGCAGATGCAGAAGAGAGGCTTGCAGAGCCATGCCTTTTAACCATAACCTTAAAGGTTGTTCACTTCATAGACAAACAGAGGGCTGTGTGCCCCAGAAGGTCTCATGCCTGGAAGCTGGGACTGGAAAGCCTAGCAGGCACCCACGGAAAACAGTCCACCCTGATCCCAACACCACACTATATGCCACAAAACCAACGCAGGGCTTGGCTCCACTTCACTTGCTTGCTTCACATAAAAGCAATGACATGACAATCCAACAAGACTGAGTTTCCTACAGATGCAGTGAAATGGAAAAATAGATTAGATAAAGCAGATCAGACTTGTCAGAAACTGAGGCACCGCCACAACAGCCTGCTATGGGCTCAGCAATAAATGTCTCCCCATTTAAAAGCCAAACCCTGAAACTCCTAGAAACATGGTACCCTGGGGCTGGGTGAGAATGAGGAGGGTAAAAAAAGAGTGCAAGAGGTGAAGTGCAAGGGATGCATCCAAGAAGAGAACAAGCCCTGAAGGTCAGAGTAGCAAGCACATGAGCAGCTAACTAATGTACTACAGCAACACCACAGGGCAGGGACACAGGCACACACATCCTAGCAAACTGGAAAACCGTAAAAGTCTATTATAGCAAATCAAACAGCAGCCAGCATGACAGCCATTAGCCTGAAATGAATACATGAGAACTTAATGAGCTCTGTCGAGGCCAGCTTGGTGAATTAAGTTGCCAATTCTAGCAGGATTCCCCTTTTCTTTACAGACTTGAAAGTATCCATACCGCCTTGTTGCCTTTTGACAAGCAAATCATGGGGCGCCCTTGCCCAGACAGGACGGACGATTACGCTGGAGCAATATCCCTCTCCTGACACATGGGCCCTTGGTCAGCTATTCCAGGCAGGTGCTGTGGATGCGATTAAGACATGACAAGCACGGAGGACCAATGGCATCAGCCCAACACATGAGCAATCCCCGGTCTGGATATTTGGAGCTGCTGCGATGCAGAGTCCACAGTTAAACTGGGCATCCTCTCCCCTCTCCCCACGCTAGAGAGGAATTGCAGTCTGCAGCCCATGCTCAAATAAATTTCCATTCTCATATCAAGCAGACTGCGTAAAACGCCAGGACGGGTATTTAGAAGCAGTATTGTTTTTAAAGGTCAGTTTACTTCATGTTCCATTTATTTATGCACACTCTTCTTTTGACTTTCCCAGTGCCACACAATAGCAGTGAGGTTTAAATAGCCTTTCTGTTGCTGCTCCATTAGCTAGGACAACTGCAAATCGATACATCCATTTATCTCAAAATTAAAAAGAGAGAAACTCTCATTAGCTGCCAATTCTGCACAGAGCCAGTCTATGCAAAGCCACGCTAGCGCTTCTGCTAGACTCTTCTCTGTCCCCAAGCTCCAGCCCCGGTTTATTCATTAGCCATAGGCCTTTGGCTTGGGCTGGATAATCTTTGAGGCAGATTTTGCTATCCACACTCTCACTGCTCACCCTCCCCTGAGCTATCTGGATGGTGATCCAGGGACACTATCTTCCTCTACCCATGACCGGTTCTCCAGCCTCAGCTGCACCCCAGGTGTCCCCTGGCTCCAAAAGCCTCAGCTTCTGAAGGCACATCTCCATGCTCTGTCACCTCCAGCTTTGAGTATTTGTGAAGAAGCAACAGGGAAAACACATGGCCCAGCAAAGCTCTCAAAGCAAGTGGGCATCTCTTCCTTGAGGGCCATGTCAACACATGCATAGTTAGTTCATCATTTACATCTCCTGTGGGCCCTTGGAAGGTCCTCTTTAGATGGTGGGCATCTTTAGATGCCCTGCTATCATAGTGCCTGACAAGGAAAGGCTCTCTCCCCAGCAGAGGAACAGAAGCGCCTCCAGGATACCAGCTGAGCAATGCATTCGTGGCTCATTACCCTCTGATCGGTGCCCTTGGTTAAAGATCACAGATAAAAACTGGAAACTGGCACATGGCATCTTATAATTAGATTAGGCCAACCTCCAGAAAAGCACAGCTTTAAAGGCCAATTGGCAAAGCAGGAGCACTCGGGGAAGCACTGTGCTTGCTAAACCCCACTTTCCATGTCTCTCTTCACGTGGAGTAGGGAGTCCTCTTACCTGGTGTGGTAAATAGCAAAACCATAGGTAAATCTGAGGGCAGGGGAGAGGAGACTGTTCTCCTTCAGTCCTACTGACATTCCTTTTGCTTTGCAGACCTGTGCAGACAGACCATTACCAGGAGAAGCAGCAGCAAAGCAAGACAGTCAACCATCAGCTTCCAGAGGTCCAAGCAGAAAGGCAAAAGTGAGGAGCAGCTCATGCAGGTTTTGCCAAGTCATTTCTGCACTGCTCATGCTTTAAAGAGGAGAAGAAATGACTCTGACCCAGTGTCATTCTCAAAGGGAGGTTTCAGATGACTTGGTGCAAAGATGAGACTAAAACTCCCAGCTCATACATCACAAGCAACTTAATGAAGAAACCTCATCCTCACAGCAGAGGAACAGGGAAAGATCAAAGCCCAGCACGGCAGGGCACCAGCAGCCAGCATATTAAATAAACCATTGTAACACAATCGTTTGTACTTCTCAATTACCGTAGACTGCTTGATTTCACACACACAGAACAACACTTGACCTCATGCACACCCGAGGCATGCCCTGGGAAAAACAGGCTCTGTCCTGGCACCAGGGTGTAAGAGGGAGAGGTTCCTTCCACTGGATGACATGAAGTGCCCTACTAATTCCCTATTTCAAATATAATATCCTGACCTTATCATCCTAGCATCAGCAAGCACCTTGTGCTCAACATCTTTAAAGCCAAAATTCACATCAGATCTGTAAGTTCCTGGTGTATTTCTGCAAAGCCGAGCTCTAGGTGAGGAAGCTCTCCCTGATGGTATGACTAGTATCACCTTCTTCGCAAGGACCAGCATGGAGAGAGAGCGGCAGAAGTCTGGGGAAATTGTTGTTGGAAATGTTCCAACACTTGGCTGGATAAAGCTGTGAGCAACCTGATCTAACATGAAAATTCTCTCTACTCTAGTGGGAGCTTGGGCCAGATGATCTCCTGTGGTCTCTTCCTACCTATGTTATTCCTAGGACATCAGGGGACAAGTCCTGCTACAGAGCTGTTAAAGTAAACCACCAACAAAAGCAGCAGCCTTTGGGCAGGACTCTGCCAGAAATCAGCTGTTTGGATAAATATTTATCCCTGCCTCAGGTTGCCTCTGTGACAAGATCTGCACAGAGATTCTCCCCTGGCTCAGAAGAAGAGAAAAAGAAACAGAATCCCATTTACAGCTATTTTCAAAGTTCACATTTTTCATGGGAAAGACATCATCAAAGCTGCAAAGACTCTGAGCCCAAAGGTCCTCTTCCACCTGCCTTCCCAACACCCAAAATATGGTTCAATTTGCTTCTGCCTCTTTTCAGGCAACAATAACTTCCAGATGTTTAATCCTGCCCCCAACCTCACTGAGGGTCCAGGGCAGGAGGATAGCCCTGTGGCCCTCACGCAGCCAGCTCTGTGGTGGCACCAGGCGTAGCCAAAGACGGAAGAGCCAGAAGCCAGGCTGTGTGGAGAGGCTGCAGCAATCCCTACCTCTGGGATGCGGACACTGTAGGGCTGGTTGTGGAATCGTGGGGCATTGTCATTCACATCTCCCACTTGGATGTTGACTGTCCCTTTGATCACCTGTGGTCACAAGGATAAACAACAGAGAGCGGTTGTCAGCTTTATGCATGGGTTTAAAACCTAAAGCAAGCCTGTGGCTGTTTTCGGATGTGGGCTTTTGGCAAGCAATGGCCGGGGGTGGCCCAACTCCCCATACCCCTCAGGGTGATGCAGAAAGTCCCCCGGCGACCCATGCATTCATCCTCCCTGCTCCCCTCCACCCATGCCACAGACCATGAAATGAGAAACCACACTTACCCCTTGGCTGTCACTGACAGAAAATTCAACCGTGAATTCTGACTTAGTCTGAAAGGGAAAGAGAAGAAAAACATATAACTAAAGATACTGTAGTGTTTATCTGCAGATGGCAGGCTTGGGACTCTTAGCCAATATTATTACATGCAAAATGCTTTCAGGACCTTAAAGAAGAGAAGGGGCGCTTGAGTGCAATTACCTATGTTGAGTATAAAATGCTGAGAAATATCAATGCCAGTGGGGCTCCAGTGTATTTCACAGGTGCAGAGCTACTCTGCTCTGGGTCAGGAGGATGCAAGGACTATGGAACTGACTCCCTGAGTAGCAGCTGAGTGCTTTAAACAGACAACTAGGCTGAAGTAGGTGAGAGGCATCCACTGTTTAACCTTCTGTAGCATGCCAGCAAGCCCTAGCTCTCTTTGCACACCCGCCCAGTACCCAAAGCCAGAGGCTGCCTGCTTGTATCAGCAAGAGGAGTAAAGTGCAAGGCTGAGAAAAGCAGTTTTCCACCCACAGTGCCATCTCCAACTGCAAGATACAAGGACAATGCAAAAATAGAAGAAAGTCCAAAGAAAAAGCTATGTAATTAGCCTTTGTTCAAGATGACAATACAACACAGTCTCACTGAGGACATCTAAATATTGCTGCTGCTTTCTCAGCTTACCTGCCGTGCAGTAGTTCTTCATATATCACACAGCTGGGAACACTGGGATAAGCCCAGGGTCTGTAGTAAGAACTGCCTGAAATCCCTTAAGCCCATTCAAAAAAATGCCTGTGCGGCCCTCTCTGCCCCTTATTGCTTTAAGTAAATCAACAGCTTGGTCTTAAACGGCAATATGGTAAAGTCTTGGTTCTGAGTTGAGGGATAAGTGGGGAAGAGGGGATTATTTTGGTGTCGGGGTGGGCGGATATTGCTAGTGGAGGCAGACCTTCTCTCCCTGACCTTTCTTTTCCACCCAGCAATCATTTCACTCATGTTTTGCCAAACAATCATGAATGGGATGGACAGCAGGGCTTGGATCGTCACACTGATCTGGTACCTGGGCACCATGTGGTGTTACAGTTCCCCCAGTCCCAGCAATCTCTTCCTCCTCCAGCATCCCTTCCCATCCCTAGTGCCCCTGCCTGAGCTGCTAGAGCACAGCAAGTCAATGTTGCCAAAGCATCATGCAGGAAAGTCGAGAGCAAGTTTGAAATGGCTCTCTGTGCTGCAGATTTGGTTGAGTTATTCCTAATAAGATCAGCTCAGGGACAAGCAGCAGCCGCTGGTGCCCAGACCAAGAGTTCTGCTTGCACTAGGGTAGCAGTTCATCTTGGAGAAGAGGTTGGGGGACAGCTCACCAGAGCATGCACTCTCCTACCCCCACGTCTGCCTACCCCAGGCCTCCTTTCCAAATAGGTGGGGAACTAAACCTGAGAATGCCTTTCCTAGCTTCTGCCTTGAAGCAATGCTTGCAGGCAAAAAGAAGAGCTGAAATACCGATGGAGCCTCCTCCTTGTGACATCCCACCCTGCTGCATCAGCGTCTTTCACCTGTTTCCCCCTCTTCATTGGTGCTGCCACGAGAGACAAAGGAGTAGGGAAGAAAGGAATAACAGGAGATAAGAAACAACCTGTTGAGCACTGAAATGCTAAAAACTTGACAAAATAAATCAGAGAAAGCCGCCGCATGCTAATTTCCATTTCCACCTTTCATTCTAGTACATACATCTTTGTCCTGGGTTCAGCAGTAGCAGTCATTTTTCTCCTTCTTAGTAGCTGGTGCAGTGCTGTGTTTTTGACTTTCAGCCTGGGAACAATGCTGATAACACCGATGTTTTCAGATGTTGCTAAGTAATGTTTATTCCAACCAAGGACTTTCTCAGTCTCATGCTCTGCCAGAGAGGAGGGGAAGCCAGGAGGAAGCAGAGACAGGACTCCTGACCCAAACTGGCCAAAGGGGTATTCCATACCACAGCACGTCATGCCCAGTATATAAACCGGGGCAGAGTTACCCGGAAGGCCTGTATCACTGTTGGGGTCGGGCTGGATAATGGTAGGTGGGTAGTGAGCAATTGTATTCTCTCCCCTTGTTATTTCCCTTATCATTATTATTATTGGTGGCAGCAGTAGAAAGTTTGTATTATACCTTAGTTACTGGACAGTTCTTATCTCAACCTGTGTGAGTTATATTCTTTCGATTCTCCTCCCCATCCCTCTGGGAACGGGGGGGATAAAGAAGGGGCGAGAAGCGAGCGAGTGGCTGCATGGTTCTGAGTTACTGGCTGGGCTTAAACCACAACAATCTTTCAGACACAGGGTCTGCCTTTTCTTTTTTTTTTTTTTTTTTTTTTAAAAAAAACCCCAACACAAACAGAATAATTTTCCTTCTAATGTTTGTGGAAGTAAAAAATATTTTAAAATTTGTTTTTCCTCCAAACATTCTCTCCTTTTTCTCTATTTTCCCTTTTCCTGCATCATTTACCTTCTGTGACTCCCTCTCCCTTTTCAGGTTTCTCTTTTTCTTCTCCATTGTACCAGAATTGATCTCTTGCTTTTCCTTTCCCACCAGTTTTCTTGTATGGTTTTCTCTCCCCCGATTTTTTGATCCTACGCATCCAGGCCAGCGTTCTCTGCTCCCAGCATGCTATCCACCTCTATCCCTTGCCTCCTGTGCCATCCTGCTTCCTCCACCATAAATTATCATTTACACCTTTCCAATATCCATACCAAGCTATGTATGTGTCTGTCTTCACCCTCTTCCATGTATCACTGACTTTGAGCCCCTGGGATCAATTGCTGGGTGCAAGATCCTCTCCTGGTTCAGCCTGGCCATGCATGCAAGCTCCGCCCAGCTCTTTCCTTTCCCATCCTACACCATAAAAACTATTGATCTCCCTCCTTGGCTTAAGGCTGGTATCATAACTGTTGGGAAACAGTAGGTATTTGAATGAGGAAAGATTTATGACTCATGCCAGCAGCTGTTGGCACAGGGAGGCGGAGGGGAGAAGGGTGAAGAAAACTGCTTAATTTTTCCAGAGCCTCACTCTTAAAACTGTGAAATTGGGTTTGCCCTCCCCCTGCATGAGCAGCATCCACCATCCTGCTCCTCCAGATCCCCACATCTGGCTGGCTCCAACCACGACTGCCAGTGCCTGAGGTGTGTTAATGAGTTTTATCTTCACAACATTGCCTCTGGCCAAGGAAGTACTAAATACAGGCAACAGAAGCACAGGGGAAAAGAAGCACATTGCCCAAGTCATGTAGTATTTTCCCAGTCTTACTGAGATACTGTCCAAGAGCCTGTGCCATCCCTTTCTCCTTGCTCCAGGAACAGAGCAAGGGCCAGGGCTTTTATAAAACAAGCACCTGGATCATCTTTGCACACCAAAGCTACACTTCAAAATAGGGGTGTGAAACAGCTTCAAGGCAAGAATCTTGCCAAATTTAGCATCCAGTAGCCTGAATCCACAAGATGATGAAAAGTCATGATGAGATTGGATAAGCACGGATACGTCATATCTCTTCACACACTGTTCTAAATAGTGCAGGATTTAATCAGAATATACATTTAAAGAGGGAACCTGTCTATTTCTCTGAAAGAATAAGCATCCTGGCTCTTTGGAAGATCATGTCCATTTATAATTTTCTTTACTTCCACACACAGATACTATTCTGGGATCCAGGAAAATCAACAGGCCAGATCGAACCAGAGCACCCTGTTTATTCCTGTGGCCCCGCTAAGCTGGGGACAGTAAGAAGGTGCCTAGGGACAGACCCTGATGTGGACACACCTGGATTCCCAACTCTACATGGGAGCAACACCCAGATTACATCTCAGCTCCACAGAAGGTGGGGAGCCATCATTTATCTGAGCAGAAATGTTTTCCCTCCTGTCCCTCCTCAGCTGAGGATGCTCTCAGCAGCAAGCAGCATTACCTCTCTGTCCAAGGGCTGCCGGAGCCAGACAACACCTGTCATGCTCTCCACGGCAAAGAACCGGCTGGCTTCCTCACCAACCACGCCAAAGACCAGCGGATCGTTGTCCAGGTCCCGAGCCAGCAGCTGTGTCACTGAGGAACCTGAGAGAGACAGCAAAAAAGAAATCATGACCAAAACAGGACAACAAGACAGAGAGGAAGAAACCCTGAAAACATTCAGCTTGCCAGAGAATGCGGGTCTTCTGCCTTCCTCCCTTAAGTCATCCCCAAACCATTTTCCCGTGGTACTACCATGCCTCAGGCAACAAGGGGAGTCAAGCTGTGCATGGTCTTACTAGCGTACTAAGCATAGCATTGTTCTCTCTAGCATAGATAAACCAAACCACAGTTCCTCTCCTCCCTCCCCCTTATCAAAAGACAAAGCCACATTAGCTCAGCAGAAGCATAGCCATCTTCAGTGCTAGAGAGAGTGAAGGAACCCATGCCTCTTCTAGGTTCACTCTCCCCTGTCAAGGGGTGCCACCAGCAGATACAACATTTCCAGGTCAAAAGCAAAGAACCCAATGCCAAGGGCATAGATATGATGCCCATAGGTGTCTCAAGGCCCAGGGATTCAGTAGTGCCTGGAACCAGACACAGACCTGGGGTTTGTTTTAAACATGGCAGCCGCAGCAAGTGCTGGACATCTTGGCATATATGGAGCCCACGCACCCAGAGATCATGAGAGGCGCTGGGACAAATCCATCACTACCTTCTGTCAAATTATATTTAAAACCATCTGCAGCATCCTGCAGAATAGTCCAGATAACAAAGACCTTGTTCAGGCATGTGGTTGTAAATGTCTCTTCCTAACGGCACCCAAGAGGCAACACAAAGCCTCTGAAATTGCTGCATGGAGACCATGAGTCCTCTCTCTGATATCCACACAGCTCCTGGAGCAGCATGATTTCTGCTGCTCCAAAAGCAAGGGATGGACACCATCTTTTCAGCCCCATAAGAACCTCCTCAAATCATTTTGGGCTTCTCCATGACAGCTCTGACCACATTCAGAGTTTGCTGTGGCAGGTCAACCATGGCTGGCTGCCTGCCTGTCACCTACCCAGCTGCTCTCAGTCCCCTCCTCAGCAGGATGGGGGAGAAAATAGAAGGAAAAAAGCTGGTGGGTAGATATAATGATGGGAGATCCCCTTGGCCGCCTGGCGTCGAGGATTGGGAGGGGACACACCATCCTATGTGTGAGCCATCTTTGGCAGTATGAGAGCACTCCAAGACCCCAAATCATCTGGCCAAGGAGAACAGATGCCGCAATTCCATCCATCTGGGAAGAGAAGGGAAGCTCCAGCAGACCGCAGGGCAAACACAGTGGCAGAGCTCGGCAAGCAGAGTGATGCGGGCAATTACCAACCAGTTGGCCTGACATCAATCACAGTGGAAATAATGGAAAAAGCTGATATGAGATTCCATTAATAAAGAATTAAATGATAGGAACATAATTAATGCCAGTCAACATGATTTTATGGAAAATAGGCCTTGTCAAACAAACCTGATTTTATTCTTTGATGAGATTACAATTTTGGCAGATAAAGGTAACTGCAAAGAAATAATAGACTTTTGTAACGCATTTGACTTAGCACTTTGTGACTTTCTGATTAAAAATGTAGCGCTGTACATTGACAAAGCGCACTGGAGTGATGACCCAGCTGCCTGGCAGGTTCCAAGGCCACCAACCGTGGTCAGGGTGACATCCTAGTGTGACATAAAACTGCTGTTAGTACAAACTCAGGAGACAGTATGGCAAATAATGGGGAGGATCAAGCAGCCAGGTGAAGTGCTTGGTAATGTGGGCTTGTTTGGTAAAAATCTGTTTTCATGACCAAAAAAGTCTGGTGGACCACATCTGCAAAGGAGAGTATCCCAAAACCAGCCATTCCGGCAGGTAAGGGGACCAAGCATGCAAGCTCTTTCCATGCCCTAGCTGGCAGAGCCACAGTTCTCTTTGGGTACTTGGAGGAGTGACTTCAGGGCTATATAGCTGGTTCTGCCAAGGCTGCAATTCTGAAAGCTGCTCAGTTGGCCACATCATCTTCAACACTGGATGCAAGAAGAAGCCAGAAATGACTGAGAGCTAGCAAAAATGCTTTACACTTAACAAGGGCTTTAAAATCTTGAACTTCTTCATTTATGACTCAGGCCATGACAAGCACATACATAAGGAGGACCAAATATAATACTTAAAGATGACTATTTCAGAGCATGAAAGCACAGCAAGACTCAATGCCCAAATCCAGACACATTTCTATTTGGAGAACGAATAGCAGTTGTTTTAAAAAGAGAAACTACAATTAACTACTGGGAAATTATTTTCATTCACCAACACAGGTGCAAGTGAGTGACAGGTCACAATCAAAGACATTTTGGACAAAGACCCAAAACCAAGAGTCCTTATCTAAACTGTGGTCAGCCAGTTCATCTGCAACACTTCCATCTTTTCAATGAAGCCAACACCAGACACAAAGTGACCCTACACTTTCTTAAACATTGGAAGCCTGATATGAAGCAAGTTACTAGCTTGGTTTTATTTTGAAGGACATCCAAAGCCATCCTTAGCAAAGGTTTCTTTGCCCCAGGAAATGAGCATGTGACAGTCCCCATGGCAGTGAAAGCCAGTAACTAGGACAAGATAAATCCAGGATCATGTCTCTCTGTTTTTCCTATTAAATTTGGCAGAATAGACTTTTCCCCTCTACATCTCATTCAAAAGCCCTAGATCAACAGGGTATCTGCAGTTCCCTCCAGAATTACAAATACTTCAAAAGGTCTGAGTTGCATCTCAATGGAAGGGAAACGATCTTACGAATCCTGCTGCAAAGGAAAATCACGTCCCGCCCAGTTCTAATCATAGTTGTATTCATGGTTGCGTGCTGCAAACCTACTTACACTAAAAACAACCCCAAACCAGACCAAAAAAACCCACAATCACCCAGCAAATGAACATTTAACTCTTGTCTGTCTCTTTGCGTTACAGCTACTTCCCACTTCAGGGAATTCAGTTCCCAAATTCAGAATAACTTGGACAACAAGGCATGGCATTTCTGGGCAGAGTGCATCATCCCACCTGCTTTTCTCACTCTGGTCAGTCTGCAGATGTGCAGAGATAGATCCCTGTGAAAGAGCATGCTGGACCTTACTGCTCTCTGCTCCCAGAATATCAAAATCAAGGACAGATTTAGAGGGAAAAGAGGAAAGGGAAACATGAGAGGGACATTCAGAGCCTATTCCCTTTTCAACTTTTCTTTCCTTTTTGTTTTTTTTGGGGTTTTTTTTTTGGTTTTTTTTTTTGGTTTTTTTTTGTTAGAAACAAGAAACTTCATTAAAACATAGACAGGTCAGGCCAGAACGTTAAATTGTAAGTGGCACTGTGTCACAGGAAAATACCATCTTGCACAAATCCTCACAAGTAAGGCACCAAAAGCTCTTTTACCCATTCCCTTACCTGTCCACCAGTCAGTAATCATCAGCCTAACTCAAGAGCACCTCTGAACCCATTACAGGAAAAACCCAAAACACCACCCTGCACAAAATACAGATCAAAATAACAAATTTAATAGAAGATAATGAGAAACAGATGCCTAAATAAGAAATGAGACTTCACAGTTGCTTTGTCGTTTGTTCTTTCATCACCAGGACAAAAGTTTGTGTGAGCTACCTTCCGCCCATTTCTTTAGCATAAATTTATTTAATCCTACTTTCCCCTCCCCCGCCATCTCCCCCCCCCCCCCCCCCCCTTAGTTTACTGCATCAAGGGAGGAGGACCAGACTAGCTAGATAGCACAAAGCAAACATGGAGCTGGAGCATCTGTGCATGGTCACCATTCAACAGATCACAAGAAATCCCATTTCTTCCTCATCGCTGGGGAGGTGCTATTGTTGCACTCATAGGTGAAGCCAGACCAACGCAAGCACCCAAACCAGCAATAATCAGCTCTGCAGCTGGACTCCACACTCTCTTTCATGTAAGCAACACAGGAGTTGCCAAAGGATTGCAAAAGCAGTGCTAGCACCTCCGTGTAAGTGTATCTGTATCACTTGGAAATCATTAAAAAAAGCAAAGGGTCCTGCTTGGACAGGGAGCACCACATCTGACAGAAACCCCTCTCAGGGCACTTGCAAAGAAAAACAGCCTGTCCTGGCTCTCTCCGGAATTGTGCTGTTTGAGCCGCCACAAGCACAAGAGCCGACGAGTGACGGCTGAGGAAACAGGGACGAATTATCCTTCTGCAGTGCAAAGTTATAGGCTCCATTTGTTTCCCCTCAGGAATCAGACAGGGCAGTTAAGTGTCTTGATTCCACCAGATAATCACAATTTATCTTGTCTCCTTTTGCCTCCTTTCTCTCAATCATGGCTACTTCTCCCTCTCCCTCACACAGATTTCCTTCTTTCTCCAAGTCTTGAACTTCAGTTGACCTCAGGAGCTTTTTTTTGTTGTTGTTGCTTCTTTTGTTCCTGCCTTTTTTTTTTTTTTTTTTTTTTAAGGTTTGGCTGCTCTATAGGGTGTACTTTTTCCCCTGCATACAGGAACTCCTGTCTCAGTGTCTTGCTTGTACCTGTGACCCTGTATATTTTTCTTGTCCTTCCATTTTGCCAAGGAGGAAAGTAGGCAACAGAGCTGCACCCTCCCAATTCCTCTCACTTCGTTTTGCTTTCAAGAGAGGGGTGAGAAAGGAGAAAAAGCAAACTCTCCACGAGGATCCCAGAGCTCCTGGAGGGTTTTGGAAATGCTGAGCCCCAGGGCCAGGGAAAGAGTCAGAGGATGAATAAGCTACCAGAGCAAGATGCTGACACAGACTGCACAGCAATGGGGTGGGGAGGGATAGAGGGCACTGGGATCCAACAGAAGGGGCAGGTTTCTAATTAGTTACTTAATAAGATGCTCTCTTAAAAGGTCTGATCCATACCCAAGTGGAGTTAATAGGAATCTCTCTGCTGACTGCACTGGCTTTTAGGCTCTAGGCTTCAGGCATCAGCTACACTTTAATATTAAAAGCATTTTAATCCCTGCTTTTAAAAGCCAGTGCCTGTTTCTCCTTGGCTTGTCATTTCTCACCCATTCGAAGCTCTGGATTGTATCTGTGGGCAGAGTCACCACACAGCTTCTTGGCTCCCCATCTTCTGCCACTACTGCTGAGCGTGGTCCAGAGTCTGCCAGCACCACAGGCTTACAGCAAGGGGGTGTTGCAGAATAAAAAGGCAGAAATTTCTAAGTAGCAGCAGCAAACTGATCAGAGGCGCTGGGCACACCGGGGAGGAAAGCAGCAGGGAGACAGCCTTTCTGCCAAGAGTGGTGTCTATGGTCCTCAATCATGGTCACAAGCTGGTACAGAGAGCCCTCAGTTGCTATTCAACTTCTCAAACCAGCACAAATTTATTTACATAAAAATAGTTTCAGCATCCACATCCTGCAGCAAGGAGTCGCTCTGTATGAAAGCCACCATCACACTTCTGCTCCAAAGTAGCTGCCACCAGATTTCCTTGGTTCCCACTCTTGGAAAAGAGATAGGACAACCACATCCCATTCACTTCTCCCACAAAACTCTTGGTGTTAGCAGCTAGCCAGCAGCTCTGCCTTCCTGCCCCAGTCACCCCAGCACAGGCATCTCCAATTAGTCCAGTTCATCACCGCATGCTGGCCTCTGATGCACTTGGTATCAGGATTTGATGGATCTGATCTTGAAATTCAAACCCTGTTCTTCTCATTCATCACCTGCTTCCTTTTCTTTGCCTGTAATTCATTTTTCAGGAAAAAAGAAAAAAGGAAAATGAAAAAAAAAAGGGGGGGGGGAGAGAGAAAAACCAGAAAAGGAAAAAAAGGGGAAAAAAGGGGCGGGGGGGGGGGGGGGGGGGAGAAGAAGAAAAAAAGAAAATCCCTTCCATGATGTTTTCCCAAAGATTTTTTAAAAGAAAAGATGAAATACCAATATTTCTGTTGAGCAATCTCTGAGCAATGTGAGGAAGAGGGAAAGACAGCGACTCCCTAGCAACAAAAATAAAGCAAAACCTAGTTTCAAGCAGGAGGCCACAGCAAGTGAGAGCTGCTCCCATGTTTGGGCTTCCCAGAGAGCTGGGGACAGAATGTGCACAGGAGACCCCACCTGACATGAAGGGAGCATGCAAGCGTGGGCATAGTGCAGGGAGCTAGGAGAACAACTAAAGCACACTTGACCTTGCTCCTTGCAGCTAGACTGTGGCTTGGGCGAACAATAATAGCAAAACTCATGCTACACAAGCACGCTGAGATTAAACCCTGGCTGACAGTATTCAGATACACCTAAAAGGAAGTGGCTGCCAGCTCATTTCCTAAACACAACCTGAACAGATACCCTCTGGCCTCCTTCAGAGGCCTCCTTTTCAGAAAAGACTCAACCACTTGAGCCAAAACTTTCCAGAACAACTCAGCAAAGGAAGTTTCCACTCCTACAATTCAAGTTGAGCTCAGCATGACATGCTTCTCTTTCCAGGTGCTAATGGGAAGCATCAACTTACCCCATCAAGACTGACTCTGCTCCAATTACTGTGCAGAGTGAAGAAGGGCAGGGAGACACTAGCACCTTTTAAAAAGGGTCTCATAATAAAAGTGAGAAAGGTACATGTTCTGCCATCAGAAAACAGGAAGACTTTTCCTTTTACGGGGGAAAGAGCCCTGGACAAGCTGGTCCAGGAACCACGTGCACTACAGCCATCACTCATCATGTACGTGAGAGAAAGGAGCCAAACATAGGGGTGACAGAAGAGGAAAAACAAATCTGTGCAGTTAAAAACATTTCTGGGTGAGTTTATCAAGCTGGGAAGCAAAAGGCGCAGCAGAGAGTTTTTCCTAGTTCTTCAAATACTGAAAGCCAGGAGACAGAGCCTGTAATTTCTCTGCTGCATTTAGTTATTTTAAGTGGGCAGTCAGTGTTGAGCTGGAATCCATAAGCAGACCTGACAGCCAGTGGTAAACCTCAGAAAGAGGCACTGCCTACCTTCATTCCCCCCCAATTCTCATAGACACTTTTAAAAGGGTTTTTAAAGCTGTTTAAAAGGAAGAGCACAGCAGCAGGTAAAGAGCAGCCAAGCGTTCACACCAAGAGCAGCCATAACACAGGGCTTTTTTGGTTTGCTTTGCTATTTACCAAGCACTTCAGTTAACCTTACAACAGAAATGGAGGGGCTGGGGGGGGGGGGGGGGTGATGCAAGATCAATAGTGTATTGAACTTTCTTGGCATTACCATTAAAGTAGACAGAATACCTGAGGCTCTCCTGGCAGATGCTGTGCAAGCAGTCACCAGGCTGCTGGCATGCCCATGGGCAGAGAAGTGGCATCTTTCCAATTAAAGACAACACTTATATCAACATGGTTAAGACAGAGCAACTTCCCTCAGAAAACAGCCTTCAAACAGGTCTTACAGCAACACAGATATCAAGCAAGCTTTCTGAAAACCACTTAAAGTGTATGCTTTCATGCCAGTGCTGTGTCTTTGCAGTGGATGGAAGTCACAGCCTTTGCTTGCTCACTGGCACCTCCTTGGCTTGGAGACAGCAGTTTATTAACCACAACTCTCCAACTAGGCTGTCATATTGCTACTGAGATCACCGATAAACCTTAGTATCCCTGTCGCAGCTCCAGATCTGCCTGGGAAAAAGGGATTAAAAAACTGCTTATCCCTGGGCAATCCCCTGCAAACAGCAATGGGCTCAGGAGGTGCGCCTGCCTGTCCTTGCTCAGGGAGCAAGGAATGCAGGAATTCCTGCCCTCTTACAAAATTCACAGCCCTTCACTGTGACAAGAGAGGACATAGATAGTTTGCAAAAACTGAAAGAACTTTTGTTTCCTTTTTTTGGGAAAGGAGTTTTCTGTATCAGCATGAAAGAGATAAGTAAATACAATTACATCAAGAAAAAAAAAAACACAAAAACAAAAATCAAAACCCCACCAGAAAACACAAAAAACCAAAAAACCCCCAAAAAAGCCCCCCCCTCCAAGCCCCCCCAAAAAAACCCCAAAACACCAAATCAGGAGAGTAGGATAAGAAACTCTTGTAAAATGAGGAGTCTGGGTCTGTTAAGATATTCCCAGTGTAAGAAGGGTTCCCACACTTAAAAAAGCCCTCTTAAAAATAATTTCCTCTCCAAACTGCCTGGGAGCTTCATAATTACCAACAATGATCACAGACTCATTCATTTCATCCTAAAATTAATACATCATGTTCGGAATAATATCGCATTAATTTATCACAAGATTTATGAAACTTGTACTTTTTTGTAATGAGTTTTATGCAAATTCTTCTCCATCCATTGTTTGTGCCATAAAAAAAGTTCCCTCACAGAAGCTGCTCTGTCAAAAAGTCTCATTCACTTTTATTGATAACTGTCCTTCCCTCATCATGCCCACAGTAGGAGGGGGAAGGTGAGGAGCTGGTTCCAGCTGGGATGTGATCCTGTTCCCAAGCAGAGCCCAGAGAACAAGCGATCATCACGAGAGAGTAGCCCATCACAAGGATGAGGTCTGCAGGTGAGCCAACCATTCAAGGCACTTAGTTTTAAACTAATTTTAAAGAAAATTAACTGGTGTTTCACGCACACACCTTTATCTGAGAAGGCTCAGAGAACAAGAGAAGCAGCAGGAAATTGTGAAATTATTTAGACTTTCCAGTGTGGAAAGTCCATGCTTGGTAAACTTGGAGAATAGATACAAGGAGAGGATGAGGGGAAATAAATCCCAAGGGAAGCATAAACACTGAGCACCATGTGACTATAAAGGGGGAAATCACGTGAAATTAACTTGATATTTTACAACAGAACTGTAAATTAAAGACAGGAATGCACAAGATGTCCCATGAGCCCAGGAAAGCACTCAGTGTAGAGCCTTACAAAGCCTGAGGTTTCTTGAAGACCAGGACAATTCTTAAGAGCATAGGCAAGATGATACAAAGCAGGCAAGACCATTTCCAATTCAACCGTGGCAGGAATATTGTCTTCATTTGTGAGCACTGCTGACTGGAAATCAGATTGAGATCTTCATCAGTACCCACACAGCTTCACTTAGGAGCCTAGGGAATGGGATTCTTGAAGAACCCTAAATATTGGATGCAGCCTTGCTCCTTGGAGCTGCCCTTATGTGATTACTAATAACTATTCATGAGACATACGTATAGGGGTAGGAGGAGGCACGACGAACTGAAAAAACAAAGAAAAACATAAATCTGGGGCTAGCAGAAACATCCCAGCAGTGAAATCTACTAAGGCGTTAAATAATAGCAAAAAGCCTCAGCATCACCCAAAGGCTTTTAAATTGACCTGGAAAAGATACTACAAAAGTGATTCTGGAATAGCCCCAGAAGCACTGACTAGAGATCCAAACCCCAGTTTTAGCTCTGTGGAGCGGGAAGAAGGGTGCTCCCCATCTGTGAAGGCAACCCATTCTCTCTGCATGACCATGCTGCCAAATTATCATGAGCACTGCTTCATGGCACCTCATACCTGTCTCCAAAACACCCCACTCTGTACCAACCCTCCTTACTCAAGGGAAGTCTAGCTAATGCAGTCTTGAATAACATTTCTGACACAAACTTTAAACCCTAAATCCATAGAATATCCTTTCAGCCCAGAAAGGATAAGGAATATTTCTTTCGTTCCTGACTTCTCCCAACATCCTCACCTCCGTCCATAAAGAAGAGTCTGGGTTTTAATTAATCAAACACTCATAGGTCAAAGGAAACTGTCACAGGTATGAGCATGGAGGGAAACACCACTCAGTTCTACTCTGCATGAATGTCATGGCTCAGTTAAAGGCAGAAAAACAAGACCATCAGTAATAACAAGACCTTCACCCTCACTTTGGTTTCCCACCAGTGCCTGGGCACTGGACAAGCTCTAAGAAGGAGGTTGAGACCATCGAGGGGACTCAGGACACCTAGTCACTAGTAAGATATTTAACTGAGTCTACTCAGAATGCTGGGGAGAGGCATTCACCACTAAACCTGCCCTTACACTCACATTTTCCTACTTTGTCATAAGGGCCTGTGATGCACTCATGTCCATCCATACAAATCTCACACCACAAGCAGGCTGGGGCACTCCCTTCCCCAAATGCCATTTTGAAAGCAGCTCTTTGAGGTACCAACACCTACCTTGATGGCCAGCTTTTTTCTTTGAAAAATGGACATGTGTGTAGGTGGGATATTCAGTTAATTTAACAATCCACCCACCAGAGGCTGCACAAGTTATAACCATGACCATCCTCTCCCCCGTAACTCAGGAACCTCCATGGCAAATTACAGCCAAATAGAGGAGAAGGATTTGTGCCACTGAAAACACAGCATTCCTACAAGTTTCATGAAAACAACAGCTGAACTAAGGAATGCTGAGTGTCCCTCCTTAGGGTTGCATCCCAGCTCTTCTGGGACAGGTAAGGGTCCTCAGGGACATAGTGAGGAGACCTTCCTCCCAGGAGTTTTACTGACTAGACACAGAGAGAGGGTTTTGGGAAAAATCCTCCAAAGCAATCACTCCAAACTCTTCCTTGGAATGAACTCTAAATTAACATGGATGTCAGAACCACATGGCTGGGGGATTTCTGTGGTAACTGATGTTAGCACAGAGTCACTGCGCTCCCAGAAACAAATTATGCCAACTGACCAAACAAGTTGTACAAGCAAGCGCAGACACTAAATAAGCAGCACCACAGTGCTGGGGTCAGTCCTGTTTGGGAAGCCAAAGGGCAGAGGACTTTTTCTAAACAGAACCAGGCAAGCTGGCATTTTGAGTGCCAGCTGGCAAGAAGAGAGATAACAAGAGACTCCCACTCCTGCCAGAGAAACCATGACACCGTGCATAGAGCTTCACAGGTCAGAAGAAATAATTTCAGTAAGTGACCTGTTGTGGCTTCCCTTTTTGACTACCAAGAGGTACCTTACCAGCTAAAACCAAGTACCAGCAGGGATGCTGAGCACCCATATTTTCAGAAGCATCTGCCAGTCAGACATGAAGACTGAGTAGCCACCTGAAGCAAGCCATGCACTCTCACTAAGAATGATTTGACGATGCTTGCCTAGGGGATAAATCAAGCCAAAACACAGCATCAAGACAGACAAGATGTTGCCATCCTTCCCAGAAAAGGAGGTCCAGAGCAGGTGGAAAACCAAGAGTTACCATATGTCCAGAAAGTACCAACCAGTTCCAGCAGCTGGGACAGTAGTGAGGAATGAAACCAAATTCTAACTCCAGGAATTAGCTTCTACTTAGTGAATGCAATAAACTAATATGAGCTCCACTGAGATAATTCAGATGAGAGTTCCCTCTCCTCAGCTTAGAAAAACAAGGATACATGCCCACTGCTCTCTCTCACTCAATGCAGAAAGCAGGAGGGCAAAGGAGATCAGGATATGCAGCTGACCCATCATCCCTGAGTTCATTAATTCTCTCTGGCCACACCAAGCTTTCTAGAAACACACAGGGGCAAACAGCAGAAAAGCAGGACCCCAGAAATCTACTTAATGAGGTGCTTTACCAGTTGGTGTAAGTAAATGATTTATGAGTAAGATGACACATGCAATAGTTTGCACCTTACCCAGGCAAGGTAACATAGCTTTGTGTTAATTAGAAAAGAGAAGCTGTTCTGCAATTAATATGAGGTCAGAGATAAAGCTTGTTAAATTGCAACACCTCTAGGCCAGGTCCCAGGACTGTTGTGGTGTTGAGCCTATCAGACACCCCCAGAACAGTAAGGCAACAACACAGCAAAGCCAACAGAGAAGTCTCCCGAACACCAGTGCTGAACTGCTCCATCAATGGTGCATCGGTAGGACACCAGCTGTGCTCCAATAACAGGGATGAGCCACAGTGTAAAGCACCACCTCTGAAATAATGCTGCCTCAGAGCCGCTTCCTCCACCAGCAACCCTGTCAAGCTGAGAAGCTGATCAATATGAATGGGGAAAAGAAAAAAACCTGTCAGCAAATTTTACTTGCGCAAGTGAAGCACAAGCACGATTCATTCACGTCTTGTTTGAAATCTCATCTGTGCCTTACAAAAGATGAAACATCCCCAAGGCTCTCAGTCTCACAGGGAATACAAAACCTTTAGTGCTACAGCTTGCCTACGGCCCAGCTGCTCTGCTCTATGAATGGTTCAGGGGAACAAATAAATATAGCCAACCTCAGCCCAAATATTGCAGGGTATTTCGCTCCAGCATAAGCGTGCTTCGGTATATGTGTCAAAGTCCCAATGCCAGAAGGAAATAGTATCAGCAGTCAGATTTTTGTCTGCAGACTTCAGATCTCTAAGCAAATTGGCCTCAGACTGTCACCATAACTCTCTGAGGTTTCAAAACATGCTCTGGGTGATGAATTCTGGCTTGTTATAATGAAGATGCAGTGAAATCCCTTCTTGATTTTTATCTCTGGAGTTGAATTAGCAACTCTTGATCTCTAAGACGTGGTTGCAGTAAAATCAAGACTTAGAGAAAGGGGCCAGAAATTTGAAGCCCAGGGCAGCCAGTTTAGGAAAGTTTACATTTCCTGCTCCTCTTACCCCTTGAACAGCAAATAAAACCTTTAAAGGAACCAAGAGAAACAAGAAGATGCTTGGAAGACTCTCCACAAAGGTGACAGCCTGGGGAAATACAACATGTGCAACCCATCAACCCCTTCGTCCACTGGTCCTGGCCTTGAAGTTGCCTTTCTCCAAACACAACCCACTGCCCTGGGGCTGACAACGACTGCCACATCTTGGATGGAGCATTTCCCACCACGCCTCCCTCCCTCTCAAATGCCAAAGAGAAGATGTGGAGAGACTTGGCAGGTGGTGCCAGGGTATCTGAGGCACAAGCTTATCTGAGTTCCCACCACACCACTGCAGTAAATTGCTTGTTGATAAATGAGGCTATTTAGGAGCAAGTAATGCCAGTATTACAGTTATTAATGATGCAGACATGGAGAGACATTTAAGAGCGGACCCACATTCTCTTGTGAGTAATGGGGCACTTCAGTTACAGGGCTTCAAAACCAGCTTGGGCTGTTTAACAACAGAAACAAAATAAGACCAAGGGAAATGGATGGAGCGCACTGGACTGATGACTCTAAGTTACTCATAAAGCCAAGCTCTTTCAGCAGAAGTCAGGCAAAGCCTCAGTCTTTAGATTAAATTAAACTGAGAGCATTCCCCCTTTCCAAGCACCAATGCTCCTCTGCTCATCCCTGCAAGCTCTTAGAAGCCATGACACAACACACAGCAACTCATTCTGCTGATCTATGGTCTGTGCAGCAAATCCACCCAAATAAAAGGGAGAAGTCAAGCCGCAACAGCCTAAACTGGAAGCAGCAAGCTATACTTGCAACATGTGGTACATCCTGGAGCACAGCAAGGGTGATATTTGTTGAAGCCTGGGAGATTTTCAAAGGGCCGTTACCTCACTTTGCACGTCACAGATGTCTAAACGTGGCCAGGAGGACAATGAACAAGAAATAAAGAGGCGGTTTATTGCAAGAGGAAACCTTGGAACAGAGCTCTGCAGTGGCTGGTGGGAGTGCAAGGCAGAGCGCACAAGCACACAGCTGTAAACTTGTTTCTGAGTTAATATACACACGAGTGCTTTTCCTATGAAAGCATACTCTTCTGAAAACAAAGATCTGGAGATCTCTGTTACAGCTGGACCATTATCCCTAGTGACTAAAGCGTTCAATTAATTTAGCCTTTCTCATTTGTGAGTTGCCTGCAAGTAGAATCGGATTTGCAGGAATTTGTTATTTGAATATATTCAGTGAATGGTTTATTAAAAACATATTTCAGACAAAGGATTTCTTGCTAAATGCTCCTACAACTGTTGCTCTGTGTTGGCAACTGGCTGTTCGCACCATGTAAATGGTCACTGTGGTCAGGTGGGAATGCTTTTGCATCTTGACGGACTGCAATGTCCTGCCAGAAAGAGTTTTCCAAGGGTCTGTGGAAGCACCTGCACAAAAACATATCCTCACACATATACACAGAGCTCAGCTTGCCTGAATTTCCTTAAAAAACACTTGTACCGAAGTCGTCACAAAGAGAACAAGAGCACAGTTGACTACCAGAATTAATAGACTTCATGCAAAACACCAGCAAAAACATCTCTTGGTAGCTTCCAGAAACATCCATTGGGCTCCTTATTCAGGATCCTATCTACCCAGGTGCTTTTTGTCTCAAAACTTCAGGGAGAGTTGCTGCAGGTATTTCATTACAGCAGCAAGAGAAAATTGGGTGAGAAAGGAAGTAGGGAAGGACCATTTCCAAGACTGATGTAATCCCTCGGGCATGCAACAAGCCCAGACTCCTCCTTAGCAGGTAGCCTATACAGTACTTATGACATGTCTGAAATCACAAATCCTCCTACAAGACCAGTTTTAATCTTCTACACAGTATTGCTCCAATGCAGTTGTCTCCCTTGCTTGCCCCCCAGGATTGTTCCAGAGATTGCTGTATTTTGGCAGAGGGTGAGGGGCAACACGACATCCTCTGTAAGTCTTTACTTTTAAAGAACAAGTCAATTTTTGTTTTGGACAAGTGAAACAGGTTTTTCCATGATCTTTGTCACCATGTTAAGACGACAAAGCAGCAAATGTTGCACAGGGAAGCAGCAATACTTGCAAACCCCTCGTGTTGCAGACCTAAAGCTGCATGGGATGAGGCAGGTGAACAGTATCAGGCAGGATCCTGTACTGGGGATGTCAGAAGAGCTCAGTTTTCATCCACTACTTACTTTAACAAGCTCCCATTTCTCTGTAGCATTACATTCACTTTAGGGACATGCAGAATTGCATCTAGATCACCCAATATTAAGATAAACCAAGTGGACGACCCTGTGTTCTGGTCCTTTATTCCACTGCACTGCTATGTCCAACAGTAGATTTTCCAAGAGCTCCATCCAAGTCATCATGTCAGTCACCATAGCAAGAATCCCAGCCTAAGGGGACACTTCCCATGGCCAAAGTGACCTGCGACATCCGGGCTGCACACAGCTCTTTCTGCAAGCTGGGTCAGAACTGCGCGGGGTGTTGGAGTCTATGCACCCCTCGCCTGGTGTCCAGATGAGCCAGACCTCAAAAAAAACCCCGAAAAAACCAAACCAAAACCCTCTCTTAGTCATACGTAAAACCAACTAAAATCTTAAACTCCAAACTGAAAACAAAACTCCATGCTAAAACCCAGCTGCCGGGTTGTTTGAAGGCAAAAAGAAAGCAATCACTGAGGTTTCACAGTCTGTTCTAAAAGTGGAAATGTATGAAGAGAAAAGTGATACAGTAAGTCACAATTTTAGGCTTTTTTCTTTCAATTGCTCAAAGTAAAGACTTCCAATGCTTCGCTTTCCCATGAAGCCCTGATTGAGGGAAAAATAGCTATTGACCACTGAATTTAGCATCTACTTGCCAACAGCTACTTGTACACATCAAAGACAACTCCCAGCCACCTCTGCCCTGACAGCTGTGTCATGTACATTGAGTACTTTTCCAGCCCCTTTGGCAGCACCAGCCTCTAACTCACATGCAAAACCAACCCCTTCACAGCATCTCAGGAACCTCCTGTGCTTCAAGTGCCCTCTTGGTATTCCACACTCACGTTGTCAGCTCCTGCAGGCAAATTGAGCTTGCTTTTCTTGAAGGGCTTTGCACAGCGCTGCACTGAATAGCACTGCATCACAAACATGTGCTAGAGGGGCCGAGGACCCAGTCTGGAAGCTATACCTACTCCTGAGCGATACATCCACATGAGGAAAAGCTGGGTCTAAACACTGTGTCGCCTCTTCCCCAGAATAAAATGGAAGCATGGACAGGGGAGCTCAGTGCTAAGGGTTTTAACCGTGGAAGTCCATTTGCTGGAGGTGAACTTTTCCTGTGCTATTTAACTATTTCTTGTATGAAGAAAACCATTCTACTCCCTCCACCTGGAATTATGATTTGAGACTGTGAGTCCATGGCCAGCCATTTGGCCCCTTGGCTCTACAAAAAGACTTCATGGGGTTGTAAGGCTTAGCGCATCAAACCTGAAAGGATGAGTAGCTGGCAGGCGCTGGCAATCTCCACAGCATGAGGTGCAGCTAAAAACCTCAAATAAAAACCCAAACTCCACCAACCCAACCATGTCACAGACACTCACATACAGTGCTTTTTTATGGGGAACAAGCACTTTCTTGTCACCAGCAAGAAATGCACCACTTTTCCTCCTTCCCATTAAAGGACAGCCATTCTTCTTCTCTTTTGGTTGTCCTTCATTCTAGGCGTTGTCCTTGACAGGATGGAGAGAATACCCTGGCCCTGGTAGCTCCCAAAATTTCCTCAAATTTCAGCTGAGATTATATCTGTCATTATTAAAGTGTGCTAATAAGCTTTATTAACCACGAGTGAATGCAAAAGGAATAAGAGAAGGATTTTCCTAGGACCCAAAGTGCAAGAAATTCATAACTAACTTAATACCTATACCAATAAAGGATACTCATGCTGAGTCTATTTAAAAACCAGTCTGACTCTTCCCATAAAGGGCAAAAAAAAATGCACTAAGATACTCTTTTCTTCTTTCAGAGTTATCCATGAAGATAGCCACAGAAAAAATAAAAAATAAAAAAGCAAATAAAATAACATCACCACTTGCAACAGTCATTCTGCAGTGGGTGGCAGCTGGATGGATGTTGGCATTATTCACCACTAACATGGCATTGAACCAGCAGCAACCCTTGCAAAGGGCAGCCTGGTTTGGGTGCGCACATCTGTACAGCAAAGGAAAATGCATGCCTTCAAGCAGGACCTGCAGCCTGCTCCCAAAGGGCACAGGGCAATTTGGGCTATAACAGCAAGACCAAGTACTGAAACAGGTAGAGGACAATTTGTGGTTTCATCCACCACGAATAGGTGGCAGATGAAACCCTCTATGCTGGGCAGCTGGGGGACTCAGGACTGCTGTGCAGCTGAACTTGATCCCACAGGGATCAAGCCATTCAACAGTGATGAGACTTCCAGGGCTCCAGATCTGAGCCTCCTCACCCCAGATATTTTCCAGGTGGAAAATATCTTCTCTTTCAAGGTGGTCTTTTGCACATGGCATACTCCCAGCCTTCTCAGCTTTTGGGATACTTGTGTGTGCTCCCAGCTGAGGATATTCTCCCATCTGCCCTGCGTACCCCCACAGAAGCATGCTCACAGGCTTCCTTCAACCTCCCTGCCTGCAGCAACAGCTTTCTGACATGCCTCCATAATGACTGATGAGTCTGTATGCTGTTTTTGAGCAACTCGCGTGCCTCACTGGCACGCAGGATGACAGACCTTGGGAACCTGGGCATTAATACTGGAGATTTATAGTCAAATCTGTCATGGTTGGGGAAGCTTGTTCCCCAAGAACTACTCTGTGTGAAGGTCGGTTTTTCTGGGCAATAAATGCAAAGAAACTTTCTCAACCACCTTGGCCCCCACCAAAGGGCACATAGGAGAGCAGGGGAGGGGAACAGCTACCAGCAATTGTGCTCAGCCTCAGGCTTTCCAGGTAGTCCCAGAGATCCCATCTGCTTGGTGGGGAAAGCAAATTATGTCAACAGAGCCCCACTGCAGCCTCCTCCCACCAGGGAGCAAAAGTACACCCTGGTTTGAGAACCCCCCACCCAAACCCCACATCCTCAATGTACTGGGTAGACATACACATACACAAAAACCAGAATCCTTGCAGCACAAGTCACACTTGCTTTCATACAGCTGAGAGGTTTGCAAACTCCCTCCAACCCTTTCTTTTCAAGGATCAGGAATCCATTGCCATAAGACATTTGATGCATGAGCCTACACCTTCCTATATACAAATACCATCAAAGAGTTCATGGATATTGCTGTTTGCTTGTATTTCACTGTCAGCACCACGCTATTATTTTTGTAGCATGACTGGTACTGCAACTCCAACAGCCAACAGGTGCTGTAGAAACCGGGGTAAACCTTGAAAATACAACTTCATCCAGCACATTAACAAAACCCCACGTATTTATCATCCAAAGACAGCACAGTCACACTGCATAATCTCTCTAGGATGGGTTTCCCTCCCAAGATTTCCCAGATATTCCTCTGGTGCTGTCAACATGCTAGTGAGCTGTATCTTTTTGCTCAAAGCAGGGTCAATAAGTGGATCAACTACCCACATTCATTATCTACTGTACACACTGTTTTGTCACTGTTGCTACCAATGCTGCAGATAGCTGGGTTGGTGATAGTGGGAGATTTGTTTGAAGGAGGGAGGAAGAAGCTCTGGGATTGAAGCAGAGGAGTATGTTACTAACTACTGCTCCTCAGATTAGAGCTGACCTGCTGGGATCAGACAATTTAGGTAAGAAAATGTTAATGGGTGGTTTTCTCTGCCCTTCAAACATTTGTGTGGCCAGCTTCCCAAGCAGAGCTCAGATCTGATCAACCACTGGATTTACTCTGGCCAAAGGAAATACTGGACTGCATGTGCCTCTGGGCAGGTTGCACATGTGTACCAAGGATTGTAAAAGCACATAGGGAACCTATATGGAGACTTGTTTTGCACAAGTAGCTGGTCATGAAGCTCAGGTCCCATCAGCAGTACTGCACCACCAAGGAATGGGCTACATCCTGCTCTCTCCATTTCTTACTCTTCTTCCTTCCTAACCTGTTCTGAAAAAAAGCATTTGACTGCAGTGTCAAAGTCTTCATGAAGAAAGTAAAGAAAGCTATGGGAAAGCCTACAGGATCACAGTTTGTTTTCCAAACTATGAAATTTTTTGAGACTTGCTTACCCAGAAGTTGCCCTTGTTCCTGTTGTAGATCAAATCATTTGGGACGAAACAAGGAGCACTACCTCTATCATTTCTAAGCATGTTGTGGGCATGGATATGGAATCATTCATAGCCTTTTTGCTGCTACATTCTTCTCCCCACCAAAGCTGATAACAGACACAGCAAGATCTGGTGAGGAACAAGTCAAGAAGCCAAACCATTTGCGGGTGCAGCAAGCCTTAGAGAACGTAGAGGCAAAACACCTACCAGGAACTACCAGGGGCTGGGTGGCAATTTCACAGACCAACAGCCCAAATCAAATAAATTGGCCCAAGCCAGGACTAGCTGGGGAGCTAGATATGGGCTGGCAGCAAAAACAACTTGGTAGGCTGCCAGAGGCAAAGCCCACCTTGCATACAGACAAGAGCCAAGACCATAAGCAGCTTCTACCTGAACCTCATGAGATGCCCCCCAAAAAATGCTCTCAGTGAGATGTTTTCTAAGAGAGGCTCTTCTCTGCATATCACTTTCCCGTGCAAGTTTCTCAGGGCATGCCTAAAAGCCAAATCTTTTTCTCAAAGCCTTGGAAACCCAAAACAGGAAGATGTCTATGAGGCAAGCTGCCTCAGGCAAGGCAACAGCTCTTCTATCCTCAAAGCGCGCATCAGATGGGCTGATGGTGCTGTGTTGCTCATCCCCTTGCTGGCAGAATAGATCAAGACAAGGAAGGCTCCCAAGGTTTATAGTCAGGGCAACACAACAAAACCAACGAATCATTTATTCAGTCAATTTTGGCCATCCTAACAATGAACAAATTTCTCCAGTTCATTCTAACTTAAAAATAATCTTTGTGGATAATTCTTAGTCTCCAGCTTGTTTAGAAAGTACAGGCTATAAAACCTGAGCCATTTTAAAAGGATAAAACAGACAGTGTACCTTTTCTTCCTTTGCCCAAGTCATCAGATCAACTTTACAGGACGAATAGGGGTAACTCAAATCAGAAATTCACCTTCTGTTAGTACTGTTGGCAACATCGTGGAATACTCCTGCCTGTGACCAGTGCAGGAAGCCAACCTGCAAGGCACACAAGCTACCCGGTAAAAAGAATTCAATCCCAACAACATGCCTGTCTTTTGCAATGCTTGTCCAGCTTGCCACAAAATCAAAGACCCACAGCAATATTCTATCAGAGAAAGAGACTCCCTAAAGTGAGTCAGAAGACTCTACTAATGGTGACAAACAAACTGCTTCATCATTTCGCACAGGGTGCTTTCCAGGCTAGTTTGTGTGCCCTGGCATACAGCAGTCACTGGATAAAAGGTATGGAAAAGAACGTGGATAAAATGTACAGTAAAGGCTTTTGAAATTAATTTTAGAGTTCCAAGAGCAAACATGCTTAACTGCAGCTTCCTCTTCAGGACAACAGTCACCATTTTCTTTCCCAAAATTTCCCTTGCAAATCCTTCCAAGCTCTTTTTTCTCCCTCACTGCTTTGAGCTGAGCTCCAGAAACATTCTTGCACTCTCTCCTACAGCCAGCAGGTCGCCTGCCTACCTCCCCGTTGGCACCAGCCTGCTCTGCCCAGCGCTGCCAGCTGGGCTACTCCATGATGCTGTGTCCTTTCTGCCTCACCTGAGCAGTCACTTGCCTGCTCATTCCTTTTAGATTGGACCAGACAACACCTGCTGCACAGTGCATCTCCCCATACAGCTCCTTCCCTGTGTCTCCGAAGCATCACCCTGTGATGAAAGCAGCGGGGAACTACACACATGGCCATGTCCCCACAGACAGCAAGCCACCCAGGTGACAAATGCGTGCTCAGCCAAGAAAGAAAGGAAGAGGAGAGAGGAGGCAGATTTGCAGGGTCTGATCCTGAGCACCTGACCCCTTCCTCTTCCTCATTATGGATGAGGTAAATTAGCTGTGACATTCATTAGCTGCAGCTCCCAATTAGTGAAAATTAATATTGGTTTTGATAGAAGTGTTGGCTGAAGCTCTCCCAGGCAAAGGCATTATTGACCTTGTTATCCTGTTTAATAGCAAGTTACATCACAGAAACTACTTCTCGTGGAATTGACAGTTTGCAGCTGCCTCCCACCCTTCACATCTCCCTTGCCTGCTGCTCAGAGAGATAGCCCCAGCCCCTGCCAGAGCACCCGCAGCCCCACTGATACTTGTGCTCATCCCTGGCAGCACCCCAAGCTCCCTCCCTGGCAGCAGCTGTTTCCCATGGCCAGCACTTTTCCACTGTAAGGCAACAGTGTTTTGAATAATGTTCTCCCTTTCAGCCAGGCAACGGTAAATGGTGCAAACCTATATCCAGTTTTTAGGGTCATAAAAACTCTCTGGAACAGTGCCAGCCATCCTCCCTGTCCACAGACATTGCTCTTCCTGACTGGCCTTTGGGAAAGATGGTCCCTAGCCCCTGTGTCCCATCCCATCACCCCTCCCATTGGCCTGAATAACTCCAGACTCACTGGAGGACTTGCTTGCCACCACCTCTACTCACAGTTCAAAATCATAAATAAATGAGAATAGCTGCAGTGCAATAGCAATTACCATTTAATAAAGAAAGAAATAGGTGCAGCATCCCTTGACATCAGAGATCCCTGCCTTTGGAGCCTAGGAGTCTGACAGTGGCTAACCAGCAGAGTAACAGACACTGCTAAACAAAAGGAAAACATTTGCTACCAAAGTTATGTATTAAAAAAAGCTGCACTGTATTATTCACACATTAATAATAATAAAGATGTCAAACTGTCACATGAGAAGTTAATCTCATTCAGAGCACAATTAAATATGCCATTATCCAACCACCTGGGGCCACTTCCACTTTTACAGTGTGGTGGGTTTAACAGATAACAGGGATAACACCATGCCTGGCAAAGCAGTTCATCCAGTGAGCTCCCTTGTCACCACCCCAAACAACCCTATTGGCACCTTCCAGCCGGGACAGCCAAGTACTGATGTTTCTTGCTCAAAAGAGGCTGCATGAAAATCTGTGCTAGCAAAGTTTTTTGGTTTTTGTTTGGTGGGTTGTATTTTTTGAGGGGTTAGGGAGTGGGAGAAGGGGAGAAAAGTTCTGGAGTAAGAAACCCGCTCCAGATGTCCTTACTGAAGACATCTCTGGCCTGTCAGCCCAATCATTGCCCTGGTACTGTCCAAGGGATGCAAATTCCAAGACAGGCTGCTGACACAATGCCTAAGGAAACATCATCTGATACAAAATGCCCCTGTCCTCCTCGAGCCAGGGACTTTTGTAGCATTTTATGGAGAAAGTCCAGCAAAAGCATTGAGATGCTGATTGCTATTTACACTGCAGGCCAAGCTAGCCTTCCCCACCTCAGCATAGCCTGCAAAACATACAGCTCCCATACGCCTTTCCAGCTCAGCAGTCTGGCAAGGTAGACCAGGTTTCTGTATTTAGCACCACATACCTGCTACTACCATGGTTTTTCATTCTTGGGTAGGGAGCCAGTATTTTAAATGTAGCTGTAAAGGAGGAGGTTAAAAATATAATCAAAGGCTGTCTTAAAAGCAAGAAAATTGTTCTCCAGATATATTAACTGCAATGAAGACTCTGCTGCACATGTCCCATACAAGCCCCTCACAGGGTTTCCTTTTCCACTGCATAACACAGGAGACTGTGCTGTGGGCTGGGGGTGAGACATAGCAGAAGCAAGGCAAGAGACAGAACCCCCTTTCCCCTCCCCAACAGGATCCCAAAGCAATGTACAGGGGGTTCCCTGAGAACCAGAGATCCTGCACAAAGGGCTACAATAAAGCAAATGGCAAAGCTGGAAATGGAGACATGAAATCAATCATGCAGCCAGCTAATGACTCAGTCCAACAACTCCCCAGTGGCATGCTTTTGGGTGAAATTGAAAGAAGCCAGATTTTTCTAACAACAACAAAAACAAGGCAAATCAGCAAATTGTACTTAAAATGTTCCCTGTCTGCACCTTGCAAGCTTGCTCTGCAACAGGACCAGAATATGTTGTGTCTTCTTCCTTGAGGTGTGAAACAAGTGTGTCAAGTAAAAGAAAAAACACACCTCCAACTTACAAATCGGAATGCAAAACCCAAGCTCGTGGTTTAAAATCCAAGGAGGCAACAGCTCCCCTGCCTCCTAGGAGACACTTTTGTACCTGCCATCTGCCAGAAAATGGCTGCGAAGCGCCCCAGCCCTCGTTGGGCTCGCCTTCCTATGTCCCTGTTGTCAGCGTTGCAAAAACTCAGAGCATCCTGCCAATTTTTATGGTTTCTGTGAGAGCATCCTGTTGCAGCATGATTATATCAGCTTGGGAGTTTGTTGGTTTTTTTTTTTTTTTTCCCCTTGCCCTCTCCAGTACAGAGCCTTAATTTATGACTATTTCCCCTACACTACCGAAGTACATGGGTAATGGTTTCTGGCTAATGTGCTTTCTGCAAGCTGTCACTCCCAGCTCCATACCTGACGGGACTGCAGACAGATTTCCCAGGACTGCAACAAATTCTCCAAGACAAAGAACAACTTGCAGAAGCCAAGGAGACTTTTTCCACCCTCTTTCCTTTATGCTGCTCGGAAAGCTGCTTCAGGGATGGTGGAAAGAGATGCACACACAGGATGCTGCTTTCTACGTGATCCCTTCACTTACTTGCCTTACTGTCCCACTACACTGGGTTTTACATCAGTGCTCTTTTTGTACAGAAATATTGTTTTATCCAGTAGGATGTGTTTAATTTGATGCGGCTGTCATATGGGAAAAGGTGCATTTCAAGAATCAAGGTTTTCTGCAGCGCCGTCACTTATTTTATGGTCTTCTTGCCATATCTATTTCTTCCCCTCTATTTCCCAAAATCATTAGTAACAACCATTAATCTCTGCCTGTGAGAATGCTCCTCACTTCTCCCCACATCCTGAATTGTTAGCCTCCCTTGGACTTTCTACATTTTAAAAGTCTTTTTCTCCTCCTGTTTTCAAATTAACTGCTTGAAACTGAACAGTGGAGCAAGAAACAAAGCCACATCACTGTTCATGAAAAGGTATTACGTTCCATAATATGATCTCTCGCCTCAGACTTAATCAATTAGAAAGAAGAAAGAAAAAGGTTCCTCCATGTTCAGGTACCGAATGGCCCTCCTAATTGCACACACGCAAAAAGACAGCCTACGCAATACAATACTAGAGCCTCAACAGAGCAGGCATTTGACAAACCCATGCAGATGAATGGAATAAAATTGAGATACTAACCATTAAATGTCAAGTGTTTGAAATCTTTCCCCCTTGTGTAAAGAGCAATATTAATAAATCTTTAAGAGAGGGACCGCGCAGAGCTTATTCACTCTTCTGACCACCGCTGCAAATTGAACAGATGTTTTCATTGAGTTGTCCAACAACGCTGTCTCCAGCTTTTTTTTCCCCCAAGTGGTTACAGTTAATTCAAAAGCCATCAATGTAGGGGAGCAGTTTGACAGGAGGAACCAATTTATTAACTCCCCCTGCCAATCAAGCACATTAAGCCATTCAAAGGCAGAAAGGTACATTAGCACATACCAACAATAAATCGGTTTAAAAGCCAGGAGATGGGGAGGGGATGGATTCATGCGACAACATGGAGGTGACCACCCTGTGTGTCCTGCAGGCTCCGAAATTGCAGAAACTGTGATAAAACAAGCTTCCCAAGAGGCAGCCCTGCCACCCACACAATCAACACAGCCAGGGCAGTGCGTTGCCTGCCAACACCCTGACCCCAAACAGGGAGTGCTCACCAGGATAACAGCAGTTTTCTGCATAGATGCTTCCCGACAGTGGGAGTTTTATTCCACAGTCTCAGCCCCATGGCACATACACACATTTCCAGAACAGCTCTCTTCTACCTGGTTATTTTCAGATAGCAATGTGATGGTTTTCCATAACGAGGGGTGCCTAAGTAAATTTTCACATTTTAATTGCTCAGATGATTTTGACGCAGGTTGGGTTGTTGGTTTTTTTGGTTGGGTTTCTTTGGCTTTTTATGACTACTTTTACACCAGGAAGCAACAATCACAGATTGATGGTGGTGAGGAAATTGTTTAAATTTTTCATTTCTTAAAGACAAAGTAGTACTTCCACAGCAACTACGTTTAAATAAGGTTTTCTGTAGTTCTTTTTTTCTTTTCACAAGGTTAGAAGTCTGAAACCTGTGTAAAAAGAATCATGGAGACTACCACAGGATACCTTTCCCAGCAGCACAGCAAAGTGCCTTGAGTTGTTTCCCCTTCACCCAGCTGTCTTGAGAGCTGGATATGTGCCTCTGCAGCATTTCATTGATAAACTTTGAATTGTGCAAGCGGCTGGATTCCAGCCCAGCTCAAAAACATCTAATCCCAGCACCCTTCACTCAATGCACCTGCGACTTCACTGCAGCCTCAGGCTAAATGGCAAAGCATGCTGAGGCACAGAGTGTGACATGTGATGCTTCATCCCTTTCCTCCAAGGTGGCATGAAGTTGTTGTGTAATGCAAAGGAATCACCTTGCCTCCTCTCTTCTTGTTTTAGCTCCTCAGTCAACAAAATTAGGCAGAGTAGTGGAGCAGATCCAGACTGCAGACATCCCAAATTAAAATGTCTTGTGCAAACATAGAAATAGGAGGTAATGGCGTGTACTCCTCCCACCCCCCTTTTTTTAAGCTCACACAACCCAAATATAACAAGTTCCTGATCTGACAAAATGCACAAGTATGTTTATCACTGTTTGCAACCATAGCTTTTTTCTAAAAGGTCCCACCAATAGACTCAAAGTGAATGCACAGCTCACCTTCCATGCCAAAAATAAAAATTATGAGCGCATGAATATGCAAGTGTTTCCCTACAGTACAGGGAAATACTCTTGGCCCGTAATACATTCCCTTAGAATATTAATACTTCCACAAAGATATACATATATAACCTCCTACTTTGAGAATACATACACACATATACATGCATATATACTTTTCCCCCCACCTTGTGTTTTTTGCTTTACTAAGCTCGACTCACATTGTTATCCCTGCTTTATATCAGGTTTATCACCCATGCTGATGTTTCTAACCAGCCAGAAAAAGGGTCCAATTTAACTGAGCTGGGAAGGTACATACATCCAAGCCTGGACACTCCAGAGTAACAGGAAGCACTCTGTTAAGCACAGCCCAATACACAGCAAGAAGCCAGCACACAAAGATCCTACAGACAGTGCTGCACAGATATTTAATGCTAAAGTCATCTCAGACATAAGAATCACCCCAGACCTCATTATCACAAATGCACATTTTTCTCCATCTCTTTTGAAAGGGCTCAGCCCCCATACAAGGGCTCACACACTCAAACATGAAAGGTGGTGAGATCAAACCTCCAAATGGTTTGATGAGGCAGTAACCAAAAGCAAGGTTACCCTGACATGTTAATTAGTCCACACTGCAAATATACATTCTTCCTTCTCCCTCTCTTTCCCTTCTTAAACATAAGCATTAACATTATTGCCTATTAGCAAAGCAGATATGAAATTTAAGTGATTGATGAAGTGATTAATTTAATGATGCAGGGTTAAGGGTTTGGGTAAGGGAGAACTTTTTTTCCTTAAGTTTCTTGATGTTTGGAATAACTAATTTTCTAGCCTTAAGTTTTCACTAACGATGCTGTACTTTCTACAGCTCAACAAGTAATTTCATCAATGGGCCTTCTAATGACAAACGACAGAAAAGGGGCTTGAGTTATGAGAGCTGAAATCCTCTTAAAATACTCCTCAAACACTGCTATTCATTAGGGCCGTTACTACACTTAGAAACAAGGCTTCTCCTTTACAGAGCACTCAAGAAGCCTGGAAATTCAGTTTTAAACAGTAAGTAGCCATTGGATGATAACAGTACTTTCAATTAATACTAGAAGACTAAGGTGATGTTCCTACAGTCTCTGTCTCTAAAGGAGAATATTCACACCCACTCTCAGCGATGCCCATAATGAAGCTTGCAAAGCAGGTTTCCTATTCAAAAATATCTCAATCTCTCTCACAGTCAGAGACTAGCATATTCCTCTGAAATTATCTTTTGTAAAAGGCCAAATCAATTCTGCTAGCTGCACACACACACACGCACCCCGCTGAGGTGATGGACATGTATATGCTCATACTATCAGCCCAAAGGGGCACATTTGTTCCAGCCTTCTCATGGAAAACAGGCAGTACGCACCTGCTGCAACACCAGCCACAAAGCTGCTCGGTGCAAAGGCCATTGAAAATGGCTAGGCTTTGCACGCCTGCCATGGAAGCACAGCGTTTTTGCTGATGGCATCAAATTCTGTCCAGTTGAGTTTTAAAAGCAGAAAAAGCAATGTTTTCCCAGACCCTACCAAAGGTAGCAAAGTACTTCTGGCCCTGGGAAGATAAGTTGTTCCCTTCACCCTGGCTGCAGGGAGGGCAGTAACGCATGGCTGGAGCTGGTGAAGCACAGCAACCTTGGATGGAGCGTCTCTAAAGGGAAGGTAGGTGGTACCTTCAATTAGACCAAACAGAGGCTATTCCCCACAAATTCAGCCAAGTATTCAGCTGCAGGCAGGAAGTTCCCATACTCTTTAACAGATATTTCTTACAAACAGGTAGGCTTTCCCAAGCTCTCCATCCACTCTACTATTAGAACCACATTTCCCAAAAACATCTTCCAACAAGCCAGTCTACCTTGTATCATTCACAAAGGCTCTTGCACTAGTTCGGCGTCCCAGTGCATCCTGTGCTACCTTGCTGCTTTTAAGGAGTTAACCTCAAGCTTTAAAGCCATCCTCAGTGCTCTTCCGGGCCACACCTCCTTGGCACCCAATTAGCACCTCGTTAACAGCCCGCAGTGCTTTCTGGTCTTGCCACTGTGACTTTTAACCCCGTGGTGCACATGCACAGAGATTAAATTACTTTTCTCTTTTTAGCTTTAGTATTTAAGCAAGAGGGACAAAACAGCATATGCTAGAGCAGCCTCCCCTCCCCAGCAATAGTTGTACGCCCCTGCAAGTGAGGGGAGAGGCCAGCAGACACCGAAAGGAAAAGGGTCCTGTTGCTGCACTGTGCTCTGATGCCCACAGTCCCCCCTTCAAAATTGTCCCCAGCAGATGGCCCACAAGCCTCATGCTTGGATATCTGGCCCAGATAGCTCTGAAACAGTTTTATCAGTCCAGAAGTATGCAGAGATCAGAGAGCCAGCACTATTTTATTCCTTCCAGTGATACATTAGGTAAGTGCCACCCCAAAGGAGCTCAGCCACAGCAGTGGCCAGCAGATGCCTACAGCTGTGGAATCAAACGAGCAGGCAGGGTTTAGCTGAGACAGCCCGTGCTTAATCACACACAGATAACCATATCTTCAGCAACAGCTTGAATGGCCCTGCACCCCCAGGGACCTTACCCGGGTGCCAACGCATCTGGCTGCCCACGACCAGAGCACTGCAGTGAAAGGCTGTGGTGGAAGAGATGATTGCTTTGGAAACTACAGATACAGCATGCAGAAGATGGCAGCCTTCCCTGCCTAGAGAAGAAAAGCCTTCTAGCTTTCTTATCGCCTAGGATGCAAAATCAAGTCAAGTCACCCACAAATATCAGAGGGGCATGCTGCCTCAGATCCACGTGCAGTTACTAGCAAGCACCCTGCCACTGCCTGCTAAATACCAAGCTCCTCTTCCAGTCTTCTTGTGAAGTAATATTCCGTCCCAGAAGGCCCTGAAAAGCAAAAGGTGACACACACCAACCTAATTAATTACCACCAGCCAAAGTACACCTACACTGCAGCAGTACTCCACTGTCCCAGGCCCCTCTTAGGCTGCAACAACTTGGGGGGACAGTAAGAGCCACAACTCCATGGGAAATGTCCACTACAGCTCATTTTGGTGACATAGGTCCCAAAGGGCAAGGTTCAGCTCTGCCCCTCAGAACTTGCTGGAGACATATCCATATGTTTCAAAGCCCATTGGCTGGTGTAGGTTTCCCTGGTGGAGGGGCACGGGGGGAAATCAGCTTTCCTCTCAAATTCTTTCTGTCACCTTCTACAAGTGGAGGAGGTGGTCTGCTTAATGTAGCCTGCTTTGGAAGGGCTCCAGCTTGCCCTGGGAAAGTGTAATCCAAGTTCCCCACTGCAGAAAGTCAAACCACACCATCAGAAATTTGTCAGAGAGCAAAGCTCTCCAATTCAATACCAAGAGCCAGACGGCAATCTTCAAACATCCAACAGCACAGCCAAGTGCCCAAGCAAGACTGTTTCCATGTGCGCACACTCTGGCAGAATTTGTGACTCTGTCAACGCCACCAAGAGATTTGGGAGTCTCCAGCAATCATCCTCTCTTCTACTGTATTTAACCAAAATTCCCGCATCAGCATTTGGAAGTCATCATCTGCAAGTCCCCAAACAGGCTTTTTTGTAAGCTCACAAAGGCATGCTCCCTTGCCGCCCCCTGTTCCCAAAGCACGAGCTACTTATGGTGTATTTACCAGCTCAGCAAAAGCTACATATAACAAAAGGGGGCAGAAGAAAACCGTAAAATTCCCTGTCAGTCATCCACATTGCTTTCTGAGCACAGTGAACCCAAAGAATGGAGAGCACAGCCCATTCCTCCTGGGAGAGGCATAGAGCTGAAGAGAAAGGCAGCTTTCAGCAGAAAACACAGCCCTATACATTGCACACACGCTCTTATGATTTCAACCTACCCTCTGCCCCCTGTCGTGTGCATGTCCCCACCTCCTTGCAGGCACCGAGCTCAGCATCCCCCTGACCACCCATCCCTCCACATCATGGTGGCACTGAGCTGGTGAGTCAGGGAGCACACAAGGCCTGTAAGCCCAAAACCCCTGCACCCAGCCACACTCCAAGTGCTGAGCCAGCATCAGCACCAGCATCAACAGCCTTGACCGCAGGACTTGCTGAGCTAGAGGTTCTCCTTAGCCCTACATTGGCATGGGTTAACAAGCAGGAGAAGATGCTGAGGCAGTCAACTTTGGGGAGACCCAGGGCTGAGAATCCCACGAGGCACTGGAGGCATCCTGGTGATGCTCACAGGAGAGCATCATAGCAAGCTGGTGAGGCAGAGAGCTGAGCAGCTCAGCTGCATGCTCTCCTGCCCAGAAATAACTAGAGGAATCAAATAGCAGGCAGACTTGGAAGAAGCCCCTGGAAAGCCCAGCCTCGCCACCTGCTAGGTGCCTCCCAGGCACCTTTCCCAGTTTCACCAGCATCTTCTCACACTCACGTTGCCCAGGGGGTGGTCAAGACTTGCAACTACATCCTGGTGGGTTTCCCTTCCAAATTTAATCCCCTCTTGTAGCGTTAAGCAGGGCATGCAGGACCAAGATCTGATGGTTAGGATGGATGCATTGTCCCCAGCCCACACAGGTAACTATGCCCCTGACATGCAATAGCAAAGCCAAGTGCATGTTATCAGCTCTAGCGCAATGAGTGTTTCCCACTCTTTTAAGACAACATTATTCCAGTGATGCTACAACTTATCACTAGGATGAAGGGAAAGTAGAATTGCACTCGTCTAAATGCCCTCTTTTGTCATGCATTTTGTAAGGTGTTGAGGCATGAAAACTTTCAGAGAAACTGGGTGAATCCAAGCTAGGTGGTTATCAGGCTAGTTACAAATCCGACATGATGGATCATCTTCATTTTCCCATTCATGTCCTGCAAACAGCAAATCCATTTGCTGGGCAATTAGACTCCAGTCATTACATTATGGTAAAAAGACATTCCTTTTGCAGCACAGGGAACCCCAATCAAGAGAAACCCAGAGCACTGCCTGCACATCCCCACCTGCAGCAATGCCACCTCCCCAGCACACCAGTGAGCAGTTTGCCAGAGACCTCAAGCAACTTGCCTGGTATCAATATCCATGTCACTCTCCCTTACCCACAGCCCTCAAAGGTTTGGGATTAAATGAAATGGCCCTTGGAATGATTTTGCTAAAGGCAGTGAGCAGCACAACAAAGACAGACAGACCTTCTCCTGCAAACTCTTCTTATAAGGGCTGTTAACCAGCCAGTACTCCAGCTTTTGGAGTAAAACACACAGTGAGCTGGCTACTGGCAGCCGATATGGGCTCTCCAGGTTCCCCATCTCTCCCATGCCACCACAGCCCAACCAGTCATTACCCCTCCTCCTCTTCTCCAAGCATCTCCCCCTTCCTGCAATTTCTTTCAGGGCCCCTTCAATTGCTTCTGCCTTCCTCAAGCTCACATCTCCTATTCCCTTTGTGTGTGTGCACGTGTGTGTGTGTGTTTCCATTACTTCTGGGTGAAATAACTGACTAGAGGGTCAGTCCACCTGAAAATTGCTCTCCCCAGACCTAAATGAAACAGATGGGCATTGATGATGTTTTGGGAGAAATTAATCAGCCTGGACCAGCGGCAGCGCCAGCAGCTCCCTTGGCCCAATCTCTACTAATGAATTCCGAGCTCTCTGTCTTAATGGCTCCTGACAAGACTAATTTACTCTTGTAAGTGATTAGAGGGGGAATGATCTCTTAATTGTTGCTTAAGATCCCTGTCAGCATGGCAAGCAGCAAGCAGGGACTGCTGGGTTTGGTGCTAGGTGAGGCTGCCCCCCCAGGGATGCCTTAGTGAGGGGAGGACAGGGCTGCACAGGGGTGTTCACTCAATGCCATGGTGCTGGGCACTTTTAACAGACCTCCAAAAAGGAGATGCTAGGGTTGTTTTCCCCTAGGAAAGAGGCACCACATATTGTTCTGCTACTTACACCCCAGCCAGAATATAAGAAAGGTGTTCCCAGATAATTTTTTTTTTTAATTAATAAGCCTAACTCAGAAGGCATCTACCAACAGCAGAAAACACAGTAACACTGTTTTCCGACATTTTCAAGGCTGACATTTCCCTCTGGCGCATTTGGAAACAAAATCCCAGGGTGCCAATATTCTTAAGAGTGAATTTCATTTCTGTACAGTGTAATACAAAGTTTAAAAAAATAAAATTCAACTCCCAAAGTAATTCCAAGAACAATTTTACTCGCACAATATCTCACTGGAAAGCAGACTGTCAGAAATCTTCCCCCATTTTCTGTCAAAATAGGAGTTCAGTCCAATTCCCATAAGGTATTTCAAGCTCAAGTACTTCAAGAACCACGTACTCGGTAAGGAAACATTTCCATTAAGCTGCTTCCAGCCAGCTCTCACTCCTGCTCTTGCACAGCTGCTTTCTTCCCTGGGACTTGTCCAGGACACATCCAGCACTAAGTGTGTTTGCAGGGACACTGGCAATTAAGGTGCAGGGGACATACTGAGAACAAAGCAAAGAAACCAGGTGTGAAGTAACCTGTAAGGAAGGGGTGGGCTTTGAAAGACCATGAAAAAATAACATGGATGGAAGCCATGGGGAGGATGGAATTAGAAAAAAATTACGGTGAAGTCAGGTCCTTCCTTTCCTTACGTTGTTTGCAGCTTGCCTTCTGCTGCGAGTAAAGGCACCCAAGCAGCAGTGTTCAGTGTTCTTGCACATTGCAAATAAACCTGAACATCACTGGAATACCAAATTCCCCAGGCAGACTGCTGCAGCTCCAGCAAGCCTTCTCCTGGGCAAGCATCTTTGCGCAGAGCTCACCTACCACCCAGAAGCTTCCACACCATATATCTGAAACTCACTAGCAAGACTCCACATCCTGCCTACTTGCTCAGACAGTGTAGGCTGCAAAAGGTGCAACTGAGGGGTCCCTGAAGAGACAGCTGGAAGCTCTGGTTGAACTGAGCAATCACTAGAGGAAACCTCTTCGGAGGTTTCCAACCCTTGAAAGTTCCAATGATAACTTAGGTAAGACAAGACCTCTTTTTTAAAGAGGTTGCTGTTCAGGCTGCATAGTTGAAGGGGACATAGATGTGAGAAAGGGCCACCATAGCCTCCATTCCAGCCACCCTCTGCTCCCAATCGATTCCTCCCACATTAAAAGCCAGTCACGCCCTGATTGAAGACCGCAAGTTTAATGGACTGAGAGCCTGGAAAGAAGCCGAGAATGACCGGGTCGATTTCTGCATTTGCTAAAAACCGATCCCTAGCTAAATAAAGTAATGTACATCTGTCAATCAAAAGAAAAGCATTTCTTTAAAGCTCTTCCATCAGAGGGTTGGCAGCAGCAGACCCCCATACCCATGAGCACACCCCACTTACCCACGGGTGTATCCTCGTTGATCAGCAGGTAGGTGTCAAAGAAGTAGTTTATGAAGTATGGCAGCCGATTGCCCCAACCTGGGAAGAGGACAAAAGCAAGGCATTATTTTCTTGGCATGTCATGCACGGGTCAGCATGGCTGGGAGAGGCTCAGGGCACAGGAAGATATACATGCCGCTTGGCATCATGATGTTGAGGAGTAACCCTGAGATGGGAGCTACCAGGACAGAAAGTATCATGTGGTCCCCTGTAGAAGCTAGCTGGGGAGCCGCTTCCCTCTGCGAGCCTTTGGTTTTTTAGTATTTCTTTTGCAGGGTGGAAGCAGAGGGGAAGGGGGAAGCCAACAGCTCAGGGACCAGGAACATCAATTATTGTTTTAGCGCATGATTAATACCTTTGCTTCATTCCCACGGTTGAGAGCCTTTCGCCTTGTCAGCCATCCCTGCATAACCCAGTGTGCCTCTCATCACCCAATCACCTTTCCCTCTAATTACCTCCTTTCACCTTTAATAACCAGGCTCACTTCTTTCTACTTCCTCTTTCACAGAGCTGGAAACCCATGAGCCTGCCCCTGGACCGCAGCACCCTCCACCTAAGCCTCATTAGGTAACAGAGTTAAGTGCAGAGCACATAGGAGAATGACAACTGCAGCCTGAACTGGGGAAAAAAATCAACCAGGAAAGATTTACCATTTGAGGGATGGAGGAAAAAGAGTGGTGGGAGAGATACACAACGATTTTCCAAAAAGGTTTGGTGTTGAGCAGGCTGTGTCTGAAGAATGGGTTTTCCTTGGTACACAGTCGGAGCTGGCCAAGCCTGCAGGCTTTAAGAAATACGGTTCAGTTGCCAGGCATCAAAACCAGGCCTGTGCATGGGGAAGCAGAGTTTTGAACTGGTCTGGCCAAAATAGTTGATGCCCATTGATGGGGAGTCCCAGGAGGGGGAGAGGGAGGACTGGGGTCCCAAGCACAGCCCCTCGCAAGGAGACTGTCTGGAAGCAATGGGGCAGCACTTCCCTGCTGTGACCCCTCGTAACTGCCTTTGATGTGAGCGGATCCAAAACCCAAAATTATGCAAGTATAAAAAAAAATTGCCAGCAAAGTGGCAGGGTGACACCCCCTCACAAACCCCCACCACAGCAGTAGCAAATCCAGCCAGGCTCTTGTCAACACAGCCATTACAGAGCAACACCTCCATCCTTACCCCAGCTGTGCCACAACAGCAGACATCGCTTCAGGCAAAGGCATAGCAAACCCCAGATGAGATCAGGTGTCTAGGTTTCCCCGTTGATGACACTACAGTTTGCCACCACCCTCATGCCCTGCTCTTCAGAATCTCACCTTAAGAAGCAAGAATTAGACCAAGTTTCAGAATCCTTTTTGCCTGCCCAAGCTCTCAACAGAGGGACATGCTTCTGAGACCTTTTGAGCATAGGTCCCACCTGTGCTCCAACACAAATCTGCTCCTCAAAAACCCAAGGAAACACCCTTGGGGGGAACATGGGCACAGAATGGGGGTGCAGCCTGGGCTCCTCCCAGGCTCCCTCCGTAGTAAGATGGGTATTTTCATAACTGCCCTCTTTCTCAAGGCACCAGGTCTGTTAAACACCTTGAGAAGTGGGAAAGCACTAGAGGCAGTGCTCTTGCAAAGGCACATTTAAATCTCAGCCTCTGGAGTTAAGTAGCTGGAAAGAAAATGAGAAGGACCCCAACAAAATGGGTTATTTAGAGCTAATGGCATCTCTGGAGGCTTTGAGGCACACTCGTAGCTGACTGCCGTGCCAGGGCCAGCAGGCTTTGAAGGGGGCAGATGAGGCTAAAACATACCAAGCAGCCTTACTGCAGGGAACTCACTTCTGCAAACCCCTCTATTTCAAAATACATTTGTTAGTGTCAACAGTATAGTAAAAATAAGTTGTATCTTCCAAATCCAGCAGCTGCATCAGGTGCTGGGAGGCATTCAAACTACCAGTCTGCGAGCACAGAGAAGCTATGTGTTAAGAGAGGAACGCAACTGGCACCTGAGAGCTGGGGAAAGCTGAACAAGGGTCTAGAGGCAAAACTCTGCTTTGGGCTGCAAATCTCAGGATAAAGAGCAAGGCTGTCACCATACTACCAGACTGTCAGCATTCAGAAGGGCAGTGCACGATGGGAGGGGATGGAGAGAAAGCATCTGAATGATACAAAAATGTAGGTCAAAAGATACAAGCTATGACAAATGGAAATCATCCTCTTAAACCCATCATTTCCACCATACACTTTATTCCTCCTTCGGATGCTACCAACAGGCTCCAAAGGATCATGATCAATGTTGTTACAATGTGCTGGGTGACTTTTTTCCACATTATTCCTGTAAAACCTGCTCCCACTTTGCCCTTCAGAGTCAGTACTCGCACCTTGACCACTGCTGATCCAACAGCATGGTAATCATGGACCCATTCTTCTGGTTAGCATCCCTCAGTCCCTCCTAACCAAGAAATGATGAAGGTCTTTGCTCATCTCCAGTGACTGCAGTAGCTGGGTAGAAGCGGGCAGACTCCACTGTCATGCCAGAGCTAAACCCTCTTCCAAACACACCAAGCCCATTTAGCCTGCACTGCTGCATTTACCCTAGCTAATTGCTTCTCCAGGAGCTTTGCAAGCTGTCTGGGAAGAGGAGTTCCATCACCTGCAGTCCCAAAAGCATACGGCAGTGTGTCCACACATTTCTCCCAATTCCAGGCTCAAGCATTGTGCCAGCACTTGCTTATCAAGGGCAGGCACTCCTCAGGGAGATGACAACCAAGCCCTGGGCAGGGCAGGATTTAGGATACACTGCTGATCTGCAAGCTTCCAAATCCCCATTTCCCTGCACTGCCTCCCTAAGGCTTTGCAGCTTGCTATCACCTACCCACTGTGTCCAGCTAGGCACCCAGAGCAGGGCCATGCACACACCAGGTATGAGTGCTGTGACCAGCTACACAGGAGAGATGAAGGAGCAAGTCCCCAGCCAGGCAAGCAAAACCCACCATCCCAGTGTACTCCAATGGGATGTACTGGACCAGTCACATAAGCAGTGCCCCTGGGAGGGTGAGGTGGGGGCAAATTTTAGGAGGCTCAGACTGGGGCAAAGGACTTATTGGGTTGTCTTCTTTATTTATATTTCCCCTTCCAGAGGAGTGGCAGGGCAGTTAACTAGTGAGGCTATACTTGATCCAATACGACACCCGGGGGAGATTGACTGCACTTGTCAGTCACAGCTAATGTCATCCCTCAACTGCTTAATCAGGCTGCCAATCTGGGCAAGTCATCATGAGGCTTTAGTAGGGGAAAAAACCTGCCTTTATTCCAAAGGGCACAGTGCTATCAAATGGACGCATGCTTGCTATTGTTTATCAGCAAGTGCCACAGAACCACACATCCCCCGGCCTCCCTCTCCCCCACAGGCACCCAGGGGCTTTAGCCCATTCGTGTAACAAACCCAATTTTCACGGGGCTTTGCTATACATTTGCAGTGCTTATGCATCCTGCGATACGCCAAAGCCCGGTGTGAGAGGCACATTTTCTACACCAGAAAGCAGCTGTCCCACAAGCTTTCACCCAGCAGCTGGGTTGGACCCCCCGGCCCACTGTCAGAAGCCCATGTGCCCCGTGATAACCAAGAGCATCATGCTGAAAAGGCAGACCCTGGCAATGGGGGGAAAGCTGACCATGGAGGCTCTGCCTGCCCAGAGCCCTGCCCTTCCCTCCAGCCAGAATTAGAATAGAGATTTAGCAGCTCGGAGAGGACTTTTTTCCCCACACAACATATATTAAAGCTCAGTTCAGGTAATAATTTTGCTGCTGAAAGCACAGGGAGAACCCTGGCACTAATACCTCTGCTGAAGAGCTAACAAGCTTCTGGTTTCCATCCTTGCCTTTTATCTGTTCCCGCTAATTTCCTTTAGGTTTTATTGACACAAAATGACCTATGAACATGTCTACTGCTAGGTCCACCACCAGACTTTGTGAACCCACATCTAGAAGTTGTCAAGGACTTCCCACTGAGATGCACTGGGACCATCCAGCCCCACCAGTGCATCCTCCTCCTCCAAGCCTCTTTCCAGTCCCACCCTATCTCTCCCAGGAAGGGCCACCTGGTGCTACGTGTGTCCTTTTACTGACTGCAAGAAAAGTGGCTGCATGGGAGCACAATATGCAGGCGCCTAGGCCCACACGTGATAGAGATGGGTGATCTGCTTACCGATAGCAGCCATATCTCCCCTTGACCACAGCAATGCTGCTCTAACTTCATCAGGAGACCACAAACACATCAAATAGTACCCTTGTACCTTGCAAACATGAAACCCAAGCAGGGAGAGAAGGGGAGAGAAAAGCACAGCACTGGACAGACTGTAAGATGACTTACCCAGAGAGACCAGCTCCAGGAAGAAGAGGAGAAGCAGAAAGTTGCTGGCAGCAGAGTGACGCTTCATGGTTCCTGACAAAGAAGAAAGGCAGTGTCAAGTCCAGTGCTTTATGGATATTACCTTGTCTCCCCAAAGAAGGCTTGGGGATGTAGTCCTGCCCCAGCTTGCATCTTAGTGTTCCAGCACCACAGGAGGACACTCAGGACATCAACATTTTGTCAATGCTTGGCTTTTATATCGGGCAGTTCACCCAGGAGTGCCGCCACCACCACTTTCTTAGTTCATACAGCCCCAACCACCCTCTTGGCAGGTGTCAAATTGAAACCAGGATTAACCTGGTGTAGGGGATATGCTTTTTTATTTTCCACTTTCCAAAGCGTATTTGCTCATCTTATGCAAGGGGATAAGCCACAGTGGCCCTCGCAGTCAGGACTGGAGCAGAAGCAGCCCCAGCTGAGACAAGCTGCTCAAGCACCAGGTGAGATGTTGTGGGTAATGAAGAGCTGCTGCAACCCAGGAGCAAGACAGCAGTAAGCCATCAGCGCTGGGATTTAAGATGTGTTGGCAGAGCTACATGGGAAGCTTGACCCAGAATCACTGAAGAGGCACCAGGATTTCAGAGCACAAAGAAGAGCCCCTCAAACCACCCAGGCAGCTGCAAAACAGGCACTGGAAGCAGACAGGCTTGCAAATGTGCCTGCATCCCACTCTGCCTCTCAAATTTCCTTGGCTTCATATTCAGTACAGTACATGACTCTTCATGGCAAGGCAGCAGAACAAAACAGTAACAGGGAGCTGCTTAGCACGGCTGCATCCTCACATGGTTTTCAGACTATTAAATACAAAGCTCTTCCGGAATCAACCCCACAAAACCCCAAAGTCATGCTTTACAAGGAAACTCGTGCATGTGATATTTTAAAACACTCCACCCCAGAGGCAAGTATAAATCGTGTATGTTACACACGGTACATAAACATAACAGAAACCTCCAGGCGGCTCACACGGAGTCTGAAGCAGACAGCACATCTAAGCTACCTGTCTCTGAAGCTCTCCATATTTCTACAGGTGCTGTGAAAGGTGTGGGGCCCAGGAACGTTTTCCTACCAGCTCAGCACATTCCATGCAGCAGCAGACCCAGGGACGCAAAAGGCAGAGAGCATACATAACAGGCAGCCTTTTGGGCAACAAACACTGAGATGAACCCATAGTTGAATGCATAAGCAGCTCCCGCCTGAGATCAAATGCTGACCTGAGCCATGAGGGCTGAAATGACATCTTCCATCCACCAATCTAAGCAGAGACTTGTTACACCTGTGACTGGTCATATACACAGCAAATTTTGGTTCACCCAGCACTCGCAACACTTGAAGAACAGCTCACTAAAGCAACAGACCTGAATAAGCTACTGTGATATCTGTGATTCCCACTTGGGGAGCACCCAAACAGACAACTCCTTCACAAACCCAGGGTGCCACCTTCACCCACCATCACTCTCCATTAACACCAAAAGCAGCAGCTCAGCCCTTTACAGCATCCTGCTCTGTACACACTAAAGGCAATGACAGCTCACAGAGGCACCCCAAAGCTGGCACTGTGCTGGGCACAGGATGCGGCTCTGACCCCAGGTAAGGGTGGAGGAGTTCATACCCCACTGCCACCCTAAAAGATGCATGGGCATGCCACGGGGTGCTCCTTGCGTCTGCAGGGGAGCCTGCATCCCAGCAGGAATGAGTGGATGCTCCTAAAGTTGCTTCAAAGCAATAGCTACACATATTTTCACTGATAGGTGTGTTAGAGAAGTCAGTTCATAACAACTCTGTTACCATATCAAGGGCCCTGAATTCTAATTTCTTCAGCTGTTTTGCCACAAGAGAGTCTCTGGGGAGAAAAGGTCTGCACCTAGGCAATAAAAATGGTGCTGTGGTCTTCTTTGTGCATCGTCAGGAAATTCAGCACAAGCCTGAGAAGACTTCTGGGATCAGCACTGCTTAACTTTTAGGTGTATCATGCCAATCTCCCCAGAAAACACAGACAGGGCAGGAGAGTTCAATCCTCCACCTCCCAACAAGTTTCTGACTTCTGAGCATATAGTATCAGCAGAGCATCCAAAAACCCAGTTTCTAAACTAAAATTACCTCTTCCCCAGGTGCCAGGCATCCTATCAGGCCCTTTAAATCTTTAGATTTGGCCAAAAGCAGAATAGACTCTTCGAATGACAAAAACCACCAAACTTCTCAGTTTTCCTCTGCTTTAACAGGTTTCGGGGAGGAAAAAAAAAAAAAATCTCAGACATAGACAACGCCACTCTTTCAGGCCCCTGTATGCCCCCAGGCCAGCATCAAGCCCAGGCTGCAGAGGCAAAGCTCACTGTGCTGCTGCCAGAAAGGATGTGATGGAGATAAGCAAGGCACCCCAAGCCCATGCTCTTCCTGTCTTCTGCTGTGCCAAAATGCCATCGAGGAAAACATTAACTTTCTTCTAAACCAGCACCACTCTCAGCCCAAGTGAGCAGAAACATTATTTTCCAGATACACAGACCATGTTTAAAAAGCAACAGGGCAGTGGAAAAACAATTTACGTGATGTAGAAATAAAGGCAGTTGACAGATCCTGTTTCGAGTGTCATGATAAATCTAAATATTGTATATTCCAAGTCAGTCACTTCATTATGTAAGTAATTGCCTGAAATGTCATTTTGATTTTGTCTGTCTTCATTAATATTGCAGCTCTTCACTGGTTCTCTGAGATGGTTCGCTCGAATATTGCATATTTAGGAATGGGATTGAGAAATCTCCAGGGAGAACTTAAAAATTGTGACTAAGAGCACATTAAATTGTACCTTCTGCCTGAAAGAGGCTCTTTGTAGGAAACATTCAGTGCAGTTTCCAGCATAATAATGTCTCTGGGCAAGTCATCTCTGGGAACTTAACTGTTGTCTCCTGGCTGCAAAAGCACTAATGTTAAACCAGAGATTTCCCAGTCCACTGGCAACCGCTCCCCAAGGCACGGGAAGCAGCAGACAGAACTGCATTAAATGGTGATGGATGGGAACTGGAGGAGCCTCTACTGCTGAAACACTGCTCTGCAAAGAAGTCCAGGGCTTGAAAGTCTAGGAACAAGCCCAGGCCAAGCAGAGGTTTTTCAGCCCACTTGCCCCAGGCTGCACAAGCCTGGGAGGCGGCTTTTTAGCTGCTTAAACAACATCGCTGCATCCCTAAATGTGGCAAAGATCCCACCTGTTTGGCTATGCAGACAGAGCATGCTCCAGTCCTTGGCACACATTAATCCAAGTGAAGTTGGCAGCGAGGCTCCAAGAGCCTTCTAGCATATCACCTCTGCAAAATATTGGAGTAGAGATGCTCCTGCTTCTCGATCCCAGGCCACATATTGCTCTTGGGGTGCTTAAGCACTGGCTTCCAGGCTTTGCACCTGTATTGGTTATTTTTAAATGCACTGTTGGGGCACTTGCATATGAGAATGGCTTGCATGCACACAAAACACACTTAATTGCCTCCATCAGAGCAACAGCAGTGGGTTCTGTGGCGGCTGTGTCTTGCTGGCAGAGATGCCCTCACATCTGAGCTGCTGCTGGCATCTTTAATCACTCCACAAACCCCTGGCCCCTCTCCCCGACCTGGTCTTCCCTTCCCCAAACAGCACCACGACACTTCCACCTCAGAATTTATAGTGTCAGCCTCTCTTTGCTCTGCACTGTTCCAGGAACATAAAGAAGAAATGAAAGTGTAAATCAAGGTATCTCCCAAATGGCTTCCATGTGAGGAAACTACACTCCTTTCCAAAAAGACCCTTCTTCAGTGATGCAGCACAAACTATGTCTCCAAAAAAGAAGGAAGCCCATCAACCAGCACTGCCCACCCACAGCACTTGCTCTTTCATAGGTAGGGTGGAAGGCCAGGAGATGCTGCCAGGATCCCACCATGCCTGTGGCATCCAGCCAGCAGCTGGAAGACTCCTCTCCCCACAGCACACCATCCATGCCCTCTCTCCCTCCTCAGCTTCCTCCGTCACATTGGCCACCTCAGAAGAGCCAGCAGGAGGATGCTCCAACAAGGGCCATCACCAAATGTGCATCATAAAAACCACCTCCATAATCCTCTTTAGCAGAGCACATCATGTGGCACCAACCCTCACGCCAAAACTCAGCAGGTTGCAGAGGCACAGTGGCTTCCACTTTCCCAGCCCTCTGCTCCTCAAATGGAAGCACCACTAGAAATTCACCTTTTCTTCTTATTATTGCTTCTTGGCCAGGTCTTTACAATAAGTAGAATTCAAAAGGAAAAAAGTAAAAGTTAATTTTTTTTTCCTTCACATATCGGCATGAGCTATACACAAATCATAATTCCTAAAAGTAACAAATTGCAGAACAGGGTAATCAGAAGTAAATTGATATTGATAAATAAGCTTTTCTTCCATGCGGTAGGTGGTTTATTTTAATCTAATGAGTTTTATATTTTCTGAGCTTTCAGATTCCATGATGAAGAGCCGTCCGCGCTAGAATTACAAAGCACTTTGAAATATTGTAATTTTATGGCTCATTTTGTCAGGACTCTTGAAAATGAGATTTGTTCCCAGTGAAAAAATTTGCCCTTTTTTTTTTCTTCTACTCCCCACAGCGAAGGAAAAAAATTTCCTTGTTAAATAAATACAGGCCAGTGTATTTTTATGCAGAGGCGGGTGGATGGATGCACACAGAACAGAGGGCAAAGGGGCACAGCCACTGGCGCTGCCGCAACCCACTTAAGCCCTGAGACACTGCTTGCAGGAGAGAGAGAGATGCTCTCTCCCTTCTTCACCCCAAAAGCAAAGCTGAGGTTGGAGACACAGGTGTTTTCTCCCCACCCAGCCCATGTGATACCCACAAAGCCAACAGCAAGTCCGATTTGCTCTGTGCCGTGCTCCCAGCTAGCACCAATCAGTGATATTTAAACCTTTCTTCTAGGAAGGAAAAAGCTAGTTGTTACTTGCTAACAACAAGTAACACCAAAGTCTCCCACATTTCCAGCAGTTTACTCCCTTTTCAAACCAAGGACTGGAGTGAAAACATCTTGTTTGGGGTTGTGAGAGGTTTGCTTTCCCATAGGGAACAAGCATTAACTGCAAGATGACATTAACGCGTTGCTTAACCAGAAGTCTGAGACCAGAGGAAAATGTCACGTTTGAACTTCTCAGTCCATGCAGGAAAACTTTGTCTGGATTGGAAGTGAAATTGGTTTTCCAAGTCATTGCAACTGCCATAAAATAATCCTTGATAACTGCTCAGCTCTGCATTAGCAACATGCAAACCCTCCACCGCAACTGCGGTATCCCCAAGGAAAGTCATTTAGTGCTACAAGTACAACCATCCAATTCACTTCTTAATTCATGCAATATTAAAATAACACCCTGGGAGCCTCAGGAAGGGGGACCCTCATTCTCTGATGCAGCAGTCACTGCCCCCCATCCCTCCATGGTGAAGGCAGCATCTTTCTTAGGTAAGTGGAAGAGAAGATGGCTTGGGTTTTTTGGGGGTATTTTTCTTATTTGTTTTAGGGTTTGGGGGAGAGGGTTAGAGTGTGGCAGCACTGGCTCTACTGAGTCTCCAGCACTGGTTGCTACGACGCCTATGGTGACTGGCAACCATTTTCCTGTCACAAAACCTCACTTAAACTGGAACGACAGCTTCTAAATTAGGAGGCAGACTGGGATAGGGTATGGAGAACAAGCCAGCAGGTTCCCAGCTCTGCTGGTCCCCAGGCTGCACCAGCACAGAACCCAGCATATGGAGGCAACGCAGCAAAGCTGGAGAGCAGGTGATACTAATGTGCGATGAAGACGTGGAAAAGCAGCCAACAGCAATGGAGCTTAGCTTATTGGAAAAAAAAAGATAAGGGGGAAGAGGGGTGACAATTACTACTTTAGGAGGTGGTAGAAAGCTGAACTCGGTGAAATGACATGCACGGTCTGGTCCCACAAGACAGGACTCTCTCTCTAGCCTCTTAAACAGCAACGGACAAAGCGGCAAATGTAAAGATGCTAAAGGTCTGACCCAAAGCCTGCTGGTGAAGGGGAGGCCAGGTGTTTTCTTCTTGTGCCCTGCCTGGAAGAAGGAGGTCTTGCCTGCTGACCAAACCAGGCAGCAGTCTGGCTGGACTTCCAAGCACCACCACCAAAACAACGCAGAAGTGTCCAACATCCTCAGGCTCTGACACGTTTCTGAGCGAGTCTATAACACTGCCATGCAGTCTATTGCTTACATATCCTACGGTACTCCTGCCTATGCTGCTTCAGATGCACGCATGCAACTTCTGTTTGGTTTGGGATTTTTAAAGGGGGGAAAAAAAGGGAGGAAAGAACATTTGTGAAGTAGAAGAAGAAAAAAAAGTGTTAATCTAAATATTGCCCACTGCATTTACAGAATAACAAACACATTTAGCAGACATGCAGTGGATGATGACAGCTCAAGCCCCCTGGCTCAGGTTGGCCCCTGCAGCACAGGAGCAAAGCCAGGGTCTTGGCAGGGCTGTGCACTTGGGGTGACAGGGAGGGACTGGCATGGCACCTCCCTCCTTGTCACACTCAGGTGCAGCTTTGGATGTGAACATCACCTTTTTGCTGCAGCAGGAGGAAGCATGCTATAAGCCTCACTTGTGTGAACAATGCAATAAAAAAAGTCAGCATCAACTTCAAGAGTAAGCCATCAGCCACACAACCAGGAGCTCTTGACAATCAGTAACCAAACTACATTACAAACCCCTGCCAAAGAAGATGGGTTAAATAACTTCATCTTCCTTGACAAACACTCATCACAGCAGGCACCACTCCAAGCCCCATCAGCACAAGACCCAGGTACATGGGATCATCCTGTCTCTATGCCTCTAAGCTCCAGGCTGGATGTTTGCATCACTAAAAAGAAGCAACAAGACTATTTGTTCAGTCCTCTAGTAACTCAAACTGCAGGCTGGAAAGGTAGATCTTAAAAAGAGAGAGAAATGGGGGTGCTTGGGGTGGGGGGAAGACACAAAACACATCCCAAGCAAAACTAAAAAACCATCCTCACACCGAGCGACCTGAGCTGCAAAAGCTCTCAGGCCATTTCTTGCCTCATCCAAATCAAGAGAAAGTGTCCTTGCTGCTTTTGCACAAAGCTCACTTAACTTTCAGTGAGAGGCACTTTACCTGCTCAGATGTCTTCAAGGCCCACTGGCTGTTCGAGCTAATAAAAGCAAGGCTTTGCCTGATGGAATAACACCGTGGGCACGCTGTGGCTAATCACTCACGAGCTGAAATTTTATGAGGGGGGAGAAACAAAGTGGGAAAGACAGCAGAGGGAAAGGAAGATGGGGATACTTAGGAGGAACACACCTACCCCCCTCACCCCAAATCACTCAATCCCAAACAGCAGCCCCTGAGAGCAGGGTGTCAAGCTCTAAGACAACGGCTATCAGCACAGATGAAGTTATTTGGATTAATGACAGTAGTTCATTACTCATCACAGGCTAGTTCACGCTTGCCCTTCTAGGACCCCAGCTGTGGCTGAGGACCCTCTAAGGTGTCCAGTCCTTCTCCTATGTGCCCTTTTCAAAGCTGCAGAAGCCTGAGCACCAGCATACCCCCTTATTCCCATCAGGATTTTACCCCCAGTGACTTTGTCCCCAGGATACTCCAAGCAGGACATCTTTCTCCCCTGGAAAGCAGCTGTTACATCAAATGCACAATCATTGCAAAGCAAGTCAGGCTAAGGACAGAAGAAAGCCTCAGCGCAACATTGGCTCTGGCAGAGGCTGGGGAGGTGGCAACATTACAGCCCGCCCGCCCCCCCCCCCCCCCAACCAGATCAGAGTTTCCATTGCAAGACACACCCTGCCAGGTCCTTAGCCCTGGGGCATGAGTTTAAGCAGATGTTCCTTCCAGGTTGTCTAGCAGAGAGAGAGCATGTGCCGGGATGGCCCCTCTGATCATTTATGGAGCACACCACTGTCAGCAAGCACCCACTGTAGCCACGTGCTAACATCCTCACGGACTGAAAGCCACCAGGCTTCATGACCAAAGATTTCCTGCTCGCTTTGACCAAAGCTTTGAGCTCAGCATGCTGCATGGCACAGGCCATGCATAAATGTTATTCTAGCCCCTGCTATAGGGTTTTGGTTATTACCCAACTACAGGCAAGATCCAGGACATCTGCAAGATTTGGGCAAGTCTTAACCACTGGAATTCCACATTTCGGCTACAGAACCTGCCTGCTGAAATAGGGTCCAATAGCAACTCAAGCATGAAGGCATAAATTTTCATGTCTGTAGGTTTTGAGCCATAAAAATCTCAAAGTAACCCTCATCCTCCTATAACATTAGAAGTCTTATTGGAGGAAGCAAGACACTGTAGTGGAAAAAAATACAGAAGTTTGCATTTGGGGTGCAGTTTGAACTACTGATGCTCACAAAGCAAACCTCCAGCTAAATTAATCAGGCTATTGCCACCCTAATGAGATTTTACACTGTAACAAGAGGCCACAGGCCTGCCCCTCATCAAGCCAACCTCATATCCTAAAGCTCCTTAAATTCAAAAATAATCTGTTCTCAAGATGATCTGCATAGAACATCCAAGAAACTTCATAAATTAAATCCTTTTTAAGATGTCCTTACCACCCCTGGAATGCGCTCCAAAGTGGAGCAGTGCCTTGCAGTGCCTTTTTTCTTTGTATACCTCCATCAGGTCAGCAGAGAAGCTACCGTACCATGGACATTATTCTGGAGATTATTGCATCTGAGCACCAGAAACCATTTCTGGTGCTACCTCCTGCTATATTCAGGTGATGCCACTGGAAGGGACATGCAGTCTCTTCGCACATGGGCTGGGTACCCTTCCCAAGCCCAGCTACAGCAAATAGCCATGCTGTGCAGCTCCCACCTCTTGCAAACATTGTTTCTCCCACTTATCAGTAAAAAATAAAAAAAAAAAAAAAAAAAAAAAAAGAAAAAAGAGGAGAACATCAGTTTTTACAGTTTACCATAAAGGGTGCATTCTATGATTTGGACTTAAAACAAAACATTGTATTTTCATATCACAATCTTGACTTGGTGCTACAAAACCTGCAGTTTGCCTTCTGAAACAAGAGATCTTTGTGATGGGGAGGGAGGGAAGCGGAGAACGAAAGTGGAATTGCAAGAGGGTTTCATCTCCTCCTTCCCCAGGACAGGGGAGAAAGAGAGATAATGGTAAAACTCCCTCTCTCGAAACACCCATCTGGATTTTGGCAAATGCAAGTTTCCCATGGGAATAGCTTATCCTTCTCCCTCCCCCCTGAAAAAAAGATCATGCACCAGCTCTATCATGCACCAACGCATCTCAGGCTGCCATAGCATGTGCCAGGAAGACCCTGGGAAGAAGCCAGGTTTGTTGCATGCAGCCCCACCACAGGAGGCACCAAGAAGCGGCAGCTCTGCCAGCCCTCCTGACCCCCTCGACATCTGTCATGCCCAGCGAATCTGCCACCAGACAGGGCTTTTCCCCCAGCACAGGGGGGAAAACCCAACCAAACAACAATGGGAAAACATGCACCAGCATGGAAAACTTCCCATTCCACCATCACTACCCCCAGAAAACACTGGCAGATAAGAGAGGAAAGGCAGCTTGGGAAAACAACAGCGGTTGGCAAGAGGATGCTAGCAGCACCCCTGGGCATTGCTGGCACGGGACTGGTGTTGGATTTGCCCTTCCCATGCAGGTACCTGTGGGAGAGTCCTGGGCTGCACCCCCGTCTCAGCCAGCTCCACTATTCACCCACAGACAAGCAGCACATTATCCCGTCCTTCCACATCCTTTTATGTGGTCAAATAACTACCCCAGCTCCGCTTTTCCTGCTAGCCCTTTTTTTTTAAATTATTATTTTCTAAAGAACTGTTGCCTTTTCTATCAACAGCCTTATTAGTTCCTTTTTCTTCTTCATTAGGTCTTTACTACCAACATGACAGATTTTGTATTTTCCCAATTAATTGCCAGTAACAAAGCCCCACACGTATATTTCTAATTGCAAGCAGCATGGGCTATTATTTACCTTTATGAAGCATCCAAAAAATTGTTGATCAGAACAAAGGGACTGGTGCCAGATAGATCAAACCAAAGGGGAAGAGCTATCCCTGCCACAAAGACATTGCAGCCGAGATACCCCTAACAAACCCTAAACTGCGAGTTAAAAGGATGGGTAATGCAATTTGGCTGGCTGGCTTTAATGGGGACCAGACTCTTGAAGTTTGAGCATTTTCTTTAAATAAAGGCTCCGGCAACGACTCCCAGCAGTTCAAAGCTAAAGATGCCTGGCCAATGCCAAGTTGGATGTGCGCGGGGGGCGACATTTGAAGTGGTCAGGAAAGCATTTATTTAAAGAAAAGAGGATTCCAGGTTTCGGGAGATATTAAGGAAAAGAGGAGCAAGCAAAGAAACGCGTGAGCAGTCTCAAAGTGTTTTCTCGAGAAATAAAAAGAAACCTTTCAGGACAAGTGTGTCATTTTGAAAAGCTGTTTTCCCGTTTAATGCTTTTGAGGGGATTAAGCCTCCCCCACCTCCTTCACTTCCACGCTGTCCCGCCCGGCCGGGACCGGACCCGCATCCCTCTCCCCGCGCCTCCAGAGAAGTTCAGCCGTGGCTCGCCCGAGAAAACTTTGCAGCTTCCCACCGCCTCCTCCTTCCACTCCTAACTCAAAATTAGAGCCGAGGATGGGTTCGGGAATGGGAAGGTGCAGGACAACTCTTACTCTTTCGAGGGCAGGACAGCAGGCACCAACACACAGTATTGTTTTTATTTTTGCTAAAGGGGAGAAAGGTTGGGCTTCCCGTCTCCTGCCATTGAAGCCACCGCTCTGAACGACACCCCCCACAACCCTCCCCAAAAAAATCGTCATAATAATAATAACGATGGCAGCGCTCACCCCAAAGTTGTCCCCTCGGTGGAAGCAAATAAAGGAGCTTTGGGAAGGAGAACGGCGAGTAAAGCCGCCCCCCGGGGAAGGGGAGAAGATGCCAGCGGCTCCACGCATCCTCCGCGCAACCCCCCTAAAGAAATAAACGCGGAATAAAGAAAACTCTCGGGGCATTACCTGTGGCGGCGGTCTCGGTGCCCGATGTCAGCGGCGGTCCCCCATACCCCCCCCGGGGCTGCCGGCCCCCGCCGCCCTACCAGCCGAGTGAGCCGCCGCGGGAGGAGGAGGAGGAAGGGGTGGGGAAGGAGCCCGAGCGGCGGCTGACGCGGGCGGCGCAGCGCCCCTTGCCCAGGTAACGGGTATTTCAGCGCCGGCTCCGCTGAGCGCCTCCGGGGACTCCCGGTCCCCAGATCCCGGGATCACCCCCGGGCTGGCGGGGGGCACTCCCGAGGCAGCGCTTGGTTGCCTCTTCAAATACAACTTCAGCCCGAGGCAGGCACCGGCCATATGAAGTTTAACTCAGCCTCATGGGTTTTAATGTTTTTTGTTGTTGTTATTAGTATAATCATGATTTTTCTGACCTTCGTGCATGAGCAGCTGGCAGGCCCGGGGAGCACGTAAATCATACATGAGCAGGAAGATGATCCGGGCAGCACACTGGTCTCAGCACCGCAGGTGCAAGCATGCTAAGAGAGCCCCATGGCAGTTTTTCCTGCCTAGTGCCTCTCCCTTGGGCACTTGGTGTCTACAGACACAGCGTTGTATTTGCCATGCCACTGATGCACGTTTCCACCTTATCCTTCACATTCTTACCACCAGACCCCTCCAACCGCAGGTCCTCACAGTTTTCCAAAGCCCAGCAGGACAATGCAGAGCAAATGCTTGCCTCCAGTCCAAGTTCTCCCTACAAGCAGCCTTAGGGAAGGCAGCCAAATCCCACCACTTCATCCCAGTTCTTGCCTTTTTGGAAACAACAAAGCCATAGTAAGCAGCCTGCAGTGGTACCAGTCCTTACACCTAAGGGGTGATGCAGCCCCAAAAGCAGCATTCTACATCCCTCAACCACAGGAGGACCAAGGCTTTCAGTCCTTCCCTGCTGCATACACATACACAAGTGTCCCACCACTTGTGGCTTGGAGGAGCTTTACCTTCCTACCAGACCCTATCACAAGCAGCCTTAATTAAAACACTTAAACAAGTACAGATCATGCTGCTAAAGCCCCTCCTGGAGCCCTGCCTGGAAAAGTCAGGAGCCTTCCCATCCACTCACCTATGCATCTCTCCTCCTGGAACAGTAGCAGGCAAATGCCTCTGCAAGAGTAGGAGGAGATGATTAAGCCCTTGTCTTTCTAGAGCAGCTTCTGCTAATTATGCAATTACCCCAACTCCTGAGCTGATTGATTTGAACTGGGCAAAGGTCTGCTCCTGGTGCTCACACCTTTATCCTGGAGAAGGGGGTTCTGCAGTGGCCACCCAGCTGCAGGGATTCCCCCAGGATGAGGGATCCTCTCCCCGTGCTGGGCAGGGACCTCCCCCAAACCTGATTAAGCTGCAGGCAGGAGCTGGGCCTGATACTACATCCCAGAGTCAGCCCTAGCACATCTGCAGCTGCTTTGGGGTTAAAAACAAAAGTCCCTGAGAAACAGCTGAGTGTGATGAGCTGTTTGCAGTTAACAAAGGAGCTGGCAAGTAATTTCCTTGCATCACACCTGGGTTGTATAGGGTTTGCCAAGGATTTGTCCTCAGTACCTGAGCTTGTCCTAAAGTTGCAGGTCACAAGGAGGGCAAATGGTGCAGGTATAACCAGTGCGGGGCTCCGAGCATCCTGCTAAGCTAAGCCTGCGCAGGTCCATGTGGTTTATCTGTCCTGGGCTCTTCATCAGCACAAGGCAGCATGTATGCAGCCAGGATACCTGTGCAGTGCAGATCCCAGCCGTGTCCACAAAGTCAGGGAACTAATTAGGAGAAGAAACAACAAGAGGGGTAGAGACCAAAGCAAAACCATATGTTAAGCAACTTGAAGCCACATTTCAGGCCTCGTTGTCATCTGTAGCCGCTCTGACTTTGCACAAGTGATATCCCAACAACTGATGATAAATTCAGCTCAGTGTTTCTACTTAAATAGAAGCACAGCTCTCCTCTGCTTAATCACTGCCTGGTTTCTATGCCTGAGCTTCACGCCACAGCTTTCAGCGTGCAGGCTGGGTAGCTGACTTCCAGCTCATACTCTGACCAGTTTAAAGACCTGTCATCTGTTTTACAGAAGTCAGCTCTAATGAAGAAGAGTTCCTCCTGGCCTGTGCGTCTGGCTTGGACTCTTGGTCCAATTCCCAGATGAGCCCAAGCTGCAGCCTTTCCCATCAGGAGGGAAGACTAGTGGGATTTCACTGCCTAGGTTCACAAAACTCACAGGAATTTAGTATCTTGTGACCTGTATCTCCCTGTCAAGCTTGGTTTAATCAGGCAGCAACAGCAATAGCTGTGTGCAGGCTGGACCTCAAACCAACTTATCTAGTTGACATTCCCAAGTTCCTGTGTGAAGAAAGCAATGTCACTCTGAGATGCAGCCCATGGGGGATGTGCCATCACAATTGCCTTTTAACAAGTTCATAGATGGGAAAAAAGGGACTGAAATGAAGTGATGCACTGCGAGCAGGGGGATGCTCCCAGTTGTCATTGCGATTGGAGTCCACCACAGTTAGTGCCAACCCTACAAGGCAGGGAGTGCAGTGCTTAGCAGGAGGGCTCAGGTAACCTCCCTGCTATCCCAGCCTTTCTCCACAGGCTCATTACTGGGAAACCTTATGTTTTTTGAGCCAGATCCCATCACCTCTCTGCCCTGCCTGTGAAAGCAGAGCAGCTAGACAGAGCCTTTGCAGCCTTCTGGCACCACTTGCTCAACCTTGAAATTGTACTGCAGGACTTCTCCCCCTCTCATTTTCTAACCACAGAACATTTCTCCATCCAACTATCCCTATGGTGTATTGCTCCTCTCTCTGCCTTTGCTGGCAAGAGGTGGGATCTCCATTCGTCTCTAAACCTTTAAATAGACAAAAATGGAAAGCAGGCAAAATGCAGGCACGTGCAAAGCCCTGCCCAACTAAGGTACTGAATTACCTCTGCTTGCCATGGACCATGTACTGCCACGGACTCCAGGGTCTGCACAGATATCAGCTGCCTGACAGCCAGTACATGCAATATTGTACCATCAGTCATTTCTTCACACCTCTTTTTCCCGGGAGTCTTCCACAAGGATCTCTTGATGTCCTTCCCCAATCTACCATCCTTTTTTAGTAAATAAAACCTGTGCAAAAGTGCAGGAGGGTTGTTTTTTTTTTGCTCAGGAAGAAGCAGCCCATGCCCCTTGCTTTCACTTCTTGTTGGACATGGTGATTTTGTCCCCCAGACCACAAGCCCCTTGGGGATGATGGTACCCTCCATGGCCCACGGCTTCCCAGCACCCCATGTCGAGGCGTGGGCTGGGACAGCAGCACAAGGGAGGCAGCTCCCCCACCATCCTATCCTCTCACCTGAGTCACAGAATTAATTTGTATAGCAGTGGCAGGGTTTTCTTTTCGACCACCTGTGCTGTGGCTGACAGTAAGACAGGTTTTCTGGTGTGAAATTAATTTCCAGGTCCATTTCACACAGAATTTTAAGACCAATATTAGGATCATGCTGTTTGTTTAGGAATTTATGAGTGAAGGATGCTGGAGAGGAATCTGAGCAAAGTTAAGGGATTGCTCATGTTTCTCTCTATAGAAGAAAATCGCTGAAAGAGCAGCTGGTTCCCTTTTTTCCTTTAGAAGCACAGAAGTACTGTGTTTCAAATTATGTCTTTGAAAGTTGATAGTCCTTATGGAGAGTAAAGCAACTGTGTTTAAAGATGGTGGGAAGGGCAGGAGCTGGGCACACATCTGCAGCACATGCTCAATTCATATGGCACCCTTCATCAAGGGTCCACCAGCTCATGTTTACAGATGAGTCCAGCTGAGCTACCCCTGGACCAAGCATCCCCAGCTAGGCCAGGGCAACAGGAGCTAGATAGAGTCATAGAATAGTTAGGGTTGGAAAGGATTTTAAGATCATCTAATTCCAACCCCCCAACCCCTCACCCTAGACCATTTCGCCGAAGGATCTGTCCAGCCTGGCCTTGAACACTGCCAAGGATGGAGCATTCACCACTTCTTTGGGCAACCTCTTCCAGTGCCTCACCACCTTCACAGTAAAGAATTTCTTCCTTATATCTAACCAGATAGCCAGAGCTGCAGCATGGTGGTAACATACAGCCAGAAGGATCAAGGTGTGAGTTCCAAAAAGCCTTACAGGCCCACTCCAAAGAGACCTGGCTGAAACCCTGAAGCTCTGCCCTTTGCAGACCCCAAAACAGCCTGTTTGCAAAATGCATTGTCTCCCTTTTTAGGCCAAATTGGAAGCGGTTAGGCCATGTCTCCTGTTAAGGACACTGATTGCACCCCATAGCCAGCCCCTGCCTGAGCTTATTAGATCCAGAAGGGGTGAATGAGGGAAAAACCTCCTTCATACCAACTCTCTGAGCAGCTGGAGGTGCTTTTCACTTTGAAACAGCCCTTCGCGTAATTTCCTGCTGATGGGGAATGTTAATAAATTCACAGAGTAGCGATGGCTTGGTGATGATTGCAATAGGCAGTCTTGAGCAAGAGCTGTCACAGTGAGAGGGAGGCAGCTTTGGGAGCTGGGTCCTTTATTCCCCTGGGGATGTCTGCCTTGAGTCACTTCGTGTCACCACCTCCCAGCTTTGAGCCGTACCTGAGCAGACAGTTTTCCCCAACCCTCAGTTCTGATTTCCTCCTCAGCAGAGTAGAAGGTGCCATCTACAGGCACAGCATCCTCACGACAGCCCTCTGGGTCTCCGCTGCCCAGGCCGGGCTGGACGCCCTCTCCTGCCGCACGCCACCAGACCCTGTGCTGTGTCACCTCCCTGCAGTGAGGGCTCCGAGCTGCGTGTCCCGGCTGTGGTCAAGGACTTCCCAGAGTGTTGTGCCAGTTAGAAGACGGCCTCCCTCTTGGGGTGTCCTGTGTGTAACCTCGATAGTAACCCAGGGAGCAAGACAAAAACGCAAGGGAAGGTGACCGCTATTTGCACAGCTGCAAGGGAATGAGCAAGCAGGTCACAGAGTAAATTTGGTCACACAGTTGCCTCAGGGGAAACCTGGAGGGCACCGATGCTCCTCGCCCAGCGGTTCAAATTCCAGCCCCATGGGTCTACCTGAGCTGCTCCTTTTCTGTGCTTCTTTTCTCTTCCAGTTGCCTTTCATTTAACCCATTGTGGCTGGGTTCACACACCTGTAATTGAATTAGGAAAATAAGAAACAGTGGGAAGAAGCACAAACAACCCCTAACAAGCTCTCTTCTGTGTGACTACCGGATAGTAAGGAATGACTTCTGACCAGCTAGAGTCAGGAGGCATGCAAAGAAATGCAGGCTTACCATGGAAGTACTTGCACTTTAGCTGTGAAAAGCTGCTGCTGCTGTTTAAGGTCAAAAATAAGGCTAGCAGATCTCTGAGGTGATGTATTTAAAATGGGAGCCAGGACCCAGAGATGAAGATCCAACAGGCCAACCACACATTGCTGTCAAAGCTCCTGAGGTTGCCCCACTAGAGATGCAGGAAAGCTCTATCCACCTTGACAAGTTGAGGGCTCGCCAGCGTGGCAGCAAAAAGGCAATGCTGAAGAGCAAAGCTAACACCAGGCACACACGCTGGCTCCTCATACACAGCCGCAAGCCTGGCGCTTGCTCCTGCTTTAAAGGCCCTTCTCAAACCCAAGCCTTCTGCTTCATATTAAAATCATTTGTCAAAGCAGACATTGTACCGTGCACTGTTGGGTACCCGAAGCTGTGCAGCACAGAGTGAGGGGGGGTTACAAAATCTGGAAGCGAAGCTGAGCCGGAGGGGGGTATGCGTGCACCCCATGCATCAGCAAGCTGGATGGCAGAGGGAGCAGACCTCCTGGCTTGCTCAGCTTTGCCCAGCCTGCTACAGGCACACTGGAATTTGCACTCAGCCAGCCCCAAATACTCTATCCCCCACAATCCATGGTGTGATAAATTAGAAGGAAAACTTTCCCTTCTCAGTTTGTTCTCACAGTGCCGTCCAACAGAGCACAAGCCTGTCTAATCAGAAGCTACAGTCCTTCACCATCTGTTTAGAGCCTAATTACAAATGCAGAAAAATAATGTGCTTTACAATTGCACCAGTAAATGCTGTAAATGATTTAAATGCATGCATATGTTCCCCGCAGAATTCAGCATGCATCTGCGACTTCTTCTTCTCACATTAGGCACACAAATCAAGGGAAAAAATACACAGATCTGACGAACAGCATGTCCCTAGGATAGTGATTTTTATCCCTTTTTTCCCCCTGCTGGAATGGCAAATGGGGCTTTTTTGTAACAATTCACTCAACAGCGTTTTCTTCGCTTCCATTTTAAAAACTGTTTATCACCGTTGTGTAAATATAGTACAAATTACTCCATAAAACACGTAAAAGGAGAACAGCAGCCGGGCAAGCCTGCAGCTGGCTGGTGAGGTTTCAAAGCTGAGTTTTTTTTCTCTGGGGCACCTATGAAGGGGGAGGATCAGCTCGGCTCCTCTGCTGGGGACTGTGGCCCTCCCCAAACCCCTAGCAGAGATGATGACCGCTGGCATTTGAAACCTTTGGCTCACACCTCCCTTTTCAGAAGAATGCTTACCACAAAGCCACAGAGGTTGGCAAGCTTCAACCCTGCGCATGCAAGCATGAATACCTTGAAAATATCTTTTCCATGGTTGCAGAGGAGAAGGCAACAGCATTTTGAAGCAGCAGGGATTGGAGAACATCACCTCATCTGTGATGGGGTGAAGGCTTTCCTCATGCTGCCCGAACTGCTATGCAGAACAAGGCGCTGCTTGGGGACCCTGCTACCCATAGAAATGAAGCTGCCACAGGGTGGTAATCAAGAACAAGGTCATGCACACTCCCACCAGGGCTCATGAAAAGTTTTGTTGGAATGCCAGGGACAGGCACAGATGCAGATGTGCAGGGATGCTCTGGGCAGATACCTTGCCATGTACCGGGTACCATGTACCACCACCCTAACCGTCCCTCCTCCCGCAGTCGAGCCACCAAAGGCAATCCCACTTCAGCTCTCTAGGCCTTTGACCTGCAGTGCATCACAGCAAAACACTGAAAGGGTGAGTCCTGTCCCAAAACATGTACAATGGAGCAGCTGAAAGGCAGCAGAGCTTCTCTGGTCATCACCAAGGCAATGCTGAAGGGTAGTGAGGTTGTTTCAAAGATGCTTCCCCCTCCCAAAGGGTAATAGTGCTATGCCAAAGCCTCTACAATGCAAAGGCTGGTATCACAGATGAAGAGGTGGCAGCATTTCTACCCTCTGGGGCACTCCACTGAGTGGGGACAGGCTGGAAAGGCTTTGGAGATCAGAGAGAAAGAGGGAAAGTCACTTGCGACTGATGGGAGGTGAGTATCACTCTAACAACAGTTTCCTTTCCTCCTAGAGTGTGTTTGTTGGCTTTAAAGCCCCAAATACTTACACTTAAATGCTCCAGCTCCAAAAGAAGGAGGAGTAGCTGGCACCACTAAGCTGAGAGGACAAAAGATAAGGATGGGCATAGGCTCAGTTAGCTTCCTTTGAGCAAAAGCTGCAACAGATGCATCTCCTCCGCTTTCTGCCCTTTCATCCAAACACCTCCTGCTGCCCATGCCCTCCTGTCTTGCTGGTGTTGCTTTGCCAGTTCACAGCTTTCATCTCCCCTCCACCAACTAGATTTAACACCAAAGGCCATTGGAGAAACCAGCATGGGGCAGAAGCAGCATCCTGACCATGCCAGGTTGCCAGCTCCCCACAGAGCTGGGAGAGCGCAGGGGCTCTCCATCCTCTGGGTTGTTTTGCCAGTGATGCTGGCCTCAAGTGCTGGGCAAATGGCAGCTCTGCCACTTGGCACCATGCAGGGATTCATGCCCATCTTTAGTTTCACTTTGTGGGCCCACCCTCATGAATTTTTCAAGCTCCTACATCATTTTATACCCACTGGTGAGACGAGGCCAAGCCCCGCAGAGAGCACATGGTCCTTCCCCTGCCAGCCACCTCACAACCCACTTTCCTTGGCTTGAAGATGGTGTAAACCTTTACAACCCTGCTAGGCTGTCTTAAACAGCTAAGGGGATGGTGTTAATTAAACAAATAAAACCTGGCAATGTGAACAGGTGAGGAAGGCTCATGCACCAAGCTCAGCTTCCAGCCCTGCTGATAGCTGAGGTCTTCCTCTGGATCTCAAGTATCCCTGGTACAATCAAATACCTGGGGAGCAACTCCCTCTTGTAAAGCTCATCGAGACCTAGAAAGAAAAATGTAAACTCCTAGCTAAATACCATGAAGTAGGTTTTGACCCCCACAGCATTTCTGCTGGCTGTCCCACCTTGGTGCTGGTGTAACGCAGGGAGCATGCATCATTCCTGAACTGGAAACTGGGGTCGATGGCTGCATTCCTCAAAGATAATTATTTAAAACCATCAAGAAATAAACTGTCATTGCATTTCAACTAACACATCCAAGATACAGTATACTTCATTCTGCCTTGCAACTACTGTTTCCATTTAAGTTGTGTCCTGGGTTCAGCTATAGCAGTCATTTTTCTCCTGCTTAGTAGCTGGTGCAGTGCTGTGTTTTTTAACTTTCAGCCTGGGAACAACGCTGATAACACCGATGTTTTTAGTTGTTGCTAAGTAATGTTTATTCCAACCAAGGACTTTCTCAGTCTCATGCTTTGCCAGGGAGGAAGGGAAGCCGGGAGGAAGCAGAGACAGGACACCTGACCCAAACTAGCCAAAGGGGTATTCCATACCACAGCACGTCATGCCCAGTATATAAACCGGGGGGAGTTACCCGGAAGGCCCAGATCACTGCTCGGGTCGGGCTGGGTATCGGTCGGCGGGTGGTGAGCAATTGTATCCTCTCCCCTTGTTATTTCACTAATCGTTATTATCATTGGTGGTAGCAGTAGTGGTTTTGTGTTATACCTTAGTTGCGGGACTGCTCTTATCTCAACCCGTGGGAGTTGCATTCTTCCCATTCTCCTCCCCATCCCTCCGGGAGCGGGGGGAGGAAGAAGGGGGGAGGGGGGAGTGAGCGAGCGGCTGTGTGGTTCTGAGTTACCGGCTGGGCTCAAACCACGACAGTTCTTTTTGGCGCCCAACGTGGGGCTCGAAAGGTTGAGATAACGACAGATCTGACCAGAGTGTGTTTAATCATATTTGTGATAAGCATTCATTGTTACTACTCATCACAATGGTGATTATTTGGCTCTCAGACGTGTTGCGCTTGATCTCAGAGTTTCAGCATGTTGTACCTTACTTACAGCCACTATTTGCTGTTTTAGCGTTTATCGGCTGGGGGGCCTGGGCTAAGGTTCTTGTTTCACTGTACTTCATGGTAATGACTTGTAATACAATAGACTCATTGATCATGAAACTGGTCTGGTTTGTGCTTCCAGCGTGGCCATCACCACTATACATTGGGAGGTATATAATGAAATATTTTAGCAATTGCATATCTTTTTTTTTCTCCTCGGGGGGTAAACTTACGAAGGAAGCATTCTCTTTCACCCCCCGTTCCCCCACCAGCCTATTTGCAACAGCAATTGAGAGTTCTGAAGGTTTTAGATGGCCTTTGAGTACCCTTGAAACCTGCCTGCTGATTGTGCTGGGGATCAGCATGTTGGCAAACATACGGAGTGTGTTTTACCCATGGCCATCCCGTCGTAGGAACATCCTATTTCGTTTAATGTCAAAAATTCAGCAGTATCAGGTTCGAATCTGGTCTAGGGTTAGACGACGATATAGGAGGACCACCAGGAGATTTTCCCTGAGGCTGGACAGTTATGAGTGGCAGGGTGTGTGGGATAGTATGGGCAAGTACCTAGGCCAGTGGGCCCCTCCAGTGCTTTGGAACTTCACCACTGAACAAGTGCAACATCCGGAAAAACTAGTAAAACACTTAAACGAGGTGTGCTGTCGTCCTGGTTATGCCAGAGAGGGACAAATTTTGGCAACGTGCTGGGGCTTGGCCTATGCCTACAGAGCCCTGCTCAACGCTATCCAGCACCTTCAAAGGGAAAAAAATGTCTCTGGATCTGATGGCAAAGCAACAGACAACGCAGCTATGCCAACTACAAGCACAGCAGCTACTCAGACCCTGACCACAACAGTCAACACAGCTACTCCAAGTACAGCAGCTACATCAACCCCAGTGACAAGCACAACAGCTACTCAAACCCTGACCACAACAGACAACGCAACTACTCCAACTTCAAATACAGCAGTTACACCAACCCCAGTGACAAGCACAACAGCTACTCAAACCCCGACAGCAACAGACAATGTGGCTACTCCAAGCACCACAGCCACACCAACCCCAGTGACAAGCACAGTAGCTACTCAAACCCCGACAGCAACAGACAATATAGCTACTCCAAGCACCACAGCTACACCAACCCCAGTGACATGCACAGTAGCTATTCAAACCCCGACAGCAACAGACAATATGGCTACTCCAAGCACTGCAGCTACACCAACCCCAGTGACAAGCACAGTAGCTACTCAAACCCCGACAGCAACAGATAATGCAGCTGTTGGTGTTACTCAACTCCCAAGCACAACAGCTGCACCAACCCCAGCAATAGACATTGCAACCACTCCAATCCTAGTGGCAGACACTGCAGCCACTCCAACCACAGTGACAAACACTGCAGCTAAACCAAATGTCCAGTTTGTGACAATGTCTGTTGCCCCTGTAAGCAAAAGCAAACGAAAGGCACAAAGAGCAACCCGCGAAGCGAAGAAAGATGAAGACCCAGTGCCATTACTATATGCAACAGCACCTGAACAAGAGTTACTACTACGTGGGTCAGAGGAAGAGGAAGAAGAAGAAGAGGTCACTTCTCGACCCCGGACCTCAACCGAACTACAGAATATGCGAAAAGATTTCACCCGTCTTCCAGGGGAGCACATTGTCACCTGGTTGCTCCGGTGCTGGGACAATGGGGCCGACGGTCATGAACTAGAAGGTAGGGAAGCCAAGCAGCTGGGATCACTTGCTAAGGAAGGAGGAATTGACAAAGCGATTGCAAGAGAGAAGCGAGCCCTCAGTCTTTGGAGGCGGCTCCTGGCAGCTGTGAAGGAAAGGTTTCCCTACAAAGACGATATTACGAATCGCTCAGCCAACTGGACCACGATAGAGAAAGGCATCCAGTCCCTGAGGGAATCAGCCATTATAGAGATGATCTATCGTAGGCCGGATTCCAGGAACACATCCGTAGACCCAGATGAAGTCGAATGTACACGACCCATGTGGCGGAAACTTACACGGAGTGCGCCATCATCATATGCCCACACATTGGCATCAATGACCTGGAATGACGGAGTATCACCAACAGTGGATTTCCTGATTCGTCAACTCCGAGAGTTCGAAGACAATCTCACCCCTTCCATCATTTCAGCTGTGGAAAAACTGTCCCAGGAGTTCAAACAATTGAGAGACGATTTATCCGATCTATCCAGCTCTCCACGCGTACCAACCCATGTCTCAGCTATCAACAGAAGGCGCCCTACTGCTCGAGAAAGAAAATATAGGAGGTACACGCCACGGGCCACCCTATGGTTTTACCTGCGGGATCATGGAGAAGACATGAGAAAGTGGGATGGAAAACCTACTTCAGCTCTGGAGCAACGGGTGCGTGAACTGAAGAGGAGAACAATGGTCAAGGATGATCCTCCCAGGAAAGCTGCTGCTCCAGTCTCTGGCGAGCAGTTTCCCAGATGGAGCGAAAGAGCTGATTTTACTCCAGCTCCTGTGATAAGGAATACTAATCCCTTTCTACAAGACAGAAGTGGAGAATTTTGTGATCACTATTAGAGGGGCCCTGCCTCCAGCCAGGTGGAGGAGAGGGATAATCGGGTTTACTGGACTGTGTGGATCAGATGGCCTGGCACATCAGTCCCACAGAAGTATAAGGCTCTAGTAGATACCGGTGCACAGTGTACTCTGATGCCATCAAGGTATCAAGGGGTGAAACCCATTTCTATTTCTGGAGTGACAGGAGGATCCCAAGCGTTAACTATGCTGGAAGCTGAAATCAGCCTGACTGGGAGGAAGTGGCAAAAGCACCCCATTGTAACTGGCCCAGGGGCTCCATGCATCCTTGGCATAGACTATCTCAGGAGAGGGTATTTCAAAGACCCAAAAGGGTATAGATGGGCTTTTGGTATCGCTGCCTTGGAGACAGAGGAAATTAAGCAGCTGTCCACCTTACCCGGTCTCTCAGAGGATCCTTCTGTTGTGGGGTTGCTGAAGGTCGAAGAACAACAAGTGCCAATTGCGACCACAACAGTGCACCGGCGGCAATATCGCACCAACCGAGACTCCTTGATTCCCATCCATAAGCTGATCCGCAGACTGGAGAGCCAAGGAGTGATCAGCAGGACCCGCTCACCCTTTAATAGCCCCATATGGCCAGTGCAAAAGTCTAATGGAGAGTGGAGATTAACAGTAGACTATCGTGGCCTGAACGAAGTCACACCACCATTGAGTGCTGCCGTACCGGACATGTTAGAACTTCAGTATGAACTGGAGTCAAAGGCAGCCAAGTGGTATGCCACAATTGACATTGCCAATGCATTTTTCTCAATCCCTTTGGCAGCAGAATGCAGGCCACAGTTTGCTTTCACTTGGAGGGGCGTCCAGTACACTTGGAACCGACTGCCCCAGGGGTGGAAACACAGCCCTACCATCTGCCATGGATTGATCCAGACTGCACTGGAACAGGGGCAAGCTCCAGAACACCTGCAATACATTGATGACATCATCGTGTGGGGTGATACAGCGGAAGAAGTTTTTGAGAAAGGGAGGAAAATAATCCAAATCCTGCTGAAGGCCGGTTTTGCCATAAAACGGAATAAGGTCAAGGGACCTGCACAGGAGATTCAATTTTTGGGAATAAAATGGCAAGATGGACGCCGCCAGATCCCCACAGACGTGATCAACAAGATAACAGCAATGTCTCCACCAACTAACAAGAAAGAAACACAAGCTTTCTTAGGTGTTGTGGGGTTCTGGAGAATGCACATCCCAAATTACAGTCTGATTGTAAGCCCTCTCTACCACGTGACCCGGAAGAAGAATGATTTCAAATGGGGCCCTGAGCAACAACAAGCCTTTGAACAAATTAAACGAGAAATAGTTCATGCAGTAGCCCTTGGACCAGTCCGGGCCGGGCCAGATGTGAAAAATGTGCTCTATACCGCAGCTGGGGAGAATGGTCCTACCTGGAGCCTCTGGCAGAAAGCTCCAGGGGAGACTCGAGGTCGACCCCTTGGCTTTTGGAGTCGGGGATATAAAGGATCCGAGGCCAGCTACACTCCCACTGAAAAAGAGATACTGGCAGCCTATGAAGGGGTTCGAGCTGCCTCAGAAGTGATTGGAACTGAAGCGCAGCTCCTCCTGGCACCCCGGTTGCCTGTGCTGGGCTGGATGTTCAAAGGCAGGGTCTCCTCTACACATCATGCAACTGATGCTACATGGAGTAAGTGGGCCGCACTAATTACACAACGAGCTCGAATAGGAAATCCCAGTCGTCCAGGAATTCTAGAAGTCATCATGGACTGGCCAGAGGGCAAAGATTTTGGGATGTCACCAGAAGAGGAGGTGACGCGTGCTGAAGAGGCCCCACCATATAATGAACTGTCAGAGAGTGAAAAGCAATATGCCTTGTTTACTGATGGGTCCTGCCGTATTGTGGGAAAGCATCGGAGATGGAAGGCAGCTGTGTGGAGTCCCCTGCGACAAGTTGCAGAAACTGCTGAGGGAGAGGGTGAATCGAGTCAATTTGCAGAGGTGAAAGCCATCCAGCTGGCCTTGGACATTGCTGAACGAGAAAAATGGCCAGTACTTTATCTCTATACTGACTCATGGATGGTGGCAAATGCCCTGTGGGGGTGGTTGCAGCAATGGAAGCAGAGCAACTGGCAACGCAGAAGTAAACCCATCTGGGCTGCTGCATTGTGGCAAGATATCGCTGCTCGGGTGCAGAACCTGGTGGTGAAGGTACGCCACGTAGATGCTCATGTACCCAAGAGTCGGGCCACTGAGGAACACCAGAATAACCAGCAAGTGGATAAAGCTGCTAAGATTAAAGTGGCTCAGATGGACTTGGATTGGCAACATAAAGGTGAATTATTTTTAGCCCGGTGGGCCCATGACACCTCAGGCCATCAAGGCAGAGATGCAACATATAGATGGGCTCGTCATCGAGGGGTGGACTTAACGATGGACACTATTGCCCAGGTTATTCACGAATGTGAAACATGTGCTGCAATTAAGCAAGCCAAGCGGTTAAAGCCTCTCTGGTATGGAGGACGATGGCTGAAGTACAAATATGGGGAGGCCTGGCAGATTGACTATATCACACTCCCACCAACCCGCCAGGGCAAGCGCTATGTGCTTACCATGGTGGAAGCAACCACCGGCTGGCTGGAAACATACGCTGTGTCCCATGCCACTGCCCGGAACACTATCCTGGGCCTTGAGAAACAAGTCTTGTGGCGACACGGCACCCCAGAGAGAATTGAGTCAGACAATGGGACTCATTTCTGGAACAACCTCATAGACACTTGGGCCAAAGAGCATGGCATTGAGTGGGTATACCACATCCCCTACCATGCACCAGCCTCTGGGAAAATCGAACGGTACAATGGGCTGTTAAAAACTACACTGAGAGCAATGGGTGGTGGGACTTTCAAACACTGGGATACACATTTACCAAAAGCCACCTGGTTGGTCAACAGTAGGGGATCTGCCAACAGGGCTGGCCCAGCCCAATCAGAACTTTTACGTACTGTAGAGGGGGATAAAGTTCCTGTGGTGCACATAAAGAATTTGTTGGGGAAGACAGTCTGGGTTATTCCTGCTTCAGGTAAAGGCAAACCCACTCGTGGGGTTGCTTTTGCTCAGGGACCTGGATATACTTGGTGGGTAATGCGGGAAGATGGGGAAGTCCGATGTGTACCTCAAGGGGATTTGATTTTGGGGGAAAACAGCCAATGAACTCAATTGTACGCTGTTGCCTGCTCTATAACACTTTTATAGCCCACCAGCTAGATATCTTCAGGTCACCAGCCATTGACCCTGACTTCCCTCCGATCATCACCTCAACAAAGAATGAATTTTGAGGAAACCAGACGAGCTCAGCAGTGACCAGATGAGTTTGGCGGTATCATCAGCAGGCAACAACCCAACACTATGTACCGTCCCTCCTGCCCTGAAAGACTATTACAAGAGATGGAACCTGACATCATGGACTGGATGAGTTCAGCAATTTTACAGGGATTGGTCCATGGACTAGGGAACGATATCTTTCTCTGTGTGTGGGTGTGGGTGTATATATATGTGTATATATGGGACAGGGGTGATGGTGTGCTGAGAGATGTGGGATCTGAGCATGACGTGAATGGTATGGAATAAGGGGTGGATACTGTCCTGGGTTCAGCTATAGCAGTCATTTTTCTCCTGCTTAGTAGCTGGTGCAGTGCTGTGTTTTTTAACTTTCAGCCTGGGAACAACGCTGATAACACCGATGTTTTTAGTTGTTGCTAAGTAATGTTTATTCCAACCAAGGACTTTCTCAGTCTCATGCTTTGCCAGGGAGGAGGGGAAGCCGGGAGGAAGCAGAGACAGGACACCTGACCCAAACTAGCCAAAGGGGTATTCCATGCCACAGCACGTCATGCCCAGTATATAAACCGGGGGGAGTTACCCGGAAGGCCCAGATCACTGCTCGGGTCGGGCTGGGTATCGGTCGGCGGGTGGTGAGCAATTGTATCCTCTCCCCTTGTTATTTCACTAATCGTTATTATCATTGGTGGTAGCAGTAGTGGTTTTGTGTTATACCTTAGTTGCGGGACTGCTCTTATCTCAACCCGTGGGAGTTGCATTCTTCCCATTCTCCTCCCCATCCCTCCGGGAGCGGGGGGAGGAAGAAGGGGGGGGGGGAGTGAGCGAGCGGCTGTGTGGTTCTGAGTTACCGGCTGGGCTCAAACCACGACAAGTTGTCATTCTGCATTTTCTTACTTTGAGCTCTTTGATATGGCCTACACAGGGCATCAGATGCATCTTCACCCAGGCAGTATATAGCAGTAATTACTTCCGTTATGTGCCATTATATGCAGTATCCTATAAATAACCCATCTCGTTTTGCAGGGGGATCACCCACACACTCGGGGCTGCCTGTCAGCATCCATCCTTGTACCTCATACCATATGCCCTTGTACTCCACCAGTGGTCCCTGCTTTATACCCTGATCTGATTCTTGCCCAATTTGAACCTGTATTGATTTTTCCCCCCCCCGCCATTTCTCTAACTTTACTTAGCTGAATACCATCAAGGACAAAGGATATATTCCCTTTTTGCTTTACTTCCGCCTGCAGATGCACTTACCTGCAGGTCATGTGGAGACACTAAATTAGAATAACTAGGCAATTCTTTCAGGGCTCCTTCACCTGGCCCTTGTCAGTGATTTCTCAGAGTTTACAGTCCAAGCTGGGAGAGAAGGATGACCAGAAGGAAAAATGCAAGCTAAAACTTCATGCATCAGTGCTGTCTTCAAGAGAAATCACTCCAGACACCAGTAGTTGCACAGTATCAAGAATTAACTTTATTAGCAAAGGTATTGGATAACTAAGTTCTGTCTCAAGAGGTATTTGGTCTGTAACATGAAGAGGATCAACAGAGTGCAAAGCAGTCAGCAAACAAGCAGAATCTCATCACACCTGGGACCAGAGGTAAAATGTATGAGTTGAGGAGAGCACACCACATGGCAGGCTCTCAAGTAGGAAGCACTGAAGGCCTCAAAGGGATGTTTTGGTTGCCAACAAGAGGTTGGCTTGGGCTTTTCAGCCACAACCAAGTACTGCATTACTCCAAGCAATGCTCCAGCACCCACGGAGGTGATGGCAGTGCTTACCCCCATGAGCAGCACCTAGCTGGCTTGCCAGCATCACTACCCTTAACCCTTGGGCTGCCCTTCAAGCTGAGGTGGACCTTCATCTGGGTCACCGTTGGCCAAAGCAGCCCCTGGCCATGTGTCAAGGGCTGAAGGGCTGCAAACCTACTGAAGCAACAGGATTAAGAGCCCACATGTACAAAGTCACGTGCTGTAAAACTGCTCCTCGGTACTGCACACCCTGTAAATTTTCCACTTCTGTCTGGATTTTATGTTTAAATAAAAATCACCCATAAAGCAAAACTGTGTCTGTATTGCCAACGAGCCCAAACTAAACACTGGAAAGGATTTATATAAAAACTCAGCACACACCAACCCTGCACATCACCTCATGGCAACAACCACCATCGATCCCTGCTGTTCGCCCAGCAAAGCCAGGGCAGGCGCAGGTGGAAAGGCACCAGCCCTGCAACCTTCCTCTCGCTAACTACCACATCCAGCACAGCATGGAGACAGCCTGGCAACTCAGACCAGCAGCTTCACTGCTACTCTGTCAAGCAGGAGATGCTGAGAGCATCCCATTAACAGAACATCTGCTAATAACCCAGTCTTAAAGGAAGTATTTTCCATAGATAGTATCCCTGAGGCATCATTCATAATGCCAAGTTATGCCATTACATCCTTGCTTCCCAGTTCACCTCTCCTAGACCACAAATCCACACCATTTGAGAAAATAAACACAATAATTGTCCAGGCGCATCTGCATGGAAGTTTACGTGACTTTAAAAGCCAGTCCTCTTTGGGTGGGCCATATTTTTGGGTGTCACAGTAGCTCACCCCTCTGAAAACATCTGGAGACCATATACCACCTAAGTAAATTAATCAGCTTTCTGCTGTGAACATGACATCAATGCCTAATACTTCTCCCTGGCTTTCATAGACCTTTCTCAATGCAGACTAAAGGCATCTTAAAAACCTTAGGTTAGGGCCACTTAGCATTTCACTTTCCTTGGGGTTCAGCTGCAGACAGGTAAGTTGGCATCCACAACCATCACACCACAGTCACAACTGAAGAAATGATCTTGCATTGGCCATGACACAACTCTGGCACTAGTAGCACTGTGCTGGGAGGTGGATGATCCTTCAATTCAATCTTCAAAAATTAAAGCAAGCACAAGTCCAAATGGAGAGGTTTCCCTTATATATGCTTTTTTGTGGCACGAATGTATGAAATACACCTGAAATGGTGCCCTGCTCCCTGGTGTGGCTGCTATCTGCTCCGAAAGCTTCCTTGAAGGTGCTCCAGGGCTCAAATTCCCTTTAGCTCACCACCTCAGTTTGATGAACGGGGATCCCCCTGAGACCACCAAAACACTGCAGGGGTAAACTCAAAACGAGGCAGCAAATCCCAAGGTGCCATCAAAAGCCTTGGTTTCAGTTTAAAACCAGCATGGTGGCACCAGCTAGCCACCCTTACCCACTGGCACTGGGGTGAGAGCCAGGTTTCCCTGTGCACCCAGCGCTTCCCTGAGCTCCCTGGGGAGGACAAGGTTTTTTTGGTCCACTTGCCCCATTCGAGATGGAGAATGACAAATGTCTGACAGGACCTCCCAGGCACAGGGGACACCCCTTCTCAGAAGGAGGACTTTCCCCTTGGATGCAAACCCCTTCCTACCCCTAGCAAGACAGGCAGCCTACCCCAAAACCATGGCGTGCCTGGCTTTTTGGGGAAAAAATCCTAAATACCCAACATCACCACAAACCAAGGGCATTCCCTCCAACTGCTCCTCTAAATGAGGTGGACAATGAGAACAGAGAAGGCAGACCCCACAGCCAGCCCCAGCATGAGGTAAAATGTCATCACTACCCCTGCTGCTTCAGCCAGCTCTTTTGGCATGATCTTGGGGCCGTAGATGATGACCAGTGTCCCCAGGTAGCCATTGCTCAGCCCCAGCAGCGCTGTGAAGACCACTGGGTAAACATCTTGGTTGAAGACCACTGTCTGGATCTGAGCCCGGGGTTGGTAGTTGCTGAAGATAAAGAGAGGGAGGAAGATGGTCCTGAGGAGGACAAGGGCAGGCAGCAGCTTGCTCTTGGGACCAGGCATCTGGATCCAGGCAGTGATCTGCCTCCCACACCAATCAGCAAAGTTGTACAGGAGGAAACTGGTGAGCGGTGCAAAGTACTTAGTGCTCCACGGGCTTCCTGATGACTTGCTGACGGACTCAATGTTGGAGGAGATAGAAGGGAAGATGATGATGGAGATGAAGAAGATGTAGAAGAGGGAGAAGCCAAGGAGAGCGGTCTTCTGCAGGATGGGGCGGAGCGGTGGGATGCCTGTGCTTTTTGCTAGGAAGGAGGTATTTGTGGTGCCTTCTGGCTCTGCCTCATCCTCCATTGAGCTATCAGGTGGCACAGTGGCCAGAGATGGGCTCTCCTCCTGGCTGCTCATGTAATACCTGAAGAAAGAGAAGGAAGGAGATTATTAGCCAAGTGCATGTGAGAAGAACACAAACTGAGCAGGAGAGAAGCTGCCTACGCAGGGATGTCTGCTGGACCCAGTGAAGGTGGTTGCAGCAACCCCACCACACCTCCAGCTCTCGCCTCGTACGGAGAGGTAGCTCATACAGGGAGGTAACACTCCCTCCTCCCCACCATGGGTATCCCTTTCCACCCTCAGTAGTTCACAGAGGGGACCTACTGCAGCAGGCATTTGAGGGGGGCAGGTGGTTTTGGGGGTTGCATGCATAAACAAGACCAATGGGCCATGCACATCATGATGCTGCATGATGTTGCCTATACGGATGCCCTACAGGGACCCACCTAGCTGGCTGCTTCCAGTCTATGACTCTCTGCTGACTTCATGCATTTCAGAAGCTGCGGCATCAGCACCCTCTATCCCCCAGGGAGGCTTGCCAGAAACTCAGCACATGCTGGGCCAGATGCCCGGTTTCAGTCTGTGGTTTCGGCCAAATGGGGAAGCGTGGCTGGTGGTGGCACAGTGCCAGAGCCGAAGTGTGCATGATGCACGGTGGGATGCTGGGGGGTGACGGGGCAGGGACTGGCACAGCGAGCATCCCATGGGTGCCCCCAGCAACCTTGCTCAGCATCAACAGTCGTAAACCCTCTCAGCCCATGGGATGTGGGATGCCGCTGGCAGGCAGGTGCACACACCTGGAGTACTCCAACCTGGGAAGGAGAAGGTACATCATGATGCAGATGATGATGAAGATGTCGGCGGTGAGGAAGTAGGCCAGGGCGCTGTCAGTAACATTGGCTGCTGCAGCCAGGTCTATCACAGAGGCAACGGCGCTGATCGTGCCACCCATGGCCTGACCTGTGTGAGGGACCAGAGAGCTGGAGCTCAGCGCCCAGAACTGAGCCAGCCTGACTGAGATGAGTACAGGTGGGGGACATGGAGGTGGCAGTGAGCAACCCACAGCACCTCCAGTGAGGAGGACTTTGATGCAAAGGGAAAAATGAGAGACAGCAGCACTTGCTGCTATGCACAAACCCCCCCAAGGGGAAGCAGCTCACCCCCTGCCCCACATGCTGGTCCTAAACCCAGCTCAGGGTGCAGCTGCGCATACCACCCCATCTCCATTTCCATGCCTTGCTGCAACACAGCTATTTGTGGCACTGCATCACAGCTGAGGTCCCATCCTGCATGCACTTTCAACACAGCCATGGCACTACACAGGGGTCAGGATGGGACCCAACCTGTGGGGCTTGCATGTGCTGAGTCCTGCAGAGAAAGTCCAAACCCTGCCCAAAGCCTAAATCTGGCCTTCCACTGGCACACATATAACCACCTCTTCATCATCCCCCCAGTCAGGAATTCAAGCCACCAGCAACAGGTATGCCATCTCGGGGATGCAGCGACTTTCCCCACTGGGCTAAACTCATTAAAACACTCCTGTCTTGGCCTCAGGAAAATTCCTCCATTTTGATTTTTTTCCCCTTCCCATCTTAGTTTGTCAGACATTCCGCAGCACATTTATAATGTTATCGAACCTCCAGGGAGCTCATCACTCACAGCTCCCAACATGCCCCTCATCACTGATGGAAACACATGGAAATGCTGAACAGAAAGGAGAAGACAATGCAAAGTTGAAGATTCCTCCAGCTCCTTCCTCCTTTCCCCCTGCACAGAACAAATAATGAGGTCAAGCTGTCACACTGCTCTGCAGGGTGTTCACCCCCCAGGCAAGTATGGTGAAGGACCACTTCTCTCCTCTTTCTGATGAGCCCTCAGCACTTTAATTTATGGGTATTTACAGAAACAAAAGCACAAGCTCATGTGATTGAATATGTTTCTCCTTCGGCAACTTCCCTTTATCCTTAAGGCAAATTTAAGTTTCTAAAATAAACCCCATGTGACAAAACATCAGATGCAGGAGAGAAAGAAAACCAACTACCCAGCCACAGGATTGTGAAAGAGCGCAATCACACCATGACAGCGTGGCCGTAGGACACTAACCCGAGATCAGTGCCTGCAAGTTCCTCATGGGGAAGCAGCTGCTCAGACCAAAGATGCTGCTGGTGAAGACAGTCGAGGCACTGCTGACGACGGCCACACAGCCGATGGTGAGGGCAAAGAAGCGGGTGGTCCAAGCGGAGGTGTCGACCTTCACCAGCACTGTGATCACCAGGAAGACGGCCAGCATGACGAAGAGAGAGGACTGGATCCGGACACTGGCAGGCACCCTGGGGACAACGGGACAGTGACACTCCTGTGTTTAAAACTATAACATGAAGGCGTGATGAGAGGACACCAACCCCCCTGCTGTGAGAAGGATCAAAGAACATAAAGAAAAGTGAGGGGAGATGAGGAATAAAAAGTAACTATTTTTCTCAGAAGCCTTTAGATGTTAACACTTTTGCTACCAGCAGGACCAAGCCTATAAGCCCAGCTAAGCTGTAAGTAGCCATTTCTCCCAGAAGTTAGGGCCTATCCCCATTGCTGGAGCAACGTACAGCAGCAGCGATAAAGCCTGCCTGGGAAACACAGCAGGCTGGGTGAAAACAATCCCAGGCATGGCTGCAAGGTAATTACTTGTTTGAGCAAGAAAGTTGCTTATTACCCAGCCAGGAGACTGGCCACGGGACAGGACGAAAGAGTGAGTGAGTGAGAGGGAAAGATGCAGGGAGCTGGACCAGTAGCTGAGATCTAGAGATTAAGCACACAAAGACATTCCCTTTCGCCCACAAACATGCAGGAATTTGATCTGGGATAAAGAAGGAACAAACAAAGGGATACGGCTATGTTAGACAGAAGTTAAGCTTGCGATGTGGCACAGATGATCCATTTCTTAACCCAGTGCAGCAGCTGGTAGGACTAAAGCAAGGTGTTACTCCTGCCTGGCTGAGCTCAGCTCTCCTCACCTGGTCCCCTGATGAAAACAATGGCAGTTTTAAGAGGAAAGAATATTTGCCAAGCAATTAACCAAGGAATTTATTATAAATCTATTTACAGTGGTGCAACTCAGAACAACTCCAGGCATGGGTGCTGCTGGTATGGTGCACAGTGCTTCACCCCACTTCATCTCAGCTGGCTGCGATTCAGGCACGGACAGATGAGGAGATTTTGGACGGAGAGAAGGCTGCCCTCACAATGCCCTGTGTACCCCACAGCTTCCCTTCACAAGAGAAGGAGAGGCTGAGCTGGGAGCCACAACTGAAGCCAGAGAAAGGCAGGAGCAACACAGGCAAAGCTGGGGAGAGCCACAGGTAACAGGTGACCCTAGAACGGAGCAGCACTTACTTGTTCACAAGCAAGAAGTTTCCGATCAGGCACAGCACCGAGGGCACAGCTGAAGCAATGGAGACGTAACTCTCAAAAAAGTCCTGCCAGAAAAACAAAACAAAATAAACCAACCAACCAACCAAAACCCAAAAACACACAAACAAAAAAGATGTGGGAGAACAACACATGAATTTCAGTTCCTAAATACAGCATGATATGGCATGCATGGAGGGTTATGATGCAGGTGTCCACCTTGCTGCATTTTTGGCACACACTGCAAAACTGCACAGGCCAACAGCAGGAAGTGGCCCCCAGGGCATTTTCATCCTGCAACAGCCATAGAGTCCTGAGATATTTCAGGAAATTAGGGACATCAATTCAGACACAAAAATGGTGAAGGAAATACCTGCCTTACTGTTGCACTGGCCCCATGGGACAGCACCCAAAATAAGGAGGTATGAATTTCTCTTGCTGGCTTCAGCATCCTGGACAAACCTCATGAACATTTTATCCTATTCTCTGTTTGAGGGCTGTTTGTTATAAATCAGGACACAAAACCATTAATATTATTAGCTAACTGCTTTGAAAGTCTGCAATAGCTAGTAAACCTGTGCATCTCTCTCCACACAGCATGACCGGGACACCGTGCCCAAGAACATGCTCGAGCAAAAGCAGCCGAAGTGGGGACACAAGGACATTATTTTCACATCCGGTCTCCCTCTCTGTGTGCGCAAAACTCCTTGAGAAACTATATTGAGACTCAACACACATTTACTCCAGGGACTCGTGTATCAACCGAGCAAGCTGGCTGCAGCATCAGTCAATATTCACCAGCCCACCTCACACAGAGGTCAGGCTAGGCACACAGAAAGCAATAACCACAGCAGAGAGAGAGAGAGATTTCTTTGCCAAAATTGCAGCCAAACACTTACATTTTCAATCCATTTTATATATTATACTGTTAAAGCATGTCTGCTCCATCTTCTCCAGGTGCTTAATCCCCTGGTTTTTTCTGCAGGAATCTCAACCAGCAGATAGGACGATGCTTGCAAAGAGGGTGACCTACATATTCACCCCCACTGCAATGGGCTTTCATTTTCTCCAGTTACCTAGGTACAGAGATGGGGCCACATCACATCTGAGCATGAGAAGGCACTTGGCACGTTTTCTCTGCATGTAACTCTCTTTATTTTTTTTTCAGCTTTGCATTATTGTCATTTTATCAGTTTACAATCATGTTAATTTATTCTTCCCTATTAAGAGCTTTACTGTAAGCAATGAGAAATCTAATAATCACTCCTAGAGGGTCCTTATAGACAGAGACATAAATGCCTGCACTTACAGCACCAGTTTGGCAAAGCAGGAGGCTCAAAGGTCTACAGCCATACAGTGAATTACAGGAGAAAAGACAAAGCAAAATGCAAAGTTGGCTGCTAAAACTATGACTTATTTACCAACCTACTCAAAACAAACCACGAACTAGCCTGGGGATATTAAGTATACTTCCAAGTTAATTTTCTTTTGAGAACGAAAAAAGACTTTATAAGGTTTTCACAAAGCAGAAGCGTACATGAAGTAATCTGGCAGAGATGCTGCATTTCAAGCACCTCTGGGGAAACCTTCGTTCATTCCCAGCAAATGTGCTCACACCAGTGGCGGGAACAGAACCGGGGAAGTATTTAAGAAACTGAGGAGCTTGCACTGCACTGGGAACTTTTATGCTGCCTTACCTATGGACAAACCCTGCTAGAAAAGAAAAGCCAAGTAGAAGGGTTTCAACTACATCATTTTTGTGAAAAAGAGAAGTCTTCACACCACATTTTTAAAGCAGCAGCAGAATGGCAGTGGCAAATTTAATCCATGACCAGACCAATGGAAAATATCAGGCTCCATACCTATCTCCCCTCTTTGCTCCTGCTCATTAGGTGTTAATCCAGCTCAGATGGTAACTCTTCTCCGTACATGGCTATTCCCACCGATCACAGACATGCTTTCAGAGTAAATTTTTGGTTATGCAAGATACACCTAGTTCTTCTCTCTTTCTGCTGAGCCCTCCCTGACTGGCCAGCTCATCTCCTCTGGGCATCACTTGCTCACAAGGGCCAAGATCTTTATGGAAAACAAGGTTTTAGAGGAGAAACACAAGCACTGACAGACTGTCATAGCTTTCCTAGCTAATAATAAATAATAATCCACAAAGCAAACCTGACATCTTCCTCCTTGCCCAAAATCACCTTCCTGCCACCTCTGCTTCTCATGAGTGAAGGTATCACACCTCGGGCATGGAGCCAAGGCACACAATGGAAGTGTTTGACCCTATATTAACTATAGCACCTTCAAACACATGACATGATGCACACCGTGGACTTGGTACCTTAAAGGAAAAAACTAACAAGAACAAAGCATTGCAGTGGCAAATTAGTCACCAGTGGTGGCCTGCACTGCCCACTGCTGCCAAGGTGCTTTTGCTAAGTAGTTTTCATTTTGCTCCAGCCCGGACTCGGCAGCTGGGCTCTTGCCAGGCTGGAAAAGCAATCCAGGCCCATGGCGGTGGCTGAAGGCACCAGAGCGTTACCTGGAGTACAGGGCATGAAATTAGCAGCAGCGAGCAGGCTGGAGCCAAAAGCAGGCTGCCAGTCACAGGCGCATCTTTCCAGACTTGAGCTCGGTTTGCAGGTAAGCCCTCCTGCTGCAGCACCGTGGCTCGCCATCCCAGGGCAGGAACGGGGCCAACTGGTCTATTATTGATCAACTCGACTGCCATGGAAAAGCCAGGTTGCTTGTCTCCAAAGAAGTAAAAAGCATTGCGCCACGGCCATACAAAAGGAGGAGAAACATTTATTCAACGAAGTAGTCTCATTTGAATACTTTCTGAAGTGATGATCTGACCAGGAATACAGCTGTGCAAGAGTTTTTAGGAAGAATACACCTTGTGATACTTACTCTACTTGAAACCAGCTTTTTCAAGAATTGCCCCAGATAAGCATGATGTAGAAGCAATGAGGAGTGGGTGGGACACAGGGACTGTGGGACGACATCATGCCACATGGTGGGAGAGCACCCTCCACCTCCTTTCTAAGCACCCTTGCTAGCACAGAGGCAGCCTATTTATGGTCTTCAGGCACCACGGGCACTTGGTCTCCATCAGTTTCATCAACCCAGTATCTCAATTTACACCAGCACACCGGTACTTCAGCGTCCTGGTACAAGCACCGCTGGTGACACTCTGCTTCCTCGCCATCAAAAACGCAGCTGGCTTAACAACTATTAAAATAAAAACAGCCATGGATACCATATTAAGAAATCATAGAGAGAACCTGGGCGTCACACCTGGCTCTGTGTTTATACAGAAATAAAATGTGCCCAAACCACTTGAACAAGCTTGGCAACAGGAAGAGGACAGGATGCAGCCTCATCATGCCAATACTTTTTCCAGCCACAAAGAAATACCATTGCTTTGTCAGGGGGACACAGGGAAATAATCCTGCCATGGCAGGAGGAGCAAAAGAAGGCAGCTTTTTTGGGGAGAAATAAGAGGCAATCAAGCCTGCTGCCCCAAGGCCAGCTCATCAGTCACCCCGTGACAAGCTCCTCATCCCATATGCCAAAAGCCAGATGTTTATCACTGCAGGAGATACTCCGGTCACATGTGCCAGACCTTGAAGGAAAAGCAGTAAAGCATCCAGGGGCACTTGAGACTATCACAAGCCATGTGGTCCAGGGCTGGTGTTCCTGCAAAGCCCTGTTGCTGTTTCCAAATGACGTGCTGCACCAGACAGTGCAAGGGAGAAAACGCCTAAAATGTGCTTGATACCTTGCCACTGGGCCAGAAGCTAAAAGCAATTTATCTCCCAGCCTGCAGGGAGTTGCAGCTGAGTCTGCTGGGAAAGCACAGAGCCCCATGGGGCTTGGGCACTCACCAAGCACGAAGGACAGGGGAAAAAAAAAAAACCAGAAAGAGATTTTTACCTTGCACCATAGAAACTGTCCTATGAAAGGCAGCGTTGCTTAAGGGGCAGGTTAAGCCAGATTTTTTAAATGCACCTTAAACCGTAGCACTTTAAATACAGAGAAAAGGTAGAACACAAAGTGTTCTTTGCTTTTTGGTTTTAAGCACCTATCTTGTTCTCCCCGAATAAACCTCCACCCCTGGTTTGCAGCAGGCAAAACCCCAGAGGACGTTCACTCACCTGGGAAAGAGGAGAGGAAAAAAGAGCAAGTTAGGAAGGAAATGAGCTACTTTTTTCTGCCTTGAAAGCAGCATACTCACCCGCAGATCTGAGTCTGCCTGTCCCACAGGGCCCGCCTGATCCGAGCAGTTTTGCAGCTTGTACATCCAGTAGTGCTTCGCTGTGATGAAAAAATTCAAGGGCAGCAGCGACCCGACGCCCAAGAGGAAAAAAATAACATAGGCCCCATGTAAGCGGTCGCTTGGCTTTTGCTGGCTGTATCTGCTCAACAAGGGCTCCTCGGTCAGGGGCTCCTCGTCTGGGTGCATGGTATTGGCACGCTGCTAAAAACAACCACCAATAAAGACATTACCCATGACGGTTGCAAACTGATGCTTGCAAGCTGCTGTGTGTGGCTCCCTCTTCCTCTGGCCTGTGATCACCCAGCAAATGCCGAATGAGTGCGCTGAACCAGCTTAGCACAGGGATGGCTGGATCCCTGGAAGATGTGGGAGAAGGGAACTAAGACATGGCAGAAACAGGATCTGCCACCACAGTACCCATGCTACCATCCACAATTAATAATTAACCAATCTCTTTGGCCTTGCAAAAGCAGGAAACCTCAGCTCTTGCAAGGCTCAAAAAAATTAGCTTGTAAACTACCAATGCCATGAGGGCGTGCAGGGAAACGTGTAAACTACAATAACACCATCAGGCTTTCTAAAATGACTTGTAAACTAATGCACCACCACCAGGCTTCGCAGACCGGCTTGTAAACTAATACAACATCATCAAGGCTTTGTAAAATGACTCATAAACTACCATAACACCACTGGGCTTTGGAAAATGACTTGTAAACTGACGCAATGCCAGCAGGCTTTGCAAGGCGAGCGTAAACTACCATGAACTCCCGCAGCAGCAACGCCGGGCTGTGCAAAATGACTCGTAAACGACTACAGCACCGCCAGGCTTCGCAGAGCGGCGCCGGGGGAAGGGCTGAGCCAAGTGCAGGGGAACAGAATAATGCCGGAAATGAGGGATTTTGCAAAGCGCGTTCGATTTCAGGAGGAGGAAGCGCCGCATCCCTCCACGCACCCAGCCAGATATCTACAACCCCATCCCTCCCTGCACGCCCGGGCCCCCCCACCGCAGCACTTACAGGGGCACCGCACTGCCCCGCCGCCTCCTTCCCCGCCGAGCCAAGCGGAGACGTGCCAGGCCGGGCCGGACCGCCCCACCGGGGGTGGGGTAGCCCCGGCCCGGCCCGGCCCGGCCCGGCCCCGCGGGCGGTGCTGCGCGGTGGGGCGCGGAAGGGAGGCGGGGGATGGTGCAGCGCAGCCCGGCAGTACCCGGGAGCAGATTCCCGTACCTGCCCCCGTTAATTGTTTTCTCTACTCTCCCATTTTTCCCCCTTTTCTCCATTTTTTAAAAAAATCATTTACTCTATTTCACCTCTTGCAGGTGCACGGCAAGCAGCACTGCCTCCCCCGGGCTTACATCAGAATCGCTCTTTTAAAATCAGTTTTAATCACGGCCTGGCTTATGGCATGGCAATAGCAAAAACATTCGTCAGGACTTGTTTTTTGGTGGAAGTCACCAAAGCACGAGTGCATCATCCCCTACTGAAGATACGAGGGTGGAGAATGGGAAGTTCTTCTGTGGAAGGGACCACTTACAGAGCCAGGACACTTTACTCCACTTCCTACGATGGCCCATTAGGATGAATTTCACTGTAAAGTCCTCAATTTCCTCCGAAGTACACTTTAACACTCACCTTGAGGGCACCGTGGGACTGTGAAGGAAATCATCATTAGCCTTCTTCCTCTCCCCCACTCTTCATTCCCTTATTCCTTCTGCAAAGATGGGTTTGGCTCCTTGGCACGTGGGCAGCTACATTGTTGAATGATAAACTGTTGAGGCCACAGCTTTCCTGCAACCCCACTAAAATCAGATGTGCTTCACCGATTTGTTTGCACTCGTGTTGGCAGTTAGTGGAGTTTTACATCTTAGGTTTCCTGTTGCCAGCTGTTTGTCTTTAGCCTTCCTCATCTCCTATATTTAAGGTAATACTCTTTCCTCCATTGCACATATAGCCAGCTTTTCTTCATCGAAGCAAAATAGTCTCCATTCTTTGCAGAAGGCCCCAAGATGGTCTGTATTTTTTCCAGGTACAACTGCCTATGGGACAGATGCAGACCGACCCAGACACCTCATCTCCCAGCAGCCCCAGTGCACACACAGCTGGCCACTGCATGGGAGCCAGGGCCAGCCACCACCCATCTCCAGCCTCTCTGAGCCTTCAGGGAGTACATACTGGACAGCCCTGGCCACCCAGATGTCAAAATAGCCCCAGACATATGCACCCTCTATTGTTTTTCTTCTTTTGTGAGCAAAAGAAGCAGAAGCACACGACCAACCCACCGGCGATGCGCTGAAATGGAAAGTTTTTAGAGGAGCACATGGGTTTCCCTCCAGAGGTTTCTGCTTGGGATTTTCATCTGCATTGACATGCTAGGCTGGGAAAGCACCTGAGGAGATGGCACAGCCTATCTATCTGAGTCAGTAACCCATCAGCTCAGATAGATTCGCCTGATATTTCTGACCTGCTGCTGTCTATCATGTCAAAAAACCCACTGCTGGAGAAGAGCCTCGGATCGTATCAACACAAGGGACCGTGACAGCCGAGCAGGGGAAGCAAAGACATTTAACTGAAGCCATGAGAAGCCCCTCGAGTCAGTATTACCCACACTCGAGACCCTCTGCAACACAGACCCACATGGGCTTGGTGCAGATTACAGGGACACCCCCTATGCTCAAAGTAGGGTTCAGGCTATTTCCTCTCCATTCCAACCCCACACACAGGGCCTGCATTGGTCTGAAAGCAAGGCAAGCTATGAAGGAGCAGAGAAGGTTTCATGATTATCCCAAAGGACTACCAGGCATCCGGTAACACTGCTTGCCCTCACCATGCTGGAGGAATAATAGAGCATAATGGAGCAAAGGGCATGCAAGTAGTGGTTAAGAGATTGGAATTTGTTATGTGGGACTTACAGAGCAGGTCCCCCCACTCCTCGATACAGGTTGCTGCTGTACAGAGCAGCTCATAGTAACTGAATTGTAAAATCCAGTGGGACTGGTCCAAAGGAAATTTCCTTAACGTGCAATAGAAAATTCAAGAGACCCTGATGTGGGCTGCTCCGGTGCTCTCAGGCATCCAGCAGAATAAATCTGTCAGCACTTAGTGATGGCATGGCAGTCACTTATGAGCCTGTCAGGGGGGCTGAGTTCAATATGTCAACTGCAGAGAAGACTTGGGCCAGCTTAATTTTAAGGGGAATTAGAAAGCTGGGTATTTCGATAGATGAAATCAGGCATCGGTTGGTCAAAGCTACCCACAAATTGGGCCCTTGGAAAGATGGGTGCAAAAGGTGCCCAGTGAAAGCAACTTGGAAGACGGAGGTTAAATAAGATGTAAACAAAAGAAAAGGTTATTACTTCTGAGAAAGTATCTGCCTCAGCATTGTGTTTAGAGCTGGAAAGCCCAGCTGGGGGGGTTTTGCATCTTTGCATGGCTGCGTTATAAGTGCTGCAGTGACAGGGCAGCAATTTCCTCCCCATTTCTTTCACTGGTTGCAGAATCCCCATGCCTGCCCAGAATAGGGAAAACATTGTCATCTCCTGGTGGCACCTTTGTCCCCACAAGCTGAGTGAGGCGAGTGGCCCAGGCAGAGTGGGCACGGGTAGCGAGACCTAACCTCTCCCTGTAAAGCCTTCTGGCTTTCTTCCTCTGGCAGAGCCAGTGTGATGGAGCTAAGGCAGGGAAGCAGCATGGCAGAGGTGGTCCAAAAGGAGGGATGGGGCAAGGAGGCAGAGGAGCAAGGCGGGGTTTGGAGGACAGGATGCCCAAGTCACAGATTGCAGCTCCGTACTCCATTTCCCCCTCTCAAACCAGGCACCCTGGTCCTGGTCCTTGCTTTCTGCAGGATATCCTACAAGGAAGAAAAAGAACTGCTGGAGATGGTGGCTTAACCCACAAGATGCAGTTATAGCACTAGTCCCTGCCTTGTAATCACTCACGTGAGTCCAAAACAAACCATGTATCAGTCGCTACAGCTTACCTCCATTAGGGACTCTGACAGCAACATCCTTTGCTGCTGGCACTGGCACGCCTGCAGCATTCAACCCAAAACCAGGTTGGAGGGATGCTCACGGGGATCCCTATGTTGCAGCTGCTGCTCAAGCTGAATTCAAATCCCTGCAGATGCCAAACCCAGCAGGAACTCAAGAGTGATGAACATGAGAGAAGTGAGCAGATTGGTTTTTGTAGGTTTTTTATTAGACTAGGAAATATAATTTATTGCATAAAAATTAATTTGTTACAATAGGAATGCTAAACTTTATTTACAGTTCTTTAGTTTACAGAATAAACAGACGCAGTTTTAGAGGATGCCACCAGGCCCATCCCCTGGACATATAAATATGGAAACAGATTGTGGAGCAAGAGACGGACACTGCCAGCATGACACGGACCACAGGTTTGCCTTTGCCAAAATGCCTGGCCAGAGAAACCCCCAGTCACGGAGGGAAGCAGAAGGCTCCTGGGAGCTGGCTCCCATGGGAGATGGGCAGCAGGCACTCAGAGGAGCAGGGTGAGGAGCAAACCCTGCCTCCCCCCGTCCTGCTCCTAGTGCAGGTTCCCTGGTCTGAAAAATGGGGAGAACCTCCCCAAACACACGCTGGTGGATCCAGGCGGCTGCTGCCTGCCAAAAGCGGGGGAAGATGAACACAGACAGACGGGGATGGAGGCAGAGGCACCTACGGGTGGGACGGATGGATGGATGGACGGAAGGGTGCGCATGTTGGCGCAGTGATCTGTGAACTAGAGACGGAATGAAAGCGAGAGAGATTCAGACACAACCAGAAAGAAGAGCATCTCATCTCACAGAGAGCACCCCAGCATTGAGAAAGGAGCCCTATAAAATGCCAACAGCTGGTTTGATCCATCAATTCTTCACTTCTTTCCAAATTTGCTTAGTCTCCTTCAGCTCAGAGACGGGGTGTCAGAAATCAGATGATCAAATGCAACCTAAAGGATGGACAAAACCCTTCCCATGTGACACAGGAGCTCACCCAGCAGAAGTCTTCCCATCTAGCACAGAGGAAAGAGATCCCCTCTCTCTCACAACCTTGAAAACCCAGAAAGAAAGGAATCCCAGAGACCCCAGAGTACAACAGGGAGCAGCTCTACACATCTGATCACTGCTTCAAGAGCTGCCAAGAGGAATCATACCTGTGCCCAAGCAATACTGAAAACTCCTCCCGAGTCACCCTTCAAAGGCAATGCTTTCAGTCATGGCATGGTTCCCCAAGTCCTGAGTTTGCTCCAGTTCCCAGTGTGCTGCAGGCACCCTGTAACACCGTGCCAGAGCTTTGCAGCCAGGACCTGCTCTTAATACTTCCGCTGATGGAGAATCCACAGCCTTACCATGTGATCTAGTCTAATCCTTTTATTCATTTATTTATTTTTAAACAGACATTTCTAAGATATAGCACTCACTGAGTAACTATTTCTATCTGCAGGCAATCTAAATTTTTACCTTCATTGGAACACCGTATCTTTGCAAGGAACCTTGTTCCTGCCTACCTCTTGATGACTTTCTATTCATTCTACAACTTCTCCATCGTTATAAAAGGTCTGTTACAGGGAAAAACAAAAAGGAGCTGCAATGAGAAGATGGAAACCCGATTGCTGCTTATGATGCTGTCCCTCGCATGAAAATTCTCAGCCTGGCTTGCAACTTGGAGATATTGAGGTCTCCCTCCCTGAATCCCTGCTGAAATACTGCATCAAAAAACAGGCACGAGCATGTGGACTCGAGACCAATGCAGTTTGCATGGGGCTGCATCCTGGCCCGCCAGCCCTCTGCTCTCTCTGGACCCCTGGCACAACCTGCTTATCACCTCCTTCTGACCACAAAGCCTAGGTTTGGGGTGCTCACTGCAAAAACCCTGGCGGGTTTAAAACATCCCGCCTTTGGCCTGTGGGTTGGTGCAGGACTGAAATCTTTGGTTTGTACTGAAGTTATGTAAATGAAGGTGTAGTCATCCTAAAAAGCTCCCCCAAATGATGCCAGGGAAGAATTCATTAAAAACACCCATATCTAGATGCACTTCCCCCCTGAACCCTAAATGCAGGGCAGAACCCCTCACTCATCCTTGCAGGCGGAGGGGGACCCCTTGCTCCACCAGGCACTGCTGCCAGGGAAAGGGGAGTTTGCAAGGAAAAAGTTTTGGGGAGGGTCTCAGCTGGCCCTGAACCAGAGGAGCGTAGAGGCACTTCACCCTACGGACTCCCCGGGGGTCCCAGGACATGTAAACATGTTTTGCTCCATGATTTTCCCTACAAAAGTGTATTCATTTAAATCTCTCTGCCACCCCAACCATAGCAATGCTCTTGCTCTCACACACACACAAAAAGATTTATAAATCTGTCTTTTTTTTTTTAATTTTTTTTTTTTTTTTTTTTTAAAAAAGGACTCATCCAAAGATCTGGATAATAAATTATTTGCGTTTCCTAAGAAACTTTTTTTTCCTTTTTTTCTTTCTTATTTGCCTTGTTAAGCTGTCTGAAGCTTTTGACAGAAGCAAGCCGTTCGCCTAGATTGTACTCATCTCTTCAACGCAGAAATGCTGTTAAAGGAGGAGCAGGGGAACCCAAACAAAGAAGAAGAAGGAAAGCCCCCATCCCAACTTGAGAAGCCCTAATTCCTCCCCATGCCATGAGGAGAAGGAGAAAGAGGAGGAAGAGGAATGCTGCGTAACACTTGAATTCCTTGTAAACGCTGAGGATGGGTCTCTAAGGCTGACAGTGATACGGGGAGGGAGGGAGAAGCGACAGCCTCAGCCCTTCCTCACTCAGCTGCTGCCTGGGGATGGATGTGCCTCTCCTCTCTGTCAGAGAAGGGCCCCCCCGTTGCCCCCTGTTTCATCCAGCCCAGCAGCCGTGGGGAGCACCATCAGCAGTCTCCCTCCGTGGCCATGACCACCAACATCTCACTCTTGCCCATTTCTTCTAAGGCACTGGCCAGGGTGTTGAGATCACCGTCGTCTTGGTGCTTGGCTTCCCATAAGTCCAGGAGCACCCCGGTGGGGCTGGCTTTGGTGGCAAAGTAGTTCAGATACCTGCGAAGGAGAAACAGAGAGAAAGTCCAGGTTGGTGCAGTGCCCTTCAGGGATGGAAGGAGGGAACACACTGGAGCAGCAAACCTGTTTGCAAGATGAACCCTGATACAAATGCCGTAACGCAAATGCCAAAGCCCTTGAGAAACTATCTTCAATTTTTATACAGAGCTGGCATTCATGCAAAAGCAATGCAACCTTTGTTTTGCTGAAATTACCCTCCCTTCCTTTGGCCCTTGGTGTTGAATCCAGACAGGAACAGCACAAGCATGGTCCTAGATAAATTACACAAGAGACACATGGCTGTGGCACAGATTGATGCATGGATATAGATGGGTATAACTATGCATAGCTATATCCATATTTATGGGCAGACATATATAGCTGGACACAACCTAGCTGGATGCCTGCAGCATGGAGGGAGGGCAGGGCGAAGTGCCTCTGCCTGGGGCACAGGAGGGGAAAGCAAAGCATGCAGAGACCCCCACCGGTCCATGGAGAGCTTCTGGGCAAGAAGTCTCCAGTCATTTCCCCTGGAGTTGGGAGCATCCAGGCTGTTGCAGATCTTCTGCCGGATGGAGAGGGGGATTTTGAAGGCGTAGGGTCCCAGCTGGGTGGTGGTGGTGTTGGTACCACTGTGGTGGGAGCGGAGGGTGTCGAAGGAGCTGGCATGCTGCAAGGTGAAGAACAGGGTGAGATGTTGCAGCACAGAGCGGCTCCTGAGCATGACCCTGTGCTATCCCCCCACCTCCCCACCGCTCACCTCTCCCAGCATGATGTGGAGCTGGAAGATCTGCCCTTCCCCTTCCACCTGCCGGACGCAGATCTTGCAGGTGAGCTCAGTGGAGGCCTGGCTGTACCTCTCCAGTGTAAAGGTGCAGTGCAGGGCTCGCTGGCTGCCGCTCCAGATGTGATAGAAAGGGATTTCCTGAGGACCACCAAAGCACGGGCTCAGTGAAGGCTCCAGCAGATCCCTTGGGAGATCCCACTCCCACCAGCCACCCCATGGGGACAAGATGGGACAGAGGGACCCTACAGACAGCATCCCACCAGAAAACCAGTCCCGCTTACTCCTCCACCCCTGTGGGAGACAACTCTGGAGGCAAGACTAGGGCACTCACAATCCCACAGAGCCTGGCTGAGAATGGTGTCCCCTGTCTGGGACCCTAGCTGGCCTTGCCTTTGCCACTTACCTGGTACTTGGCCAGCAGCTTGCTCCTCCACAGTGCATGGGGGATGTCATGGATGGAGAGACGCAAGTTGTGGTAGCTGTCCTTGAAGGGCAGGGACTTGGGCTCCTCCAGTAGGTACCCACCCAGTGTCCGCTCCAGCTCCAGCACCTCCTGCAGGCAACATGACAGGCAGTGTGAGACCAAGGAAGAGCAGGGGCTGCTCCTCTCCTCCCTCCATACCCAAAGCTAGGTATGTTCCTGCCAAGAGGAGGCAGCAGCAGCAATAAGCCCAGACAGGAGAGCAGCCTTTGCCACCCTGACAGCTGCTCTCCAAGAACTTGCCAACTCATCTTACATGCCAGCCCCACCTACAACTTGAACTTTATAAAGTGAGCATCAGTATATGCCTCTGTACTCCTCAGACAATGCAAAGGTCCAACACAAAGGTCAGGCACTCTTTTCAAGAGCGCCATCCTATTTGTTTTTAACACCATCCCACTATTACACCAGCAGCTCTTACGAGAAAAATGCAATCCAGCAGCCAGAGTGCTGCCTGCATCTCCACCTAGAGGCACTAAAGCAATCCTGACACCACAGGGCAAGTCACAGGGAGTTAAACAGCCACAGCACCAGTGGTCCAGATAGCTTAAGGATCAAAACTCAAGCTTCCCAGTTTGCACTCGATGTTATCTACATCACAAAACTCTCCCAAGGAGGGGAGAGACATGTCTCCATGAAGGAATAACAGGATCTGTAGAAAAATGATGCAAATCACAGCAGCAGGTGTTTTCTGTGCGAGAGAGAGAACGCTCACCCAGCCGCAGCAAAACCTCTCATGTAATCTCCGCAGAAAGGAGCCAAGCAACACCCTCATTGTTTCCTTCGGAGAGGGTGAGGAAGGACAGGGAAAACAGTAAACATGCTTATTAATTACTTCACTGTGGTCACTTTGCAGGCAGTTGCATCAGGTTGTCTGCTCCTTGGGGCCAGGCCATCCTGAGAGACACCAGGCAGCATCTTGCCACCAGTACAAACAGCTTTGGGAAGCAGAGGAAGCCTGCACCAGCATCACAAGGTAAGCTTACCTTCAGAGCATCTGGCGTGTCCTCTAAGCAGTAGACCTTGAGGCTGTACTCCAGGGAAGTGCAAACGGTGGGGGCGAAGATTGCCAGCTGGAGTCTCTTGATGGCTGACCTGGAGTAGGACTCTCCAATGAAGACATAGGTGCCAAGTTGGTCTAGCAAAATGTGGCAAGACTTGGCTTCCAGCTGGCAGTAACAGGGAGTATTGAGGGTCTCCTCATCCAGGGTCACAACTTCCTGCAGGGAAAGATGGGAAATCAAGGATGGGGGTCAGCACATCATCCAGGGAGTTGTGTCCTGCAGTACTCATGGTCTTTACTGGCTGCAGGGACTGGCTTCCCACCTTACCTCCCAGTTTCCCTGGTGGGACTGTGTTTTCAGCTGGTAAATCCAATCTGAGGAGCCGACATCAGCACAGTGGGGAATGGTCAGGACAACAGGGCGACACAGGAGCAAGCCGGTGGGTCCGCAGGTCACTGCTGGACTCAGCACCGTCTGTGTGCCTTCGGACGGCAGGCTGGGGAGGGGAGAGAGAATACCGGTTGGAAGGAAAGCCTTACGGCAACCAACAAAAAGCAGAAGCATGGATGGCACGGTGTGACTTACAGGGCACTTTCTGCCTTGTTGAGAACCAGGTACATCTCATAGAACTTCCCCTGTGGGATGGCTCCATGGGGCACCAGCAGACTCACCCCTAGCATGGAACACACAGGCATCAGTCACAAAACAAGGGAGAAACAACCAGGGAGAAACCACCCCTCTACCCTAGCTGGTGAGCACAAGGACAGAAATGACACAGGGCAGCCCAGAGCACCCCAGGAGAAACATCTCTAGATGTTCCTCAGCTGCACTGCTTACGCGGAGGAGCCAGGCCACTGCATTAGGAAGCAAAACCACAGGTTGCATCTTTTTGCAAGGAACTGGCCCTGGGTCAATGGCAAGGCCAGCTAGCAAAGTCCCAGGAGGCTTTGATCTCCAGTCTGAGAAGCCTGGCTTGGGAATGGCTTGCTGCCTTCCTCCCCTAAGCCAGCTTTGGGATAGGAAAGGGTTGCTCATGGCAGGCAAGTCTGCTGGGACAAGAGCAACTCCTTGATCATTCAGCAGCCAAACATGCCCTTCTCCCCAGCCTGGGGCTTACCAGTGCCCGGAATGGTGAGCCTTCCCCCCAGGTAGCCAAATGTGCCACTGGCGCTGTTGCCGTGCTCCCGAGGCAAGCTGAGGAGATGCTGGGAGCCCAGGGCTTTGCTCCGCATGTTCACAAAGTGGCTGTCCCTGGTGCTGTCCCCTGGGTAGGTGCCAGTGGTGGGGACCCCTCCGAGCAGGTCTGTCCCCTCATGGAGCCCCGGCGAGGAGGAGGCAGTGGAGGAGTTGTACACTTTGATCTTAAGGTTGGGGAGAGGGTCAAGCAGGGGGGAGTTGGTCATGGGGATCTTGTCTGAGGAGTCCTGCAGGGCGTACATGGGGCCGCGGTACACCCCGGCGCTGGCCGTCAGGTCTGGCTGCATTGAGGGGTGCAGCAGCTGAGGGTTGTCTGTGGGAGGAGGAAACTCGGATGGGATGAAGATGGCAGTGGAAACAAGGATGTAAAAGCATTGCTTGACTGGAAGAGATGCCTCCATGCCCAGCAAGGGATAAAGGGCACACAGGAGGTACAATGGGTACGCTCCCGGCTACATCTGTCTGCCTTCCACCATGCACTTGGAAGGGAACTGCTGAGCATCATGACTAAGTGAGGAGCAATATCCTACAGTAAATCTCTGCCACATTTGCTTTGCAGATGCTTTGCCCTGACTCCAACCATCAACACCTGACCACTTCCATGGAGCCCTCAGCCTTCAAATACCAGCATATTACCCTAGAAAATTTGGGCTGGGGTCCACCTGCCCCCTACTGTGACTTGAAGCTTGACTTTCTCTCTGCCTGTGCTTGAGCTGGTGAGCAGGACCTGCGTGGAATATGGCTCTTACCATGCCGGGAGGTCTTGAAGTTGACAGGGTGGAAGCCTCCGGTCAGAGCAGCTGATGAGTCTGTGATGTCCGTGTCAAAATCCCGACATCTCCTCCGGTACACCACCACCCCCACAGCCATGAGGATCACGATGAAGACAAAAATGGCCACCACCAGCCCAGCATACAGGGCCACGTCGCCTGTGGCCTCCAGCACTGGAAGAGATTAAAAAAATTAAAGTGAAAAAAGGAGCACTAGAAATGCACATCAAGATCCACCAGTGCTCCCCAACCCTACCACTAACTCAAGACATAGGCACAAAAGAGAAGATGCATACTGGGCCTGCCTGGAAAAGCTGTGGCAGGAGGATGGAGGGTGTTTCCTAAGAGCGGTCCAGAAGTCAAGAGTGATGCCAGAGAATGAGATGGAGGTGAACCCCTCAAACCTTTTGAGGACACTTTGCCACAGCTCATGCAAACTTTACCAGAGCACCAAGAATCACAGAAACATTAGGTTTGTGCAGCTCATATTTGTGAATCTATCAACCCTCACATCCTAATGGAGACAACCCTGGGAGTAAATGTAATGCCTATCTAATGCATCTCATATATATGTACTTGAGCTGCGCATCCAACTGGAAAGATTCAATGTCACTGTATCTATATAGACACCCCTCAGCTTCCCCATCTTTCCTTCCCCTGCCACAAGGCTCTTGATCTTTATATGCCTGGTATAGCTTGAATATATTTGCTCAGAAAGGAGAGGGATGAAGAAGGAAGTCAGAGCACGGTAAAGCCTCCAGCAGCAGGAGCCAAGCATTCACAACCCATCCGTCTCTCCTTCTTCCCTCCATGCTTGCTCACATCTCTTGGTTTCTATAGTTTTGTGCTGGAGTGAAGCCCTGTCCTAGGCCTGATGATCTCAAACATGTTAAGACTATGCCACTTCTGGGAGGTGTCACCTTGTCCCCGAGTCCACTCATTTGGATGCAAGAAACAGGAACCCTGATGCACCCTGGGAGCCCCAACTCAAGGAAGGGAGTCCTTACAGTGGGGTGACGATGCCTGAAGTAGCTTTGGTGGCATGACACTGGCTGCATTGTGGTGCACCCAAGAACTGCAGGCAGCAAAAGGATGACGGGAGCAGGGGTGCAAAATGGGTCATATTTATAGCTTCAAGCAGAGCACATGATTTAATATACACAGGAGTTCTGGGGTGGCCTTTAGTTGCTCCCTTTTCCAACCCTGTGCTTCCCTAGCTGTTGAGGAACCCTACCATGGATCCAACAGAACAAAACCAAAGCAATGCTGCACAAAGAAACAAAATGGCCATGAAATGAGCACTTACGGTGGCTTTTGGGTTCGCTTAGAACTCTCTTATCTGTTAGGGAAAAAAAGTTAGAAAACAAAAGGTGAAGGTGGTGATGGTGTGATGGTGATGAGATGAAACAGAAGGCTGGGGGGATGGAAGCCAGCCCAGGGGGCGTGAGGAGCCACAGCATAGTGGGGAAAAAGGGGAGAGCAGCATCATTCCCTGGGGCACTCAGAAAGCCAAGTAAAAGTGCAGTGATGAGGATATCCCCATGCCCAGGCAGCCCCTGGGATGCCAGCCCCACTTACATGACTTCGGGCATTTCTGGCCATAGCAACATTAAAGGGGACAGTGGTGTCACACAACAGCAGGTGGCAGCATCAGCTGCTCAGCTTTCAGTGTGCCCACTCAGCGCAGCAGCACTATTATCATCATTACTGAGTTTTTAACTAGCTGCTGCCGCAGAGCTCCTACCAAGCAATGACCCAGGTCAGGTGTTTTCTAGTGAGACTGAGAAACCCCTCCTGGCTTGCCCCCACTAACCACAACCAGCCTTATTTCAGCAGAGACCCCAAACCTAGAGCTATTTCAGAAAGCTTGGTGGGACATTTAGATCCACCAAAACTCCCCAAACCTTTCTTCCCACCAGGTGAGAAAAGAAGGGCTTTGGAAGGGGTGAGCGTGGTTAAAAAAAACTTATTAAAGACACAATTTACAAATCAGGTGGCAGCAACGCTGCTGCCTGCCCCATCAACTTGGAGGCACAGCCAACAACAACACGGCCAAGTGCCAGGGCAACATGGCCACCGGCATCATTTACAGCGCTGGTCCCTGCCCTCCTGCCCACATACTCACTCTGTAGGCAGAGCCCATCAGTGCAGTTTTTGGAGTCAAGCAGCACGCCGCTGCAGTCCTTGCCACCATTGCGGGGAGCCGGGGCGGCACACTCGCGGCTGCGCCAGTGGGTGCATTCGGTGCTGCATGCTGACCACTTGCTCCACTCTGTCCATGCACCGTCCACTGCAGACCGCAAAACACAGGCGCATCAGTAACGGCTTCAGGGCTCATTCCCCAGAGCCAGAATGTCTCTGTTAGCAAAAAGGTGCCTATGCCCATGTCAGGGCTTCCAGAGACCTTCAGGGAGCGTTAGCCCAGCAAACCAAACCCCGCTGCCGTCTGAGGAGGTTAAGTTGTACCTCTACAGACATCTCCAGCTCTTTTAAGTCTTGGCAGACTGAAAGATGCTTTGGTCTCCTAAGCCCCTGTCTCCTTGGAGTGCACTGGGAGCACAACCGGACCATCCAACCTGGGGGACAGGAAGAGCGGGCAAGCCAGTTTCTGAACCCACCTTACCTGGGCAGAGGGTGGTGCAGGTGATTTTCTGAAAAGGTTGCCCATCACAGAAGGAGCCGCCGTTCAGTGGCGCCGGGTTGGTGCATGTCCGGGTGCGCTTCTGCCAGCCCCGGCCACAGCGGTTGTTGCAAGGAGACCACTCGGACCAGGTGGACCAGCCACCATTCACTGCAAGAGGAGAGGACAGCGTTAAACAATCAAACAGAGCCCATTTCAGCAGGGCCTGGAGGTAAGCCTAGGGTTTGCCAGGTCCTCTGTTCTTACATCTTCCATGACACTCTGGAACAGCTCACCCTCATGAAAAGCAAATCATGAGACGCCTTCTCATGTCACACACCCCATGCACAAGGTGCTCAAACCTCTTTGGTCCCTTTTCAACCTTACATCTGGCCACAGCAGATCTTTGGTTCTGTAGCAAAGTTCAGCCAAATGCAGCTTTTCAGCTGGGTCTAAACCCCACCCCACCTTCGTACCCAAATGAGAAGGCTTGGAAATACCTACACCTAATAAACTCTTCTAATAGCCTGCACAAGCTAGTAGAGGTTCCCGTTTCGCAGATATTGGGTATTAATTCAATGAAATGCCCTGGTGGGGTTCGCTCCTACCACTCCTAGAAAGTGCCTGTATTTCCCGTTGGCTTGGGGACATGGCCAGCAACAAAGGTCCCCTCCCCAAGAGCAAGAGCCAGTACCGTAGACTATGACGGCAGCTGTGGTGCTACGGCGTTTGGCTACAATGTTCTTGGCCATGCAGGTGTAATTAGCAGTGTCCAAGAGCCGAGCCTGTTTGATGATGAGGTTGTGATCGATGGTGATCAGGAAGTTGGTGTCCTGGGTGGGATCGATGACATCTTCGTTCCTCAGCCACTCCACCTAGCAATGCAAAGGAAAGGATGGTTAACGATGGTGATTAAGCTGATTAAGAACTGAACACTCAGCCAGGAAAAGCTCATCATGAAGTTCAGTGGAAATGCCCATCCCATGTGCTCCCCACCACCACGCTCTCCAAGAAAGCTACGACATGACTGCTTAAGAAGGCTGTTTACAAAGGGCATGAGCCAATATCATCACTGAGCATGGGTGAGGGCATGAGCAAGGAGAAGAAACATCAGGTCAGAGGGGCTGAATTCACCAGCCCTGGTAGAGAGTAAAACTCCTCAGACCAGCGTATGACCTGCCCCAAAGCCCTCCTCATCCTTATTACCAAGACCACTAATACCCTCAGCACCACAACCACTGATTGGCCAACCTTGCCTCTGACTGTACTGATTTCTCCTCAAAAGCTGGGCCAAACCAGGCCTGACCAGGGCATGCTACTGCTGTTTTGGCCAAGGATGGAACATTGTGACTGCCATGAATCCACAGCTACTGGGGACTGATAGATCTGTGGGAAAGAAAAGCACCACTACCATGGCAGGGAAAACCATCTGTATTGACTTTCCCAGCCCTTGGCTCTCGCTTGTAACTGCTCCCCTTCAGACAAGTCATTGGGTGCCTCCTTGTTAGGTCTTCCCTCTAACGAGTTAAGAGCACATCAGGAAGCATGGGAGAGGTGGTTGAGCAGGTGCTGAGGTTACATGTGTTATTAGATGTCAGAATAACAGATCCACTACCCAAAATAAACAATTCTGCTGAATAATGAAAGCTGACGAACTCAGCACATGGCCGCAAGCCATCTGCAAGGATGTGCCCCGTCTCTCCTCAGGATGGGAGGGGACATCCCACTGGGCATTTCTTCGGGCTTCTGAGCTGCTCACCTCTGCCTGTGGCACCCCCTCGGGCGGGCGGCACTGCAGCAGGACCTCATGCTCCAGTGGGACCTCCTTGCCCAGTGGCTCCTGGTCAAAGTTCTTCCGTAGGTCTGGGAGGGAAAGGAAAACCCAGGTATTACCAGCCCACCTCAGAAACCAGGAAACCTGCAAAGCCTTGGTGAGAAAAGAGCACTGCCTCAGTCCCAGGGGCCCACAAGTAGGGAAATCCCTCTGGCATAGCACAGCTAGAACAAAACATGTCCTGGAAGGAAGGATCTGAAGTAAGTTTTCCAGAATGGATTCGGCACAGCACACAGTGCTCAAGGACGATGCCTTTCCTCCTTCATGCATTTGCAAGCTTATACCCCCCTCCTGTCTTTTCCTTTTGGGCTAAATCTCAGCTTAACCACTGTTTCTTCAACCCTTCCACTTCTTTCCCTGTCTGGACTCTGAACCAGGACATTTCTTTTTGAAGGGGAGAAAATGAGATTTGCACAAGAGCTTGGCTCCCACATTGGCACCAAAGCGAATCCCCAAATTCAGAGGTACAGGGGCTTGTTGCCCAGCTCTGCCCCAGTCAGTTCTGGCTGAGCCATGTTCCCAGACTTGCTGGGAACCCAGCCATAGAACTCTGGTGCTGAAATGGGGAATGGCCATTGCTGAAAAGCCAGGCTCACTCAATAAGGAGCTGGCCCGTGTTTTGGGGAATGAGGAGAGGCAAGAAACCCACTGGAGTCCCCAAGGCTGTGTGGGACATGCCAGCTTCTGCTCCCCACTCCAGAGCCTTGAAAGGAGCAGGAGCATCACTAGATGGTGCTGCAATCCTCTAGTACAGCACCCAGCCGTCTACGGCTGCAGCTCCTGCTTGAGCAGGGCAGTGAATCCTTGGTTCATCTCATCTGCTTGGCTCCCAGAAACACCAAACCCTTGGCTGGGGCTGAACAAACCGGCTTCCTCAGTAGCCATCCCTGTACCTCCTTAATTTCCCTGTTAAGACTAAATCCTTCAGCAACATAGCTGATACACCAGCCAGCTCCGTTTTGGATAATGTGTTAGATTATTAGCCCTCTAATAGCAAAATCTGTCTACAACTGGGGAAGCCTGCCTGTTCTCTTATAGTTTTACCATCTCATTTGCTAAGAGAGCAAATTCAGCTGGGTAACAGCCTGATTAATTCACCCTTAATCAGGCCGACACCCACAAACAGCAGCTTAAAGAAGTGACATACGACAGCAGGGACTCCAGGGACACAGAGTTGCTGATTCAGGCAAAGCGTGCAAGGTGCTAACTGTTGGTTTATTAACGATAATAAAGCACTGGGAAGAGCTGAGCACGCTGATGGGCAATGCGGTATTAACCCAGGTAATGCCACAGCCTCTTACCTAGGCAGGTAGGGATAATGTCTGCTCAGAAGCAAACCTCAAGCTGGGATGGGGAGCTAAGACCAGAGCCATCCAGAAAGGATGGGTCATCTCCAACTGATCAAAAAGCACTGCCTTCAACAGGGAGGCAACTTTTGGAGATGGCCAAACCCACTCAACTGCACCCACTGTGTCTTGGGGAAGCCAGGAATGAATGACCTGGCTGCTATTTCAGCTGCCAGAAGCAGCACACACCTGGCTTGACACCACTGCTTTTTTAGCCTGGGATTCAGGGTCATACCTCGGGTTCTGCAAACAATTTCTAAATTGGTGGATTGTGCCCTCTGGAAACCTTTTGGGGCCCCAAAGTGGAAAATAAGTTGGAAGAAGGATTCATTTAAACTAAATTAGTAGACTGTGAGCCGAAGCAGTGCAGGTAGGTAAATGCAGCTTTTGCAGAGAGGCAGGGAACACTGTTGGGGGCGTTGTGTCTGAGCAAGCACTGTATGTACTGGGCACTTACATGCTATGCGGACATATGCCCTGCGGCTCTTCGTGGTGCCTGCAGAGCTCCAGGCCACACACTGGCACCAGTAATCTTCTAAGCCGAAGAGTTCCTCTACCTGCTGCCGGGAGACCTCGATCTGCACCTCCCGCACCAGCATCCCTAGAAGAGGACAGAGGGATGGCATCAGCTTGGCAGGAGCACCCAGGAGGAAGTAAACTGAGGCAGCACCCAAGAGGGCTCAAGGACAAAGGCAAAGAATTGGAGGCGTCTCAGTTTGGCACTTCTGCAAATCAGGGAGACTGTTCCCTCTGGAGACTGACTTCGAGCTGAAGCCAGGGCAATGGCTGATGTGCAGGAGTCTTTTATTTTTTTCCCCAGTGTGGCTGGGCAGGACCAGAACTTTTGACCATTTCAAGAGGCATCACCCTCCTCCACCAGCCCTCTCCCCCAGCACCGACATCTCCATCCCTGCCCACACCCCTTCCCAGCCACTAGAGTTTGAAGGATGCCTCCAAGGCTTTGCTGCAGGGAGAAGCCATCTCTGTAAGCTGCCATTTAAACACAGCTGTAACAAGACAAATAAAAGATCTTAGGAAATGATCCAGCCATGGTGGTGTTTCATGCCCACTGACTCCAAAAAGGGTTACATGCCTCCATCAACCCCCAAACACTCCTGTGAAGTCTGCAAGGTTACCTCGGCCATGTCAAAGGTGCAATGACAAAGGTGGCACCACCATGTCCAGGACACAGTCCCCTGGTCTGCAGGATGCTGAGGCGTGCCTGAAGCATCAACCTTTCATGGCATGGCCATCGCCCAGGGCAGGAGGGACTCAGGGCTTGCTTTTTCTTATTTAAGCAACACCTGCCCTTTTTTTGCAGGTTCTATTTATAAAAAGGCCTCAATATCACAGCGATAGAGAGCTGCTTGCTCCCCAGCTGTAATGTTGTTAGCTCATTCCCAGTGCTGCAAAGAGCAATTACTGCCTCTCTGCCTCCTTCCCACAGAAGAGCTGACAAATGTGCACCAAGGAAATACAAATTGTCACTACTATGCAAGGAAATTGCATTGTCACTACTAAGGGGCGGGGCAGGGGAGGCATTTGGGCCAAGCACTTTTGGAAAACTTAGGGCTTTTAGAAGGACCCAGGACAGAGATGGCGCAAAACCATCTTGACTCTCTGGAAAGCCCCGGTGGGGTGGGTTGAGCAGCCCTGGAAAGGTGGGGAGCATCCTGCAAATGCTCTGCTATCTCTGTAACACCCAAAAGCAAAGATTACCCAATACTGTAGACTAAGCTTATGGCTCACAGGGTTGCCTATTTAAGGGACTTACAGGCATCCAAACACAGCCGCTCTTACTGACCGTCCCTTCTTACCCAGCTGAATTATCTGACTTGGCCTATTTTTGCTTTCTTCCACATGAAACGCTTTGGATCAGACGCAGTCAGAGCATTACTAAGCCCAGATCATTCAAGACATGTCATCTTAAAAGTTGCTTTTTTTTTCTTTTTTTTTTTTCTTTCCTCTTAAGGTGCCTTTTTCCAAGCTTTTAACCGAGGACACTTCAAAAGCCATGAACACCTAACCGTGTTAACCCGTCACTTTGTGGCCAGCTCTCCCCCATGCCCTTTGTGGCAGCTTTCCCTACAAACAGCAGGCATTGCAAACAGAGATTTTTTTAGCACTGTAAACCATTGTGGTTCCGGCTCCTTTTTTCTTAAGGTAGCTGCTGGGCAGATATGCCCACGCTGGCAGAGTTTTACATGCACAGCATCACCTCCGCACTGTCAGTTTGTTCACTGATAGCAGCAATACCATCTCTGAAGCCTGGGTGAAGAAGGTGTGCAGTGTTTCCTCCCCAAATTGCTGGCACATGTTCTTCATCTGCAGACTGCGATCTGAGAGGGAGGAATTGGCCCAAAGCAAAAGAGTCTGCCACTAAAACAGGGTAAGCTCCTGCTCCATGGACTTTCTGCTCCCTTACTGCTCTGTTTTCTCCAGCCTGTTCTACTCAAGAGTTGAATGAATACCCGTTTCTGAATAACCTGCTTCACGCAAGAAGTGGAGCAAATGGTGGGACCAGAAATACAGTGCTTTTCCACATCACTAAACCATGAAACTTCCTGCTACAGGATGGTGGGATGATCCAGAGGAGAAATGAATCCTAACAGCATTTAGACAAATTAACAGGGGGGAATCCATCCAGGGCTGGACCACACTGCTAAGATATTGCCACCAGACCAAGTCGTCCCTTAATCATGGACATTAGAAAGCTAGGAGGTAACAGAGCGAGGTCCATCACTCCCTCTTTGTCCTGGTTCAATACCCTTCCTCTAAGCATCCACCACTGCCACACGCAGGGCACATGAACCTTTGGCTCAACCCAGTGTGGCCACATGTTAAAAATAAATGAATAACCTCTCAGTGAAGGCTGCCCAGTTGCTAATCTGCAGTGGCTTTGCCCTAGAGTAGTGAGGGTTTCAAATCTGGTCTCTGCAAGAACTGGGAGGTGGAGATGGACTCCAAAACGGTGCTGTTGGTGCTACCAACAGCCTCTGTAGAAGCAAGGGGACAGCCTTCCCATGCATGTTTGACCATCCTTCAGACAGAGATCTTCTGGAGGAAAAACACTCCAGGAACAGATGAAGCAGCATTAGGAAGAAAGGCTTCAAAAGCCGCAGAGAAAAGAAATTATCTTCCCTTTCCAGAGCAGGTTCAGGGATGCACCCAAGCAAAAACTGGCTCACAGACAGCACTGGATGAAGCACTGAGGAGATGCCAGGGAAGGGCAAGACTGTGGAAAAAAATCAAAGGGACAAGAGGAGATTCTATAAAAATACTTGTGCTCCTCCAGGCTGACAGTGTCTCTCCTCAGCTCAGCCTGCCTTCTGTGGCCAACACCACAGCAGTTCAAAAGGCCACGTTGGTTTAAAGCCCTCTAGAGATGAGGGATGTGGCATGTTCAGTGATTTGCAGAGAAATGTGACTGTATTCTTCCTCTTCCTGATCAGGCCACAGGTTCCAAAATTGGCACAGACAAGACAAGAGCTGAGCTAAAGCATCCCAATTTTAGCAGATCTACTTTAGCACATGATATATCTAATCCTACATCTTATTCTCATGCCGAGACATTTCAAAGCATGGGGCAGGAAGATCTGTGGAGCCCAATCTCCTGCAATAAGAAACCTCCTAGAATGCCTAAACCACATTCTCATCCCCCCCAGTTTCAGGCAGCCAGCAGCTGACTTGTCCTCTGAGGCAGGGAAGGACTCATCTGCCATTAAAAGGCATTTCAAATCCTACCTGAAAATGTTCTCATTACCCATTAAACATCTAATCCCTTTGTGAACTTGAGTGAGCTGCCAGACTTCGCTACCCCTTGTGGCAATGACTCCTACATGTTGATTAGGCATTTTGCAGGAAAGTGTTTCCTTTTTTTTTTATCAGTTTTAAATGTGCTTCTTTCAAATCACACTTAACAACCCCACGTCCTGCAAATGGGTAAGCATGCAAGCACGCAGGCTGACTTCCAGGGCTGCCATCTAGAGGGACCTTGACACACTTGTAAGGCGGGCTGATGCTAACCTTATGAAGTTTAACCAAGCTAAGTGCAAGGTCCTACACCTGGGTCGGGGCAATCCCAGGCACTGCTACAGGCTGGGCAGAGAAGAGATTCAGAGCAGCCCTGCAGAAAAGGACTTGGGGGTGTTGGTTGACGAGAAGCTTAACATGAGCCGGCAGTGTGCGCTTGCAGCCCAGAAAGCCAACGGTATCCTGGGCTGCATCAAAAGAAGCGTGACCAGCAGGTCGAAGGAGGTGATCCTGCCCCTCTACTCTGCTCTCGTGAGACCTCACTTGGAGTACTGTGTACAGTTCTGGTGTCCTCAACATAAGAAGGACATGGAGCTGCTGGAGCAAGTCCAGAGGAGGGCCACGAGGATGATAAGGGGGCTGGAGCACCTCCCGTATGAAGACAGGCTGAGAAAGTTGGGGCTATTCAGCCTGGAGAAGAGAAGACTGCGTGGAGACCTGTCCTGGGTTCAGCTCAAACCACGACAAGACCTCATAGCAGCCTTCCAGTATCTGAAGGGGGCCTATAAGGATGCTGGGGAGGGACTCTTCCTTAGGGACTGTAGTGGTAGGACAAGGGGTAATGGCTTCCAACTTAAACAGGGGAAGTTTAGATTAGATATAAGGGAGCAGCTCTTTACAGTGAGGGTGGTGAAGCACTGGAATGGGTTGCCCAGGGAGGTTGTGGATGCTCCATCCCTAGCAGTGTTCAAGGCCAGGTTGGACAGAGCCTTGGGCCACATGGTTTAGGGCAAGGTGTCCCTGCCCATGGCAGGGGGGTTGGAACTAGATGATCTTAAGGTCCTTTCCAACCCTTACTATTCTATGATTCTATGATTCTCCAAGCTTCTATGAGGTATGGTGACCCATACCATCATCATGCCTTCATCAATGGCCGGGAAATGGGCAGCTCCTCTACTAAAATTCACTGATGATATAGAAAGAGAGACAAGCTGTGCACAGACCAAGGAAGTGGAAAACATACAAAAGTGACCTCATGAGATTGCAATCACCTGGGGAATGATAAACATGAATCACAGACCTGTTGGTCTGCTTGAAGGAGAATCATCTACAGCACGGATGTGCAAGACAGAAAAGGGCAGAAGTGCCTGGAAAGTAGAGAGCGGAAGGGCAGGCAGGGGGATGCCAGGGCGGGTTTGCTCACCAGTGGCCTCGTCCAGGCTCTCCTTGGTGACGTGGTCATTCTGGTTGACCCACTCCCCGTTGCACTTGAAGTAGATCTGGGTGGCGGGGTTGGCGCGGCAGACGAGCTCCACTGGCTTGTTCTTCACGATGTAGGCATCCTGTGGCTCCAGCAGAAAGTAAGGGAGGGTCTCCGCCGGGGGCGAGGGGAAGGAGTCGGGCAGCACATCGCTGTACTCCAGCCCTGCCAGGGGAGCGAGAGGGTCAGGAGGTGCCCTTAGTCCTGTCCCAGCCGGGACGCAACTCCTGCCTATGCTGCTTCATCCCTCCCTCTCCTTCCCAGCTCTGCCCTGTGTGCGGTGGTGTCACCAACGGCGCTTGCTGAGGATGCTCAGAAAAGCAAAAGAGGGCTGGAGGCTCCCAAAAAAAGAGAAAAGCAATTCTCTGCTAGCTAGACCTGCTGCTGCTGCAGTGTGCATCCTGTTTTTGCCTGGGTACCAGCCCCTTCATCCATATCCCAAGCCCTGGCTGACCCCAAAGACTGGGTGATCTCACTAAATGACACCACGAGATATAAAGGAAAACAAACCCAAGTGTGGGGGAAGGTGACAGGGACACAGAGAGGCTCCAGAGGAGCTAGTGTTCCCCTTCCCAACACTCCCTCCCAAGGCCCTGAGGAACACAAGGGCATGCTCCAAGTAAAATGCCAGCAGGGCTTGTGCTGGGAAACACTGACCACAACCCCAGCACAAATCTCACACATCCTGCTCTTTGGTGGAGTTGTGTTTGGGATCTCAGCCGCCTGCCAACACTTGGATCTCAGCATCACACAACACAGGGGACACTAGCAGCCCCTGCCAGCACAGCCCCCAAGGACCAGCTATCTGCCCATCACACGTAAATGATTGCTTCAGCCCAGCCACCTCCACAGAAATGCAGTCACCCAAAATGCGATCAGGATTCATACAATCCCACCCCAAATAACAGATTGAGTCATTGCTCTGGTCATCTCCATCTTCCTGCTTCTTTTCTTTCAAAAACAATCTAAATGCAAAAACAACCAGAAAAAGAGGTCATGTCTGCTCAGGTCAGGCCAAGGAAAGCCTTGAAAAGGGGCAAGCACCTCAGTGCTTACCCAGGGATGTAATTCCTGAGGAGTGGGAGCCTCAAGGTGGCTCACACCCCCAGCACTGGCTTGGAAAGATGCTGTGACCAACACTGAGGATCATCTGCAGCATCCAGCATAGGAATGTTTCCTGTTTCCAACCAATTTGCCCATTAAGATCAAACCCAAGTATCACAGGACTGATAAAAAACCACATAGATGCACTGGGATGCTATTCCTTAACCTGTTGTTTCTGGGCATCTCGCTAGCAGTCAGGTCACATCATGAGGCATTTCTTTACACCTAGAAGCGTTATGAGCTTTTCCTCCTCCTTTCTTCCCCCAGCAAGAGCTGTGATTCTCTACTCCAGGCACTGCAGCGTGCTGGAAAACAGTAAATAACCCCAGCCCCATGATAACATCTCCAGAGCTGGCAAGGAATAAAGGAGCCCACTCCCTTCGTCACCCTTGGCAAGAGCAGTGCTGCACAGTGAAAATCAGAATCCCAAGATGCAAGGAGGAGCAGCAGAAAAATAATCAGATGTATCAAGAAAACAAGATGACCAAGCTGCCTCCCGAGCAAAAATCAGTGGGGGAAAAAAACACACGAGGTCAGTCGTTTAAAATCCATTTAGGAAAATTGACTTTCCATTTCCATTTAACACAGCACTAAGGGAGAGAGGTAGGACATGTCATAATCCATTAACTACTCTTTTGGAAACAATGAATTAAACTCTGGGCTAATTTCTCTCTCTCTCTGGCTGTCTCTTCACCACCTCTCTGTAGCCGGCCATTTCCTCCCCTATCTCATTTGCAGACCTGTAATTTTCCCAGCACCCCACCACGGGCAGGGAGACAGGGGCATGAGGAGGTGCCAGCCCCCACCCTGCATGGTCCCACACTTCTGTGCCCACATTGAGCCACCAGTCCTGCTCCCCTCTCCTGCTAAGCAGCCTCTCACCTGTATCACAGAGGCAAACATCACTTATTCTTTCTTTTGTAATTTATTATTCAATTTTGCATCCACTGAGTTGTTGTTCTGTTGGTTGGTTGTTGGGTTTTTTTAAAGCCACTTTGATGCCACAAATCTAAATTCCCTGGCAAAGGAGGCTGGCAGGAGACAATCCAACTGGCATCGGAGGCAGCCAACAAAACTTCACTCACGGGCTCATCTGAAAACCTCTCTGAAGTGATGCTCTCCGCATCCCTGCAGCGCGCAGGCTGCAAAGATGGGCCTGAGCTCGGCTGCCGGGAAAGGGCACAGGCAGCACGTGCTGCAGAGCATCCTCAGAAAACCTGGTGCAACGCCTGGGGGGCTCGCTTGCCACCCACCCCCAGGGTAGGGCTGGCTCCTGGGCTTTGTTTTACAACTCTAAGGGCAGGTGGGTTTAGAAAGCAGGCTTGCTATAAGGAATGTAAACACTTGAAGCCCATTAGTCTCTTGGCAGAGCAGTCACCCTCAATCCCCAGCCCTGCCCCGGGCCAGCACCAGCCTCCCCCAGGCACTGCTGAGAGCAGTGGCAGAGATGATAACTACTTCAAGATATACTAACTTTGGCTGTGATGTGGGCCTGAGGTTCTCCATTAAGTTTTTCTTCTGTATCTATGCCAGCTGCTTTTTATTTCTTTTCTTTCTTCCTTCCTATTTTATTGTTGTTTTCTTCCCAAGCCAGGTGTAACACCTCAGGATGCAGGTGAGGAGACCCAATATCCCTGAAAAAGCTAATTTTCAGAATCCTGTGGGGACACACTGAAGCACACGTATCCCCTAACCCAAAACTGCAGGCAAGGAGAGGTCTTCCTCCAGCAGCCAACACTAAAGACACATTTCTCCCACCCCACTGCCACTTTGGTGATGCTAAATGAGACTTTAGGTCATCCAAGAAGATCTCAGAGCTGGGAGGGGATGAGTCACGGCCTGGTGAAAATCACAGTTTCGTGACTCACCCATGATCATCTGCAGCAGGATGGGTGATGTTCTGGACTGAGGTAGGAGCCACCTTGATCCTCCAGCACTAGGTTTGGGGCTGAAACACCACAACTGGTACTGCCAACCCCTGCAGTGATGGGCCCCATCCAACCCCCTGCCCTTGCAGAGGGTCCTCCCAAATCCATGATGGGGGTCTCAAGCTCAATGCTTTGGGTTTCTTCTCCAAAGGGGCACAGTGACTTTAGGGATGAGGATGGTGGAATAGGATGATCTCACCAGCCCTGGCCAGATCCAGCATCTGCTTTTGGTGGTTATACAAACCTGCTTGGTTTAAGGTTTGAACAAAAAAAACCCCAAACCTTTAAAGCTAGGAGCATCCTGGCTGCTGGGAAAATTTAAATCCTGCAAACTCACAACAGCTGAGAGATCTTTTATTTCTGGCCAAGAGAGATCGGAGGCCAAAAAAACAGCTCTAACATGAGACACGGAAATGGTGGGTTTTTTGTGGCAGACTTGTAACGAGGACTGTGCCACAGAGCCCCAACCCCACGGCTACCCCAGGCTCCTGCTCACTCGTGAACAGGAGCAAAGCAAGGGGGAGGCTGATTTCTCAATCCAGAAGACAGCCCTACGTGGCTGAAAAATAGCATTTGCAGCTGGGCAGAGCGTTTGATTCCAGCCCAATACAGTTGCTGGTATTTAAGTGCATTGGGGAAGAATTAAGGCAGAGAAACAACAGGGACTTTGGATGAAAAAAGGGAGGAGACCCATGCTGGGCACGTTTATCATAAGTGATCAAACCAGCCTTTCATCTGCCTTCCCAGTGGCCAGCCACCCGCTGCATGGGAAACATCTCGCTCTGCTAATGCTCAAGAGGGACCTCCCAAAAAAAACACCACATACATCCGGGGGGGGAAGCAGGCTGCTCACACCATGTGGAGGAATGGCTGCTGATCCCGCTGCCCTGACTATCCAGCAGAAACTGCAAAATAAAGAAAACGAAAGCACTTTCCCAGCGGTGCAACACCATCACCTCCGTGTGGCCACTTCTGCTTTGCCCAACACTGCTCTGATCCCACCGGGATGACAATTTGGGCCATTGACTGCAAGAGCAGCACATGCAAGAGAGACACTTTAGCATGCAGAGCCAGGGAAGGAGCCCTGCACAGCCGGGATTTCCAGTACTGTAATCAGACAAGCAATAAAGCTCCCAGCAGCGACAAACTAATAAATATTTGAGAGTGTGCTACACTGACTGTAATCATTGTCTCCCTGGCAGACGTCTACCGGGGGTTCCCATCTGCCGGCTTTCCTCCTTCCCGCTGGAGGTGGGTGCTTGTTTCCCAGCTCCCTTTTGAGGGTTTTGGAAGTCCCAGGCTGTCACCATCCCACAGTCTCGCACTACTTGGGGCATGTGGCTGGGCGCTGAAGTGTAATGTGCTAGAGGATGGGCTGGAGCACAGGCTTCAGTACTATATCTGTATCTGAGGGAGAAGAGACACAGAGGGGACAGCTCCAGGGCTCAAACCCATGGGACCAAACCCTGAAGCCCTGCGGATGAGTGTGGTAGGAGCAGCAAGACAGAAAAGGGAGGAGGGGAATAGGCACCGACGATTTCTTTCCACTACAACCTCCTCTCCCCTATCCCTCATAGCACATTTTAATCTGATGGGGTTGATGTGGATTATCCACAGCATCTGTTCCCCGGAGACTGACTTGCAGATGTTTACAGCCAGCTTTTGCAACTTGGTTAAAGATCAATGACCCCAACCAATACCACCATCTTGCATTGGCAGCAGCACTGGAGCTGGGGTTGAGCATTGACGTCCCCCCTCCCCATCACCCTGAACACACAGCACAAGGGATGGCAAGCCCAGAAGGCTATTCCCCTTGCAGCAGTGGCCAAGTAAACCTCCACAGGAAAGCGTTAAAATCCTCTCCTGCAATTGTTATCCGTCCAAATATTTGGAAGATTACAGGAGCATTAACAGCAGCTGAAGCCCTGTGCCCATCACCCACAGCCACGCATCCCTCCCGCACCAGGCAGGCAGGAATTTGATGTAAGGATTAAGCCAGAACGCGGGCTTTCTCCAGTGGTAAATTTCAGCGGTGGTGGACGCTTAACCCCTTCTGCCTCCATCTCCCCCCATTCATGCCTGTCTCAGGGTGAGCGCTATTTCATGCGAAGGCCTGAGAGGCAACAGTTAAACCCATTCCTGCCTGCTGGGTGGGTAGAAATCCTCCTGTAGAAATTAAAAAAATATAGAAACGACAGCTTATCTCCAGCATTGGAGAAGGCGAGCTTCCTGCCTTCCCAATCCCCCGGCAGGGATGGTGATGGCTCAGGCTCCAGAGACCAAGCTGGCGGGGATACTTCAGCCACCAGCTTGGCTCAAGGAGGTTTCTGAAAGGCTGAAAGTCCCCTCCTCCTGTTGCCTCCAGGGTATATGTATGAACAGACTCATTTAAGGATTAGCATTGATGCCATTTAAGCTCAAGCAAATTGCCATGCCAGAGCAGTGGCATGGCTCACTCCCATGCCAGAATGCCTGCCATACAGAGGAAATCCCTGCTGCAACCCTCGGAGGGACGCAAAGGCATCATCACATCCGATGCAATCTTCATCTCACCACATTTCAGTCAGTCCTGATCTCAGGGGAGGCTGGCATCACCGATCCAGGCCTGCCCTGTTCCTAAGGGCCTCCCATCACAGAAGGCCCTCCTCAGATAATTTCAGGTCCAGCAGTAAACCACAGCTCAGCTTTTCCTTCTAAAAGCACCCTGAGCATCTTCTCTCCTCAAAACACCATCCTCTCTTCTCTGAGCATCCCCTTCCCCTCCCTGCTCCGCTCCCCATCACACAAATTCAGCCTCCTGCACACCAGCATGGTCCCCCAACATGAAACTGCATTGCTGAGGAGATGCCAGCAGCTTGTGGCATCTTCAAAGGCAAAGTGTCCATGAGGCCAAGCAATGCCATGGCCCACTGTGCCTCCTCTGGGGATGCACATCCCATGGGAGGCAAAGTAGGGAGAAAGGAGGATGACCCAAAATAAAGGGTGTCACTGAGGATGGGTTTGGAAGATTTGAAGCCACTTGTACCAAATGAAGCTTCCTCCCCAACTCTCAACCTGCTACCTCCTTACACAGAGCCCACAAAATCTCATGCCTTATAAACCCTCTGAATTGTTCAAAGCAGGCTCAAAAACATGCTGGAAGAGCTGAAAGTGAGATGCAGCGGATGTACCAGCCCCTTGGCACTGCTGTCCCGAGGGCTACAGCTTGCTGATGTAACCCCGGCCTCATTAACTCAGCTTGGTGCTCATTAACCTCTCCCTCTGCAGGAGGACCGAGGGCACAGGATGGGACAGACACAAACTGCCTGCAAAGGCCAAAAAACTGAGCATGGACCTTCATGGGTATTGAGAAGGAACACTGGTACCTGGCATCAAGTCTCTAGGCTGGAGCAAAGCCACAGGATATCCAGCTATTGACATGCTCATGGGGTGCCCATGCCTGTGGCATCTGACACCTCCCACAAGCACGTGCAATGGCAACTCAGCAAAGGCCAGACCACAAAACCACAGCATTCAGTATGGTGATACGTTCAACCCTCACTACCAGCAGTGTGCTGGGGTCCACAGAAGGTGTTGCTCCACCACAGAGTTGTGTATTTACAGAGTCTTCCTCTCCGCCCCCCAAAGAAGTAGAGTCCACCCCTTCTGCCAGCCAGGACAGCTCCTGCAAGCCTGGCTGCATGGGCTGCATTTGGGGAACAAACACGCACACACCCCACTCCCTCCATACAGAGCAGCGGGACTCACTGGCAGCATGGCCAGACTGACATGCTGCTTCCATAGTACCGCAGGCTGCAAACCCACTTGTCCCCCTCTATGCAACACAACAGAGCCTCTCCATTATCACCAATCTTTTATTAATAACTAAATTTGGGAAGAACCACTTAACCTTTTCCCCAAAGCATCTCTGTCTGACAAGCCAGCTTATTTTCCTCCATCAACTGCTCTCTTCCAGGAGTTTTACAGTTCCTTTGCACACCCTTTCTGCCAAACCCAGCATCAGCCCCTGGGGTAAATCTAGCTGCGAGCGAGCCCTGTCCCTTCACCCCCATCACCTCCAGCTCCTCCTGGAGCCCACCCAGCCTGGGACAGATGGACACCAGGACAGACAGACATTTTGCAGTGGCATCCCACTTGGGTTAGCAGTTCCCCCTGCCCAGCGGCAGGCAAACACTATAATTAGAGAGCATTCCTCCCCAGCATGGGTAATGAGGGGGTGCACCCAGCCAGCCCTAATTACACCCTTGGAAAAAAAATAAGCAGATTCCTCTCCCAGCCAAATGAAAAGCCTGCAGCCAGCCTCCCTCGCTGTGCACCTTCATTAAGCCAGGACTGAATGGGAAGCCGGGGCGGGGGGACGGGACAAAAAACAGAAAGCAAAGTCTGTTCTGAGAAAAGGGTGGGAAGAAGGAGGAGGCAGCGCCAAGGATGTTTTTGCATACAATGGCCTTATCGATCAATAACCACTTCACCTGACTAAAACTAAATAAATAACTAGATAGAATCATCATCTCTTTAGCTAAACCGCCAGGTCAGGCTTTTGCAAAGCAGTCTGAGCGGAAGACTAAAAGCAAGGGAAAACCCTTGCATGGGGTGTCCTACCACAGTGTCCCTGTGCATCCCAGCAACACTGCAAGCCACAGCTAAAAGTCCAGCTGAAATCCCAATCATCCCAATCCGCCAAGGAGAAACACCCAGTCTCCGGCAGCAACTTCCCTTGCTGGGAGTTCAGAGAAGAGAAATTTAGCTCGTTGACTATGCATTATGCTGGAGTATTTATGGAGCCACTGCTCTTTTGTTTATCTTTATGATTATGATAATCAAAGGCGAAGCCTCCTGAGAAGTATAAACAGCTGAGATCCCTTATGGTACGAACCTCTTCATTTTTCATTATACAGATTTATAACAGGGCACAGGCAGATTGGAGTAAATTGTTCCTTATTTCTAGTTTTAACAGAGCAGAGCTGTGCACCTCACACAGCCCCGAAAATACCTACAGAAAGGAGAAGGAATTAAGAAAAAAAGAAAAGAAAGAAAAAAGGAGGAGGAATTATGTAGCAAATCCCCGTTACACTCTATTGTGCTTACTTCTTTTGTGCTATTTTACACATTTCCTTCAGGGAAGCAGTTATGTTTGAAAAATATCTCCAAATTTCATCTAGCGCTGGTTCTTGTTAGGGGCACAGACACTTTTCTTTGTGCTATTTTAATTCCATTGTCACGGTATTGTTGTATAGCTCGTTCTGTTTACTGAGCTACAGCATTATTTTTAATGGATATAATAATTATGTGAACTTATATTTATTTGTTTTGGCTCATAAAAGAAAAAAGCCAGCAGCGGATAATGCGGTAATACGCTGTTTATTCACATGTATGGTGTGTAGTGTGTTTCTGTTTTGAAAAGAATAATAATTTCAACAAGAAAAGAGAGAAAAGAAAAGAAAACAAGGAACAAACAGGGACTTGTTGCCCTGGTTTACGCCACAAAGTCCGAGGAATTATTAATTATCATTCAAACTGCGGTAAATCAAGTGCAAGATGCAACCTCTCCCTGGGGGGAGGGGGAGGAAAGGGTCTCCTGTTCAAATGAGCAATGCAGTTTTAAAATGCTAACTCCGTGAGAAAGAAAGTTGCCGGTTTCGCAGACAGAAAGCCATTTCCCCTTCGCCCAAATTACATACATATTTAAAAATGTAAATTCCCCAGCATTCCCCTTGAGAGTGCAATTTCCAAGAGGCTGTTTTGCAATGTTGGTTGTTTTTTTACTTCCCTCAACGTGCAAATCCGGAGGCGACCGCCTTGGCTTCAGGCATGAAAAGCAACTTTAAACTGGCAGCAAGCAGAGCTGCGAACCACCCAGTGCTCCTTAGGAAGAGAAGGATCCTCTGCTGCCCACCAGGCATGATGGCTCCAAGCATGCCACCCTGGACATGCACATCACACAAGGGCCACAAGGCTGAGGGGAGCTAGTTTCACTTCTTAGCATCCAGACGCCAAACACTGAGCGGGGAACAACCCGGCCATACCCTCTAAAAGTGGCTCATGAGGTTTCAGTGGCAAAATCCAGAGAAGGAGGACTGTACATGTCCTCAACAAAGCTGAGGCAGAGAAGCGAGGGATGGCATAAGCCTAACAAGGTAAAGCAAGAAGTTTAGGCAGCTGGCTGCAGAGAAGAGACATGCAGTGCAAAAGGAGAAAGCATTTCCCCTTGCCATCGTTTTGGTCTTTTTCTCACCCACTCTCTCCTCCCAAGCAGCTCCCGCAAGCCCTGGGAAGCCGAAGCTGGCTGTAAGGATGCTCCCCACCGCTTCCAGCCAGCCTCTCCGCAGGCCCCTCGCCAGATGCTGCCCTACTTTCCCCAACGCTTTTCCCACTCTTCTGCAGCTTGCTCAGTGGCAGGCGTGGGCTGGGAGCATCACCCACTACCCATGCCAGGGCTCCCACCACCAGACCCACCAGCCAGGGTCATCTCCTATCCCACAGGCATTCAAATTCAATGGAGGAAGGTGCTCAGCGCAATGCTGCACTGATTTTAAATCACTTTAATCATTGCATCATTTTTTTAATCATTAAAAAAACAACAAAAGAAAAGGTCCATTTGATGCCCCAAATTTCCCATTAATTCAACGGGGGGAGGAACATCACAAAAGCAGCTGATTAAGGTCCCTTTATTAAAGTCTTTAAAGTTGCCCTTAATCTTTCAGATTTGTTACTATGATAAGAAAAAAAGCCCAAAAAACAACAACAACCAATCACCGCAAATGGAAGCTGGAAATATTTTGATTTTCATTGTCCTTTCTCTGCCCTTTTCTTCCCTTCTCATTTTACTGTGACAATAATGGACAAACAGAAGGAAAAACGGGGGGAGGGGAAGAACAGGGATAGAAAAAAATTAAAAAAAAAATTAAATAATCCCTTCTGATGTTGAATATCGAATATTAAGATTTTTTTTCTCCCCCCTCTTTCAGCAATATCCCTTTTAAAGAATAAAAACCCCCAAACAATCAGCAAGACTACCATAGAGGATGCTTTCCCATCCCCTTGCCTCCGTTATACTTTAATCCCTGCAGCCAAGTGCAGGCAGGCGAGCAGGTACCCGAGACCAGAGCTTGGCTTTCCCTTTGCAGCATGGAGAGTGTTCTCCAGCTGGTTGCAAAAGGATTTTAGCAATTACCTTGATTAGTTTTATTCCTTTCCCTGTAAATGCCGAAGCCAGCTGGGCTCCTAGCACTTCACACCTGCTTTTACAGGACATTAAAACTGGGAGGGTCTGGGAGAGGGGATTCTGGTGGGTGCCTATTTTCAGTGCCTGCCTTGCCCTGGCACTACTGGGCATTGCTGCCTCCCGCAGCACCGGGGGGGAGAAACACCTCATGCTCCAGCGGAAGGAAACCCTTACAAAAAACAAAGCCTTTTCCCTCACGCTCCCATTCCCATCAACAGTAAGGTGGGAAGCCTTCAGGAGCTTCTTAATGTTGTTTGGCACCCTCCTCCCCTCCTGCAGTCCCTGGCATTTAAATACCATGAGACCCCAAGCCGCCACAGCCAGTTTCTTCCTTTCTCACCACTGGGAATTTCCACCTTTTCTTCTCTGGACATAACCTATGTTCCCACAGCGCCAAGTTTCTTTTTCCTCCCATTGTCCTCCAGCATGCTCTGCCCCATGGACCAAATCCAAACTCCCAGGTAGACCAGCCTTTCCACAAGCATCGTCTCCTCAGCATGGGTACAGCTTGGTGCATGAGATGCCAGAGCTGGAAATCCACCAGCTTTGGGGGTCTGTGCCACCCCACCTGGCAGCATCCTCACTGATGCTGCAATCTGTATGGACCTACATGTAGCGATACACCGACACACAAGTCGCACTCCCTCCCATGCCTTCCCCTCCCTCCTTTCTCACTTGTTGCTACAGGACTGTGAGGTATCAATAAAAATTGCCCTAAAAAACTAGGATGCTTGCTAACAAGGCACAACACTACCAAATTAAATGAAGTTTGGGACACTGAATCCCAATGCTGGATGCTGAATTAGGGTGGCAAATGCACTGAGCATCTCCTACGTCAGAACTGGAGCATAGCTAGGATGGATGTAGGACACCCAAGGCATAGCCTTAGTCAAGCTACCAGTGAAACTGCTCTTGCACGGCTTGGAGGCACCTCAAAGGGATGTGCAGCAGGAGGGACCAGAGATGATCCAGAAAGGTCTCAAGGGAGCAGGGGCAAAGGATCATGCAGACTGAGCATCAAGCACAAAGCACATAGAAAAAGGATTAAAAAAGCACAGTACCCCCCAACCCTGTCCTCTTCTTCTCTCTGTCCCCTAGCGGCTGCATTTCCATAAGTGATTTGCTCTAATTGCTTTAAATACCACCATGCTGTGGGTAATCAGAGTCATTAAGTGACCTCTGCTCTGGAAGGGCATGCAGGGCTGGTGCAGAGATCTGCACCCAGGGCCATGGGCCAGCCTCCCCCTGAGCAGGGCATGCTCCCACATCCCCAGTGGCCCGCAGTGATGGAGTTCAGCTCCAATTTGCTCTTCCCTGGAGCCCAATCAGTAAATGGCCTCCCTCCTGCCCTGGAGCGGGGGAGTCTAGATGCTGCCCAATGCCCGTGCCGCAGCAGGGATGGATCCTGATGATGCCTGGCTGCCCCTGCCCTGGCTGGACTAGCTGTCTGCAAGATGCCAGCAATGCCATGGTACTGTGCGTTAGCCACCATGGCTGCCAGCAAGCCCAGGGCTGGTGGTTATCAGGCTGGGTTCAAAACAACCACGTACAAGCACCTAACCCCCCCCAAATTCCCCCCAAAATGGTATTTCTGAATGTAGAAAACATGTATTGCTCCATCCCTGTCCTGATGCATGGTGACAGGAGGGAAGAACCAGCTGTCATCCCCCAGGGGACACTGGTTTTTAAGGCTAAGCACCAGCCACCTACCAGCCCTGCTTCCCCAGCATCCCCAAGGATGGCTTTAGCCTGCAGCCAAGGGGCTTAGCCTCAGAAAGCCCCCACAGCCCTGTCCACCACCATGTGACACATTCAGTCCTGGCCAGGCAGCCTCATCTATAGGTGAGGCTTAAACTGGGGCTTACAACACATGCACTCGTTAAGGAGGTGGCAGACAGGGTTGAGGATCCTCCAGCACCTTCCCACATGTCTCTTACTGCTCCTAGATAGACGAGTTTTCCTGGAAGCATGCCGAGCTCCTCCAGTTCAGCTACAGGAGCCCTCAACCAAGATTCCTCAGTGGCAGCGAGCAGCAATCATAAAATGCAGACCCATGCAGCAAATATAGCTGTCCTGGTTGAATTTAAAGCCAGCGTTTAGTCTCAAATCTAGTGCTAAGTATAAGCCCGAACCTGCCAAGAACATTTCTGCTTGCAGCTGAGATCAGAGGGGGTTATTTAGGTCTGCTTCCTATAGTACAGGAATTGCACTGGGCAGAGCCAGGCTCTTGCAAGCACAGCTCAAGCTGCAAAAGAAAGAAAAAAAGAGAAAGAAAAAGAAACAAAACCAACCCACCTACATCCAAACCCAAGCAACCCTCTCTCAAGAAGACAGGGTTGCATTTGCCATGGGCAAGCACGCAGGAGCGTGCCGGGCTCCGCAGCAGCCTGGCCCTGCATGCGTGCAGGCAGTGGGCTCTCTGCCACACACTTGAAATAAAGGCTGGGAGGTGTAAAGAAACGGCTGTGCTTCCAGGAAAATGCACTGCAGCACAGCTTCTGCCTGTCCGCGGGGACCCATTACACTAACAGTGTGTCCATTCAGCCTGATATATAAATTACTAATGTAAATTAATGGATAATTGAAGCCCTTTAGTCCTAAATATTTAAATTATTTAACAGGCAATTAAGAGAGAAGGAGAAAGAAAAGAGCAAAAGGGGCCTTAACCCCAACAGGCAGGAAAAAAAAAATGAAGTGAGAGGAGACCAGAAGGAGCTGAACGTACACATTTTAAAGGGATTTTGTTTCGCCGTGTTTGTTTGAGCCCGGCAGGTAGCACAGTGGATGCCCGAGACCCAGGGGGACAGGTAGGAGAGCATATACTGAACAAGCCCACTGAGCAGCAGGACCAGTTCTGCTCCGTGTTGTTTTCAGGAGAGGAAAACTCTGGCTGCCTTTGTAACAGCTCTTGGTTATGGCAATTGCCGGGACTTACGGACATGCCAGAACATACAACACTTTTAGATAAGTTATTTTTCCTCCTCCCTACACCTAAGCCAACAGTATTCCCTTATGTAATATCACTCCTGACCCTTTTTTATTTTATTTTGTCTTTTTTAACCCCTGCCTTCACCTGATCAAGTACAAACACCTTTAACCCAAGTGTTTTAATCTTTGGTTTTTTTCTTTAAAAGTGGTCTACATGGCTATTTCACTCTCTCTGCATCTCTGCCCCGTTCCTCTCCAAACATCCTCAATAAGGCAAAGTTCTGGCAGAAGACCAATCCATCAGGATGCTGGATACCATCAGTGCAATGAGTTTCCCATCCTCAGATGTACAGGAGAACCCTCCTAACAGTACGGCGCATGGCAAGGAGCAGGTTAGACTGAGAAACACAGCATTTCCTCCTTCTGCCTCCATCCCTAACTGGCCAAGGATATTCCCACTGCTTCCCTGAGCACTGGAGGAGGTGATAAGGAAAAATGCCTGGTGCTGTGGCCTGTTGAGAAAAGATGTCATGTGGGAAAAAAACGTTTTTAACAAAAGCAGCGTGTGAGTTTGTGCGTGCCCGGGACAACAACGAGGGCAGGGAGAGGGATCAAGACAATAGTGAATAGACTTCAGATTATATCCTGAACTCGCAGCCTCATGGGAACAGGGTTATAAAAACCCTTTTTATATTTTGTTTGTAGTCCAAAACAAACAAGTACATAAAAAGCTAAACACAGAGGAGCCAGACAGGAAGTGAGTAACATCTGGGAAACATCTGGCCCTGGTCGTCCTGCAAGCCCAGCCCCCGACACAGCTCTGGGTACCTGCTCCCACAGTTCCAAATCAGAGGTACCCAAAACCCCTTCCCCTGCCCAAAAGGGCACTTCCTGGGGATAACTGTGCCCATCACTCAAGTCGTCTCATCTGCTGAGCGATGCAATTCCTGAGCTTTCTGTCCCTCTCTGTGCTGGGTGAAATGAATAACCCCCTGTGCTATTCTCACATGGATGCCCAGCAATGCATGGGTATCTCAGCCCACTGCAGCAGTATGCATAGGCAGCACCTCTGGCAAAAGGAGGAAAGCCTCAGGAGCATGTCACCATTGAGCAGGACATCCTGGTGCAGGACACTCCAGGATGCCCTTGTGCACTGCAAGACATCCCTGAGCAGGGCTCTGAGCATTCAAGGATGCTCCAAGCTTTGCAAGACAACCTGGTACAGGGCACTAAGCATTGCAGGACAGAGGCAGGTTGATCAGCTGGCACCAGGGCACACTTGCGCAACACTGCAAGATGCCCCACATCCTTCTCCTAAAGAAAAAGGAGGTCCTGCCCAGCAGACACAGAAGCTGGAGGTATTTTCTGTCTCTCATCTCCTGCTCTACTCCTCCAAAAGCCCTGCAGAAAGAACCACCTGGCATACTATCCCATGCAGAGACTCAGGAAGCCTGGGGAGGTTGCAGGGCCTGATGCTTGGGCAGGCTCCAGCCTGGCTGTGCAGGAGGAAAGCTAGCTCGGCAAGCTCGCAGTCAAGTCCCTCCGCATGGGGGAATTCCCCCATGGCTGCCAGCCCAAGCTGCCATCCCATGTCTTCCCTCTCCATCCACCCACAGCCAGTGGGGTGCTCCAGGGGTGAGAAAAGAGCGGGGCACAGGGATGCAAGCAACCTCACAGAGCTAAAGCTATTAGACAGAAGGAGTTACAATGAAACAGCAGCGATGCTCAGGACTGGTCTGGATCACAGCAGGAGTCACTGCTGTGATCTCCACGCACCCCCACCTGCATGCTCAGCTGGGAAAAGCAGCAACCACAGAGCAACTCTGCTGCATCCTCCGCTGTTACACCAACTGTGTCAGGGCATGTGGCAAAGCACCAAACTTCTGGTGTATCAGCTCGACTCAGCTGCTTGGAGAAAACGAGCTGCTCCTTGCATGGGATGGGATCCCCCAGCTCACCAGATGAAACCAAAGCAAACCTCAGTTCCTCCAAAACAGCTCCTCTGCATTTTCTACACAGGCAGAGATATACCTTCCATTCGCTCTGGCACAACCCATGATTAGCACCTCATGTTTTCCAGCAGGAAGGATTAAAGCTGGTCCAGTGCTGGACCATGAGGGCAAGGAAACGGCAGCTGGATGTGCAGCATCTACTGCCCGCTGCTCATTTCTCATCCTGTACATGTGGGCAGTGGCATATAGGTCTGTTGAGGGCCATCGTGCTCATGGGTCAGGAAGGACAAGGACATTTCTTTTGGGGTGTTTTGCACCAATGCTGGCAGCCTGCCTGCATTTGGAGCATCTCCTCTTGGAGAGCCAAGTTGAGACGTGACAGACTTGGGGAGTGGAGACATTAGGGATGAGAATGGGGATGTCAGAGAGATGAGCAGGGAGGAGGAAAGCATAAAATGTCAGAGGAGGAAGGACGGTGGTTTGGGAAGGGAAAGAACCAAGGCACTTTAAAGAAATATTATCCAGCAGGCTGGCAAGGTTAAAAAAATCAAAAACACTGGGACATTGGGGGATATAGAAACCTAGTTAAAGAAGCCTCACTGAGAACGCACCACTAGCTAAAAGCATCCCATGTGTCACGGACAGAGACACAGAATACTGCATGCCCAATCCCATGTCACTGCATGCCCTGCAAAGGGCACAACTCCCAAACCCCAAGCACCACACACCCTGAGCCACTGCAGCAGCAAGGGTGCCGCAAAAGCCCAGTCCTATTTCACTGCTTGATTTCCGGTCATCTTTGCACCAGCTGATGCCCACTTGTAGCCTGTTCTTGTGCTATTATTGTCATCTTTAAAAATAGCTAAATTAAAAGGCTACAGCAGAGAGCAGCTGCCCAGACGAGTTGGACCCCATTGCAAGAGGCGGTGAGAACACCAGACAAGTCCCCAGTGTGAAACACCACAGCTAAATATGGCAAAGTGAGCAAGCAGACCAGCTCCTGAAGACATTCAAACACATCCGGGCCTTTAGGGTGGGGAGGGTGATGGACAGGAATCCACCGGAGCCAGGCAGCCTGTTCCCACCATCCTTCCCACGTGCCATTTCCCTGCTTTTTCTTTAAAATTCCCAGCCTAAATAAGGCTTTGGGGAGGAAATTAATGAAAAGCAAAGCTGATTACAAAGAACAATATAATGACTCAATCTGTTTCTTTTACCTCAATTGTATAAAGCTTTTACAGTTATAAAGGTTTCTTTCAATACACAATGAAAGGGCCTCCAAGGGAAGCGGTAATGGCCCTGGAGACTTCTGCGCAAGACTGGACAAAACACCACTGAAACAATCCCTAAGGAAGGGCCAGATGATCTAAATCTTTAATTTCTTGCCCTTTTCTTTCTCCTCCTGTTTCAGGCACAGTTTTTTTAGCTGCTGCTAATTAGATGTTAATGCGAGAGCAATTGCATTTTCAGCACATGGTGTAACCAAGAGAAAAAATACCAGGGCCCTCAATGACAAACAGATCACAGGGATGTGCGTCCTTATTCTCAGTGTGGAAAATATCTCTCTGGAAGAAAAATAGGCCATAAAACATTGATATTATTTCCACACCAGGATGTATTGCTTCTGCACCCACAGATGTGATGGGTCACAACGGTACCTGCTTCAGATCTCTTCCCCCTCCATCCCCACATCCAACCTCTTCACCAGGGCACTGGATGTGCAAGGTTGTTTTGTCTAGTTGTAATGCAGCCAGAGAGTGGAAAAACTCCACCAAAACAAAAGACATCTCAAAACAACCTCCATTTAGATCAACCACCAGCCACAAGGCCAACCAACTCTCCTGGCTGCTCCTAAGTAGACCATCTCCTAGAAGTAGACAACATGATGCTCTTCACTGCCACCTCCTCCTCCTCCTCTCTGCTCTTTGCTGGGCTGTTTATTTGAATCATCTCTAACACCCACCTCAGCAAGCTGCAAGGAGCTGAGCCAAGCTGTTTGCAGTAAAATCAATGAGGTGCTGTAGAGGCAGGAGTCTGTGCCCTTGCCTGCGGCACCTGCCCCTGCCACCGGACAGTCATCAAGGGCCACCGCTCATCATTGCCAACATGGTAAACCCAACCGTGCTCAGAGATCCTTGGCAGAAACGCTCCACCCTGATGCTGTCCTCTTCACCCCATGCCCAGCTCCATTACCATTATCACAAGAGTTTATCTAATTTCAAATATTCTGTTGTCTTTTATCACCCTGTCAGACACTTTATAAGGGAAGCCAAAGCTCCACAGGCCCTGGCTGGCAGAGATGACCCCGACTCTGCACCAACACAGCAGCAGACAGAGTGTGTGCAGAATTTGTGCTTCACTGGAGCACCATCATACCTAGAGGTTATACTTCAAGGTCCATGTGGAAGACTGCAGCACAGGTCAAGAATGGATGCAGAGCCTCGAACCAGTGGTGGTGGGACGTTACTCTTTTTGTAATCGCAGTCAGCGACCACCCACCAGCTACTGGTGTCCCTATGGGCAGTGACCTCCCTCCAGCCCCATGGGGGACCCAGTGCCTATGTCCCAGTGGAGACTGGAATGAAACCCGCTGCTAAGAGACACATTTATGACCTTCCGAGAGGGAGCCTGCTGACAGCTTAATGAGCTTTTTGTTTTTCAAGTAGTGGTTTTATATTTACGACCTGAAAGGGAAAGATGCAAGTAGGCAGACGATCATGGGGCTATCCGCTCCTTCTGCTCCTGACCTGCTGCTGTCCAACCCATAACCAAGCCATTCCAGGAAACCATAAAAAACAATTGCATTTCAGCTTTCCCCCACTCCTTCTTTCTCTCACCCCACTAAAAATCAAAAACCACCGGTTTGGGGTTTTTTTCTTTGGTCATAGTGGTCATTTCTTTTTAACGTTCACCCCAAGGAACAGCATCAAATATTAATGCAGGAAGCTTCAGAGATATCACATCGGAAACCAGAAGTCCCATACGTTGTGGAGCATCCCTGTGGATGCAAGACCCCATCAGTTCATCCCCAGGCCTGGCTCTTTAGTGCCTGGGAAGGAAAGAGGAGAAAGGAGAAGGCCAGAAGCTGGGCTTTACAAGCGGGAGAGATCACATTCCTGGGATATCAGCCCAGAGTTACACTTGGAGAAAAAAAACATAAGTTAAACAAAAAGAAAACTCAAACCCCAGCACCCCTCCCCAGGATGCTCCACTGTTATTTATAAGCTTAATAGTGAAAAGGGAGGGCAAAACTCGCCTGTTTTTTCTCTCCAGATCTCAGCATTAGCACAGCAGAGAAATGCCTCTGGGCTGCAAGAGAATTCCAGCCACCAGCAGGAAGATAAGTCTCTTCCTTTGCCTCCAGATTTCTTGGCAGAGAGGAGACACATGGGGTTTAATTGCATATAGAGATGCCACAGCCAGGACACAAGCGTGATAAGAGCTTTTGTCCCGTTGTGGACTCATCCGACTGATAAAGGCCCTGCCCTATAGCTCATAAAACTCAGCATCTTTGCCAAGCCCAGCTTGAGCTGTGGGGAAACTGCAAGGCCAAGACAGGCAACGCAAGGAGCTGGTGGGGAACATGCAATACTAGATGTGCAACACAACATCTGGCAGGGGAGCAATGTCCCATGGCAATGTTCCATGCAACACAGTGCTTGCTGCACCGTGGCACGTGATGTTGGACATGCATGACCTCCCTTCCAGGGGAGAGGAGCACCAGCGTGTGCTTGGTAGCACCATCCGGGTGCCAAACCTCACGCGGCCATGGGCAGGAGGCAAACCACTGTGCTGGGAGGCAATCTGTTGCTGAACAAGGATGGAAAGCAATGAACCAATGTGCTGAGCTTGGGACACCTTCTCCCTCATCCCTTTCCATCCCCACACAAGCCTTGTCTGCAAGTCCTCTCGGGCAGCCATGAGGCCCCAGGAGCCCAGCGTGCGCATGCAAAAAAATAGAAACAATATTTAAAACATCCTTTCAAGTGGGATTAACTACTTCCCAAGTGCGGTGGTGATGCTAAGCAAGGTCGGGGGGCTGCAGAGCAGAGCGACAGAGAGGCAGGGCTAGCCGCGGCCCTCGCTCCCTCAGCAGCCCCCACTCCCCTTCCCTCTTTATCTGCTGCCTGGGGCTCTGCCCCGGCGCCTGCTGATAATCAGGGAGCACATTTGAAACCCCGGCGCCAGACAGGATCCTTATCTCCTCCAGAAGAGGAATGTGGGATGGGGGCAGACCCTGCAACAGCTCCAGGAACGGGGTAGAGGGGTGTGGGGCGAACTCCCCCCGCCTTGCGCCCTGCACACAAGAGGGGGAAGGGGCGGCAGGCATGGAACCCCCCCGAAGGGTGACTACGAGCCGCCAGCACTCGCTGCCGGGGCGGCCGGAGGGGTCGGAAGCACCCACTGCCTTGTGCAAGGGCCGTGTAATTATCCCGGGGATAACTGCTCTGCTTAACTTCCCCATAAAGTCAAGTCCTGGGTAGGCCGGCTCCGAAAAAAGCCGAGCGAGGAGCCAGGGCCCGGCTGATCCCGCTGGGAAAAGCCCAGGGCATGAGCCTGGGGGACATGAGGTGACAGCCTGGTTTCCCCACCCTGGCTGGCAGGCAGCGCTGCGTCCCCTCCCACTCACAAACGGCACCCAAAAGGACACAGGGTGAGGGCTGCAAGCCATCTCAAAATAACGCCCAAGACCCCCAGGGCTCGGCTTGTGGACCCTCGGACACAGGAGCAGCCTTTGGGGTGAAGAGAGAGGAGGACTGGGCCTCGGGAGCCTTCCTCCCCAGCGAGGAGGGCGACAGGCTCTGCTCAGACGCCAGCGCTACAGGTGCCCGGGGGCTGATCTCCATTACCAACAGGACTGACAGGATCTTCAAGCAACCTAATAGCAGCGGGGGGGGGAAGGAAAAGAGGCAAAAGCCAAGCTGCTGGCTTTCCTCCCGCCTGCTGCCAGGCAGGACACGAACCATGGCTCCAGCCCCGCGCTTCCTCAGCTTTCTCCTGGTACCAGGGCTGGATGCTCCAACACTCAAAAAGAGCTTCGAGTCGTTATTTTCACAGTTAGGAACTCAGACCTTTCCCCTCACTGGCTGGAAAGCATCACACCAGCACCCACAGTGAATCTGTACTCGCCACATGGTGCCATGGCTGCCATGGACAGCTGAGTCTCGGATCCATGCCAGGGGCTCCATGGGCATCCACCCAAAAAGGGCTCTGTTGATGCCATCAGAGCCCCAAGGGATTTGCATCCAATTAAAGGGATATTTAAAAAAAATTATAATAAGGGGCTAATGAAGTTTAGAAGCTGCCGACACCAGCCATATGCCTCAAATATGCACAGTACAGTTGGTGCCTAGGTAATGCAACTGCAGGTATCAGCTCGCCTAATTAGCTACCAGAAGAAAGTCTAATTTAAAACAAAGCTCTTATTTTATTTATTTGCTGACAGTAGCAGAGCAATTCCCTCCAGCATGATGTGAAAGCAAACACACTGTCCTGAAAATAAACCACCATGGGCTTTTTAATTTTATCCTTCAACAAGTGTTCCCTGGTTAGTCTTTGGGAAAGGGGAAAAAAAAAAAAGGGGGGGGGAAGAAAAAAAACCCTCCAGGGGAGCGCCAACCTGCAGCTCCCATTAGCATTACAGAAGGCTTGCATTGCGAAGACAGCTTCCCACTTGTCACCTCTCCCTGCCACGGAAAAAAGCAAGCACACACACCAATGGAGCTTCTCCGCTGTGCCAGAGAAGGCAAGGAAACTGCCTTTAATAAAAGGTCCGTAAGAAAATGTGTCCCCCCATCCTCCACTGTCATTATTTGGGGTGATGAAAGGAGCTCGGCGCATCCTGGCCCCCTCGCTGCCATCACCCTGCAGATGCCCATGAGACAGGGCTGCTGCTTGCTAGAGGCACAGATAGTGGCACAAGCTGGTGTTTGGCTCCACACTGCTGTTGCGAGGTGTAGGTCGTCCATCAAAACTAAGAGACTTCTAACAGTCCTTATCCTTTCCCTGTCTCTTTTGGAAGAGAAATCCTAGAAGCAGGGAGAGAGTACAGGGCCACTGTGATTTTATATAGTACCTTTATTTATTGAAGTGCTTTAAATAGATATGGATTGACTCTCTCAGCTCTGGCTATTGAAAGGGGAGCTGCAGGCGGGTCTTTGATTAATGCACACAAGGCTGCTTCCATAGATGCTCAGAATCCCACACCACGTGGTACCTCCTCCTGCCTACCAAACAACAGGAACCCCTGTCTCACCCCCTACGTATACGGTCAGGAGGGTGGCACAATCCTCCACCATGTATGTTTTAGCTAGAGCGCCACGGGTTTGGGGAGGGATTGCTCCAGAAGTGCAACATACTCACTTTGCCCAAGCAAAGCTGCCCCAAATGGCCACTTTGATGACATTCTGACCCACAGAGCCCTGCCCAGCCACTAAGGCACATCCCAGTGGGTGGTCAAGACATTCATTTAATCACTGAGCAAATGACCCAGCAACCCACGCCCCAAATGCAGTGGGTCCTGGGAAGGCTCCCCTCAATCCCAGCACTGCAACTACATCCCACCTGCAAGACCCAGGAGTAGGATGGAAAGGAGAGTGGCAAGACCCTTCTCTTTGGGCATTACACTTCAATTCTTGCAGCTGTCAGAGGATGGTCAGAGGACATCACAAGCCTGTTCAAAGTGATGCTTCAGCATCTCTCCTCTTGCAAAACGCAATGTCCTCGTCCCTCCACTACTCCCCCTTTATGCCATTCACATAAAACCATTGTGCCTCTCCAGCACCATCCCCCTCAATCATCTCCACATTCAAGATCGAGCCACCAGCTCCACAACCCACCAAGATAAACCCTTCATCCTTCCCCTGCCACCTTCTTCATATAGTCCAAGCTCACTCAAATAATCAGAGATTTATTCTTTCCTAACTGCACATTCTGACACCCATTTATGAATTTATGAAAGCAGGGAAAAGCATTACAGGCCTTTATGGACAACGCTGGCTAGAGCGTGCATTTTTCTTTCACTGATGAAAGTAATTCCGTTAAGTTAAGGAGTAAGTAAGAATCACACTATTCTTAGGCAGCTGGGAAAGAGGAGGAAAATCTATTGCAGTGACCCTGAACAGGCGCTTCCCCAGGGCTTCGAGGCAGAAAACTTACCAGACACCACACTGATAACATATTCAGGCTGAACCATAAGTCTTCAGTGTATAAAAGGATTCCTAACTGAAAACTGAATGAGCAGGGTAAATAAGATTAAAAACCCACAGAGGCCAAAGGCTGGGGGGTGGCAGCAGGTCTGGGGCTTGTCTGCAGGACAGGCAGCATTCCTGGTACACTCTCCCAGGGGATAAGCAGAAGGATGCTGATGCTGGGCACCCATCTCCTGCCACCAAGGCACTCAGGAAAAGTTTGTCTTCTGCATGTCTAAAGCTGCAGAGAAGTGGGAAAAATAAGCATCCATAATCACCGTCAGGCTGGTGAAAGATTCCCCCTGAGCCAGCATCCTCAATCATCCCCAACAATGTATTTGTTCATTACATCCCCTTTTGCTTCCTCCACTATGTCCCAGTCCCAATACCCATCTTACAACACCTTCTCCCCCCCCCAGCCTCACTCCTTTTCTTCTCTGTAAGTCCAAACCAACTCTTCGTCCCAGGCACAAAGTGCTGTGAGGTTTCTGCTGTGAGTTTCTCTCTGCAGTGTTTTCCCATCCAGCTCTTTGGGAACACCTGGTCAAAGCCAGCCAGCTGTGATCTGTACCTGCTTTTTAAGAAACAACTCTGCCAAAGTTTTCTGAGCCCTGTGCAATGATAGAGTTTGGAACTCAACCTCAAAGGGGTCCCCCTTTTCCTCCTTAGCAATCACCTGCTCTCTCTTTACTTGTTAAATCCCATGAGGACTGGCCAGGCTGGGAAAGCCAAGCTACACAAAACAAGCCGGAAACAGAACCTTGCCCTATTTCCATACCACCTTAGAAAGACAGGAAGCAGCACATGATGCAGCTATATGGTAACTTGCCCTGCAGGAACCATATCCAGAAGGGAGGCTGTACAGCTCCTGGCTGCCCTGCATGTCCTGCAGCTACCCACAGGTCGAGTTAGTTATTCTTGTTGAAGGAAAAATATAATCACATTTTTTAGTACTCCCAATGCATGGATGACAGGCTTATGGCACAAGCAAGTAGTGACCAGAGAGCTGCGTTTGCAAGCTCCTCTTTCAATGCCTCAGGCTCACTCTTCCAAGTAAACCCCAAGCTCCAGCCAAACTGCTCCACAGTTCTAAGGGCGATGATTCCCCCACCCAACAACCCGCCAGCTCTGCAGCACCACAGTCCCTACACATGTTGAAGGCCATCACTCTTCCCAGACCTGCAACTCTGTGTCTCATGCAAGGTCCACCCACAACACCATCACCACCAGCCTGCACCCGCAGCAGGGCGCCTCATCCTGGCATCACCCAGCCGAAACCATTGCTCCCTCTCTCTGAGGCCAGTTTTCCAGGCAGAATGAGGATGGGAATTACTCAAGCAGCATGTGACATGACCACCAGAAAAAGGACACTGCATTACTGGAGCTAAAACTGGATCCTGGTTTCTATTGTCTATTCTTTTGTACTGATGGGAAGAAAGAGCTGCTGCTCTGTAATCAGGCCTCTTCTGGCTGGTTCACTGCTTTTAGGACCAACCAGGATAATGCAACGTTGCTTTCATGTGGCAAGAGAAGCTTATAAACAATGCTATTACACTGATACACCACTGAAATTAAAGCCCTGCTCTGAGTCTCAGCTACTCCCAGAGGCAGCCTGCTTGCCTCAGAGTTACTATCTTCTCCAAAAGTCTGTAATACAGTGAATGGACTAAATTTCTTTCTAAATAAGCACTCATGAAATTTAATTACTCCAAAAATAATGCCTATTACCTATTTCTGAAAAGAATAGCAATTTCTTCCAGCTTTTGCTAATGTTCTTTTAGCAAATACTCTGCATTTCGTTTCACATATCTGCGTGTGCAAAATTACAGCAGAGCAGCTCCAGATCACAATTCATCCAAAAACCTGAAAGTCTTTACTTCACTAATGCTTCTTCATAGCTTTATTTTACCTTTTGGTCCAAAACTATGGCGATACTCCCCTCCCACCTCCAAAAAAAAAAAAAAAAAATAAAAAAAAAAAAGAAAAAAAAAAGAAAAAAAAAAAAATCAGATTCTGAGTTCACCCATACAGACAGATTGGGACTAAAACCTCCCAGATTAACTCAGCCAGAAATTATCTCAGGCGTGAAACATCACAAGGGGCAGTCACATTCTCAGCAACTTCAAAATAGTTGGTTTTTTTTAAAGTAAAAGGGATGCCATCTCTCTGCATCTGTGTTTTATCTGGAATAAACGTCCTGATACTGGAAGAAAACACACTTTGGCTTCCTTAACTGCAGTTTCTCATTTTCGACACCTTCCTGAGCACCTCTTTATGGTTTCTCAAGCCTCCTTCTGCACTGCAATAAGAGGCCGCCTCTGCAAATAACATGGTTTAAAACCTGGGGAATTCTGCAATAGGACAAGGACTCATTTCACCACCTAAGTGACCTGACTCCAGAGCAGCCCTTCTCCAGACTCAGTGCCTCTTGGCTTAAAGCATATCCTGGGCAGCTTGGTTGGTATGAGCCAGGAGGCCACCTTGCCAGTGAAGCAAGAGCAAGGCTTATTATGGCACTTATCTAGGGAGAAATGCCAGCCAGATCGAACCCTGCAGAGACCCTCAAGACCTGCAGAAGCAGCTGGCACCATGCCTACGGGAAGATGCTCTTTTCTACCTCATCTTTCCCCATGACACTCTAATTTCAGAGATGTCAGAGATTGCTGCTCCCCAAAAACGTGAAAAGCAAAACCTGCAGAATACCCTTGACCTGAAAGTCTATGACAATCCAAACTCCTCCAGCCTTTAGACCCCACAGTTTACGTAAATGTCTTTTTAACTCTTTTTTTTTTTTTTTTTCCTCTATACATGCTGGCAAAGAAAGCCCTGAGAAATTGCCACATCCAACATGCCAAGTGATTTCTTCCTAAGCATGTGTGTAGGCTACCAGAAAGCCCACACTCCCCTCCCCATCTCTCACCAGCTGACCCAGGTGTAGGATGCTCACCTCCTGCTTCCCCTTCAGCGACTCTACCATCATTAGTGAAGGACCATTTCCTTCACAACAAATAAAGGTCATCTGCTGACAAGTGTCTTTTGCCATGACCTGAAGGCATCCTTCAGCACTTCTCTCACCTTGCCTGAGGTTTTTCCTCAGTCCTTCATGTATTTCAAGGTACCCATCTCAGCTCAAACAACACACTCCCTTAAGCGGCAGAACAAAACCCGCTTTCCTATAGATATGCTGCTCAAAATACTCACGTCCATGTGGTGTTTTTGTTTCCCAATAGTAGGTGGCAAGTGTTATGCTGTTGGGTTTTTTTAGTGGGATATTAATAGATCCCTCTCACTGGCTGACCAGCACGCCTAGATAAAAACTTTTTTGCTAATTTCCTAATCAGTCAGGAGCTTAATTGCGAGACATCTACTTCTAACTCAAAGAGAGGGAGAGCTGCAGACACACAAACAGCATGCAGCAGTTTTTTCTGCATGACTGTAAAAAAGAAAAACAAAAGAAGTCTGGATTTTTTTAGGAAATCAAGCTAAAAAAAGAAATCTCCCCCAAGCATACAAACAAAAAAAAAAAAAAAAAAGCCCAAATAAGCCAAACAGCTAAAAGATAAATCCATCGGTACTTTTGATGTCTTAGGCACAGGAGCTCCTCTTGGTGCAAGGGCCAAGGAGATGCTGTGCACCACAATCGCTTTCTGCGGAGGGGGAGGCCACAGCAATGCCTCTCTTCTCCAGCGTCCCATATATAGCATGATCCCCGCGGTCTGTGAGCAGACGGTTACCAAGCTGACAGGTTGCAAACAGCTCCGTAGAGCCGGTCAGGGAATCAGATATTGTCTCCATGCCTTTGGTTTTGGAAACAAAAGGTGTCTCCCAGCTGAAATGTGCTGTGGGACCTTGCTGCTCCCCCTATTTTCGGATTTCTTTTTAGAAGCACTTGAATCCAGCTTGTATCGCTTAGGTCTGAAGTCTATACAACACTCTGGGCTGCCGGCACATAACTTTTCCACTCCAGGAGGGGAAAATGGATCTTTTAATCTGACTCTCCTCTCCATAGCTGGGAGAGCACAAGGACAGCATGGCACAGCATCAACCTTGCTTTTCCAGCAAGTTGCAGGCACTCCCTTCCCTGCAAATGTTTCTTCCCTTGACTTCCTATCAAACTTGCAAACACTATGAACTCAGGGCAACCCAGAGAAGCTTCTTCCCAGCATTCCTGCTGTTTATTTATAGGACCTTAATGGCTTGGAAACAGTCCTGGACCCCAGCCCTAAATACACGGGACAGCAGTGACACCAAAAAGTGCCAAGGCAGGGACCCAAATCATCTTTTAGGGTGGGTTTGTTTAAACTGTCCTTCACGAGGCCACACTGGATCCCCCCTCCCAACACCTACCAAGATGCAAAGCGCAGCCAAACTGCAGGACTCCAGCTTCTTTTGCTTCCCCGCTGGTTTTAGCTCTGCAACTTGACCCTCACAGAAACATATGGTTTGCATTCTCCCCCCTATACTTTCCATAGACTCACACACGCTCTCCTTCCCCTGCCTCCCATAGGCACACAAATCCAAACCTTTCCTCTTTAAGTAAGAAATCGTGCCAGCATCCCTCCCCATCACTCTCTAAGGAAAGGACATGGGCAGCAGCAGACAGGGAGAGGCTGCAGTAAAACTCTTCAGCCGAAACCGCTAAGTGGGCTTTGCTGTTTCATGCAGGAGTCATTAATGGCCTGGCTGGATCTGCTGTGTCCCCTTATAGCCAGTCCATAAATACTAACGAAAACCGAACGAGTATGCCATTGAGATATGGAGACGGAAAGGGGGAGGCACAAGCATGTGGACAGCAAAAACCTGCTCTGCCTTCCCCAGCCAGCCAGGGACCACCTAAAAGCTGCGCTGCTCAAGCCTCCAACCTCATTCCTCTCCACTAGCATGAGAGAAACAGCAACAAGCCTTTGAGATGCAGGGAGAGCACATGGGTACAGCAGTGCCAAGGCACTGCAGGGTGCCAGTGGTCAGAGGATGTCTGAAGGGCAGGTGCTGGCCACTGGCAGGATAAAGCAGCAACTTCACCTCCTCTTTTCCCCTCCCTGTGTGCAAAAATCATCTTTTATTTTCCTGTTAGGCAGTTTCCACCTAATTTTCTGCTTCATCCAGCAACCGGGCTTTTCCTGCAAAGGGATGACAGCAGCCTAAGCCAGTTTTTGTTCAACCCAGAGGACTGATCCATGGGGAAATGGCAAGAGGCATTTTTTACAGAGCATTACTTTGTCCTACCAACAAGCAAGGCATTGCCTTCCTCCAGCCCACATCACGGGATGAAGTTAAAAATTCACTAAGGCCCTCATACCTGCTTCTTTTTTCTAGTGTCCTTAAAGCACCGCACTCTAGAGGAGCGTTGCGGAGCCTGGGAAGGCTGTGGGATGGATGGAGGGATGGATGGGTGCCCCTGGCCAAAACAGTACAGGCTGTGATAGAAACCAGAAGCCTTGCGGTCCGTGAGCCCGACTGCCTTTGCAAAGCATACCGAGCATTGCTGGCGCGCCTGCGTACCCCACACCATTCTCCCGGCTGTGGCCACACCACGGCAAAAACCCCAAAGATCCCTTGAATTTCTATATTTTCAGCAGCACAGGACCAGCAAACCTGACAGTTTCTTGAAGCTGAGCACAGCATGAATTCCTCTTTGCAGGTATTATAAAACCACACTTAAAAAAAATCATCTATTTTTAACCCACTGTGTTTTTAGGATTGGCATTACTCAACGCTTTATCTGGACAGATGAAGCCCTGCAGTTACCTGTGGCTTTCCCTACCACTTATCCCCCGAGATCCTTCCTGATCAGCCCAGACCCCATCTGCAAAGCCGGTGCGTGGGTTTTTCCATCCCCAGCAGGACCAGCCTCAACACGCTCCAGACTCCGGGGGTTTTGTTGTAAACTACAAAGGAACCTACACAATTTGCCCCAGTTTGCATAACCAGTTTATCCCAAGCATTTGTTTTAAAAACTCAACTCTCGTTAGTCACTGTTCAGCCCAACCAAAACCCAACCCTCTTCCCAGCTTTTGGATCTCGCTTTTCCAGCTTTGGGCAGAGCCAGCATTTTTATCTTGGTGTATAAATTTTAGAGTCTGAACACATGCCTCAGTACAGTGTTTTATACAGACATATAGAGGGTAACTAAAGTACCCACTACAGGGATTAACTGCGGGGCTTTAACTCCTGCAATCCAAAGCCGGGATCCCTGGGCTATGGCACCACAGGATTTTAACATGCAAAGCCTCCACAGCCTTTGCCTCCCTGCCTTGCTTGCCTCACCCAAGTAGACTAGTCATTCAGTAGTAGCAAATCATTTAGCATAGACACACATGAAAAAAGAGGGACTGCAAAGGAGGAGAAAAAAAGTTTTATAGCCCTTGGCAGCCTGCTCCGTGGCTTCATCACACTCTGGACCCCAGTCACCCAAGCAGCTCCGTGCGCCACAGCTGTGCAGCCAAATCCCCTCTCGTGAAACAAATCCCTTTAGAGCCAATGCCAGAGCACAGAAGGAGGCATTTGCAGGGCTTTCACTGCAGAAAAGCAGCCAAAATGATGTGCATCAGACAACACACCGTCCTCCAGGAAGACGTGTTTACACAACTAAGTCAAGCATCTCCCTCCTAAAGACTAGGGGAGGACAAGAGGAACCACAGACCCAGGTGGAAATGCATGGGTGGAAATGGCAGGGGAGTCCAAATTGCCATCTCTTCTTCCTTCCAGCCCAAAGCATTATCCTGCAGCCCCAGAGGTGCTGACAGAGCAGGGCATGCACCCAGTAGCAACATTGTGTCACCAAGCGCTTTTCCCCAACACAGATAGACCAGTGCAACTCAGAGGAGTCCCTACAGAGCCACATAGGGATGCCACAGCCTCAGTGAGGAGCTCCTGAGCACTGGGAAAAGCTTGCTTCCAGCCTGATGCAGATTTTCATCAATACTTGACCTGCTGTTGGAAGATGTCCTCTGATCAGGACCCAGAAAGCAGAAGAGACAGGGCACTTCAGCTTCTCCAAGATAGGCTGGAAGAGAAAACCCTTAAACAAGCCTGGTCTCCAATGGAGCGACCCAGACCAGAGAGTGACTCATAATTTTTAATTGCTGTGTAATTGGACTTAGGAACCATGCTTTTACTTTACACACGTCTCTACATCTCACATCTGTCAAGAGGGAAAGAAAAACCTTCAAAATAATATTCCAGTACAGGAACACCGTACCACCACCACCGTACCAACTGTAAAAACAGCCAAGCCAGGCAGGGAGGCAAAGGTACCCACACCCCAAGCAGCACCCCCAGCCTGTTTGGGATAAACAGGGGTGGAGGGAGGCTGCAGGCATCCCACACCTGGACAGCGGCCATCAGAAACAAGGCAATGGCCCCAGGCCAGACCACAGCAGACAGCATGGCCACATTGCAAGACGCACCCTCATGACCAGCACTAATTACTAGCTTCACTTACAGGCCCTGCAAAGCCTGCAGAGATGCCCCTCCAGGTGAGGGTGGGGATGCTTCTTCGGCTCCATTTGGCTCCATGGATGAAAAGCAAGCAGCAGACCGCATTTTTTTTTTTTTTTTTTTTTTTTTTGGTTGTTTTAAATAGCAACCACTTTCTGGCTGCTGGAAAACACCCTCCTTCTGTTCTTCAAGCCAACCTGAACAGATAGAGCCAATAACACAGCCAGGTGACAGTGTAGGATGGTGAGGTCTCATGGGGGTTAACAGGCATGTGGAGATCAGCTCCCACTCACAGACCATGCAAGGGGGGGATGACACACACCCCCCAAAGATGTGAGAGAAGCAGAGACAATCAACTCAGTGGAAGAAGTTCTGCTCACCCATCTACATAAAACACTCAGAAGTCCCGTTCTTCCACCCCAACTGCTCTCAGTTCTCCAACTAGCAGTCACCATCATCTGAAGGAAGAACTACAACTTCCCAGCACATTGCATGGGTCCACCAGGAAACTAGACTGTCAATGAAGCAAGGTCTGTTGAGAACCTTCTTGGTGTCTTCAGCCACAGCTGGGTGTGCCCATGTGTTCCACTGATCATGAAAAAGCCCAAAACCTCACAGCCTAGAAAGCACTGACACTCACTGACAGCAACCTCAGACAGGAGACTGCAACACCACAACCCAGGCATCTCCCTTCTCCCATTTAAATCTGTCCTGAGGAGTTTCTGGGCTCTCTAGCCTCCTGCCTAAGGAAAACTCCCACGCTATACAATGCAGTGCAACTCTTTTAATAGCCTCCCGCCTCCATGAGCCACGGAGCCTGGGTTTGGTTTACAATGTCTTGTCCCTCCAGCCTGCCACCGCCCCAGGAGATGCAGGTACACCAAGGAGTCCACCCAGAGGTGGACAGCCCATGCTGCTCCTGGTTCAAATCATGGAGGAGGACATGTAGAGACATTTAAATGCTGTCAAACAAAGAGGAAACATAGCAAGAAGGGGGCAATCGGGAGTAATTTACAGGTCGGTGGCAGGTGTCAGTGAGGAGAGTTTCTCCGCAAAAGAGAAGACTAACAAAGCAACAGAAGAACAAAGTCAGGGTAGAGAAAATCATGCTCTCATCTCAGCCAAGCTGTCATCTCCCTGCCCAGTACAAGCCTCCCCCTTGCACGGCTCTTGTCATTCAACAGCTACCATGTCAGTCTCCATACAGTTTCAATGAGGAGGGATGCCTGGCAGGGAGAAGCATCATCATGCCTTACAGGAGTGTTCCCCACGCACCATCCTGCACTCAAACCCTTTCATATACATTATACCTGCACCTGACAGATTTGGTTCAATATATCAAGGTGTGCTGCATCCCATCCCTAGGGTAAGCCCCAAAGCATCCAGAGTACTTCTGCACCTGTATGCAGTGACATCAATACCCAAGAGCATTTCCCTACCCCTATGGAAGTTTTGTGGGGTCCACCCCTCACTCCCACCTCTTTCTATCATCCTGTGCTATCTACCTGTACAGATCTTCCAGTTGAGGATGCTGCCCACAGCATCACTCCTGCAGAGCCCCAGAGCCTGCCTGGGCACTAGGCATCTGCACTCAGAACTCCTCGCCTCTCCTGCGGTGGCCTCTGCTCGAAAGGCAGATGGATCTAATACGCATTAGACGTCTCAAAATGAGATTTTCCACGCTCTTTCAAAGGGAAACAATCCCTCAGCTTTCACACTCAGTGTAGGCTTGTGAAGGAGGGGAGCAGGGGGGGCAGCAAAGGTTACTCGTGGGACTTTTATGGAAACCACACTGGCAGGTCCCCCTGGAAGCATAAGAGATGCCAGGATCTGACTTTTGTGTCTGGTTTGATGAGGGATTTTTACTGATTAGGAGGACAGCCCATGCTCACAGCCCCTCATATTCAGGCAGGGAAGGGGCTGCTCCTGGGGCAAACAAGCCCTTTTCCTCCTCCTGGATCTTATGGGAATAAATAGGAGTGAGAAGTGAGGACAGCTGTGCTGTGTCTGTATATACGTGTATTACAGACTGCTGCTGATGAGATTTGTGGGGCAAAGGGATGGAGGTGGAGAAGGAGACCTGCAAAGATACTCTGCAAATCTGTATAGGTCGTCTTCCTTACCTGAAGGGACTCACTTTCCCAGGGAAAGGGACATCACAGTCCATACAGGCAGAGAAAAGCTTCAGTTTGAGGCTAGAGCTCTGCTCAGTTTGCTTTTTGTATAACTGGGTATATTACTCTTCAAAAAGTGTCTCAACTTGTGTCCTCCATCTCCCAGGGTGAAAAAAATAACCCAAACAAACAAAAAAAAACTCCCCCCAAAAACCAGAACTGCCTTTAAATTAAAAAACAAGCAAAGCTAAAGGGGAAAAAATGGCTCAAAACATTTGCTTTTTACATTGTGGGCATCCATGTCAGCCACATCCATCCAGACAGAGCCCTGAGTGGCAGTCAATGATACATATTTCACCTGCGCAAATCCAGCTCCAGAAGGAAGCCTTGTCTCATGGTCACAGTGCAGTTCTGGGACTCCTGTGCCACTGCCACCCCTGCCCCGCAGCCTGCCACCCCTGTGCACGTGCTGAAGGCAGCTCTGCAGCCACCCCCAGGGCTTGGAACCTGGTAACGCCTCCTCTGCAGAGGAAAGAGTAAGGTCAGCAATGTATTAGCTGGAAGGGCGTTATTTCTCAGCACTTAAACCAGTGAGTGCTTGGCCATCAGAACCCTCTACAGTGGGGCTGAGGGCTGAAGCAGGAAGACGGAAGACACAGTAGCCTCCGTGGATGCTGCAGGCAGGCAAGGGACCTGGCAGAGACCTTTGGACTGAGGAAAGGTGCCAAAGATGAAAACACTTTCTTCTTCTTGAGCTGGAAGACATCCTGCCTGCTGCTGAGCATCGTGGTGGCATGTGGCTTGCTTTGCTTTTATGTTTTTTCTCCTTTCCCCACCTGAATTTCTCCATGGAGCCCAACATTGAGAAACTCAGGGAGCCAAGCTCATCATCACCGTCCCTTTACCAGATTTACCCCAAAGTACACTCCCAACAAATAAGAGTCTGGGTTAAGGCCTACAGCTTCCAACACCCACCCAGTTACCCCAGGTAGCAGCGCCTGGCTCCCCAGACTGGGGATGAGGACCAGGACCTACTGCCCCAGGTGTTCCACTACAAGCCTAACCCAGATGTAACACACCTGTGTAGGTCTGGGGGAGCCCACTGCAATAGGGATCAGCCCTCCCAATAGGCAAGCCAAATAGCGGGTCTGGGAGAAGCCACCAAAGGCAGTAGGGGGCCGAGGGGAGCCAAGTGGGGCCGTGCCGGGCTGCAGTGGGGAGAGACTCAACAGGAGATTAAAGGCAGCGTGCAGGACACGCTGGAGCAAGCCCCGTGCTGTTTCCCTTCCCTTTCCTCGTTTTCCAGTGTGGATTTGCCCAGCCTTTCCCAGCCTGGCTCCTGTTTGATCTCAGTGCTCGCTCTGCCTTTCTCTCACCTCCAAGCAGTCAAAGCAACCCAGAGGTGCCCTGCTACGGCCTGCCAAGCTGCCCCAGCCCCATCAGAAAAGAAAAAAAAAAAACACAGCCCCATGTGAAAAAGCAAATAGCAAAGGGAAAGGGGGAGAAAATCCCCTAAAAATCCAAACTCAGCAAACATGTGGCTGCTACCAGCCCAGCCCAGCGGTTTGGGAGGAGAGGGGCTGGGGAACGGGCTCTGGAGGAGGAGAGGCAGCTCTTCCCTCCACCGAGGAGCAGGTCCGGGGCTGCCAGCCCAGCGCATTCCTGTGCCGTGAGTCAGGCCTCCGAAAAACCAGGAGGCTTCAAAAATAATACTCCATGCAGCCGGGATGCTTTGCTTGCCTTCTGGCTCCCCAGCCTCCCCCTGCAGCCCCTGGTTTTAGCGCTTTGCCCCCCAACAGGGTCAAAACCAATTTAAACTAAAACCCAGCTGGGACCCTCAAGAACATCATCACCCTCTGTGCTGGGACCCAGTGTGAAGCTAAAAGAAAACCCACGCTCCCAAGCTGCCTCAACAGTAAAAAGTCAAGCGTCAGCCAAGCCTGCAGGGCTGCAGGGACAGCAAGATGGAGATTTAGGGAGTGTTAGGGAGGGTGCTGCATTCAGCTAGGAGCCTCCAGGCTCCCACCAAGAGAGGTCCCTCAGAGGGTGGGTGTGAAATCAGGCATCAGAGCAGCTTTATAGGGCTTTCTGCCTCTCCCAAGTCAAAGCTCTGCATTCCCCAGCCCCAGTGCAACCCCACTACAGGTCATATATGATTTTTTCCAGTGCCCCAGCCTGTTGTGAGGAGCCACATCACTCAAAAGCTACCAGTCCAGCACTCCTAGTGCACCACAAAGGCTCTGTATTAGGGGGGAAAGCAACTCACACAACATTTCCCTTAGGTCCTGGGCTCAGGCAGATCCAGGAAAGGATCACCCAAGCTCCCTTCACCCCAAGAAGAATGAGTCTTCACGCCACCAGACACAGGCTACTCTTTCCCCCCCACCAGCATCCAAAGGGCCAGGGCTGTGTCAGCTCGGTACTACCGCGCTCTGACTCACAAGCAGAGGTGGCTTGCACAATACCACTGATTACAGCAAATTACAGCTCTACGTATTAAAGTAAAACAAGATCAGAGCAGTGGGCCTTTAAATGCAACGGCAGAGCTGATGGCAGCCAGCAAGTGGCTCAGGCATCCCTTGCACCCGTATTAATCTCCCCACTTCCCAAGGCAAGACATGCGGGTGGGATAGCAGGAAGGAGCAGAGGGAATGGGCTGGTGATTTATGCTTTCCAAACCTCCCCCTCGCTCCAGCAAATGTTTTCACTCGCATTAGCATCGCTAAAGCTGGGAGGATATAAGTGAATAGGAAACAGCAGGAACCTGTGGCTTTATGGCACCAACATCTGCTGTAATGAACTCCTCGCAGACTTCATACAGCCCCTTCCGTCTTCACCTCGCAGCCCAGCGCTTCCTGCCGCCTCTCCGGCACCAGCCTGCAAGCCTGGCTTTTGCCGAGCACAGCCTAGCTCATGGATTCTCCCGATAACCTACAGGGCTAGTAGGCTGATCCCACGAGCCCCAAACACGCTGGGAGGGAGAAAACCACAGGGCTGAGGACTTGAAAGCACTGCTGCTAGAATGGAAGCAAAACCAAGTTCCTTGCATCATCTTGGCTCACTTAACTGATCCAAAATATAATTTTTTTGTTATTATTCCTGTACAGCTAGGACAGGGACAGAAAGGGAGCCAGCGTACATAGCATCAAAAGGACCCACGGGACCTTACAGAGAGGAGATAAAGGACACAGCTGGACTCTCCAAGCTGCTTACTGGGTCAGTAGTGGTGCACTTCTGATTTCTAAATAGGGAAAATGCAATCTGGATTTCTCCCCTACCCTCCAACTACCACTTCCAAGAGATTCTGCCTTCTTTAAAGCAGTATCTTTGTATTTCTCTGCTTTTGTTGTTGTTGTTTTATTATTTCACTCTGTCAGTATCATGCACAGAGAGCATCCACTTCTAAGACAGAGGTCTCCAAAACCAAGAAGGAGAAGGAGAAGGAGACAAAAAGCCAGTGCAGATCTTTCCACACACACCACTGTCCTCAAGCAAGCAAGCCTCCACCTCCTGCAAGGGCAGGCTTTGCCAATGAGCAACAGGTCTTGGAGCATGTCTCTCCCCCTACCATTTGCTCACGATGACAGTGGCAGGCAGGCAGCCTCCTGGCACTGATGTGCAGGAGCCCAAGACCCATGCCAGTGGGGGACGGCAATGCCAATATCCTGCTCCCTCCATCCCCAGGTGTTTTCCTGATGGTGGTACAGCAGAAGGATAGAAGAACAGTCCTTCACCAGGATAGCTGTGTCACACTGCCTGCAAACACCCTTGTCAGCTAAGCCCGCTTCCAGCATCACCCTTTGGTTTTTGGCAGCCCTTCTTCAATCTCTGTGCAGTGAGCTTTGTGGGGAAAGGCTCTCAAGCAAGCTCAAAATCCTTGCACCAAGTTGTTTTGCTATGGAGAGTAGCACACACAAGCAGAACAAAGCAGAGCAGCCCAGCAGGCAAAGAGCTAGGACTGGGAAGAGGGGACGCGGGTGGGAGCTGGGGTTCCCTCCAAAGCACAGCACCTGCCCTGGGGATGAGTGGGACGACTGCTTCTGGGTTTCAAACCCCTATCCAAAACAATGCTTCTCCCCCCGCCCCTCAATGCAAAACCCAACACAAACAATATGTACCACCTATGTTATTAAAAGAGAAAATCATTTTCTGGGTGATGCCTCTCTCTCCCTCCTTAAAACCAGGCAAGGATGGGGAAGGGAAGGCATTATCACCAGGGCTGAGCACCCATCTCTGCTCTCTCCTCTGCATCATCACATGCAATCTCTACGCAACACTCCTGGAGAGGCACTAATTATAGCTCTACGGCTAAAAACTTTATATACATTTACATATGCCAGATTAAGCGTGCCTTCAGAAAGCTCCCCAGACTCAAAATGATCCAGCTTGGTCAGGTTTAACTTGTTTTTTCTTCTTCACTCCCTCCCTCCTGCCCAGTTTTAATTCAACCATTGCATGAACTTGGTGCACGCAAAAATAAAGAGCATGGCATGGGACACAGCTGTCACAGGGGTCCTGCACCACCAACCCAGCCAACATGCCTCCTCAACAGCATCCCCAGCAGCTCCAGGCTGCCTTGGCCACAGCCAAACCCTGACCCACAGCAGCCTGGTTAGTCCAGCCTTCCCAGCCCCCTGGATCCACAGCATCCCGCACCGTTCTGAGCCTCTGGCCCCTCGCTGCTCACCCCTACAACACGGCACTGCTCCGGCCAAGCCAGACACCAGTTGCCAGCTCTCGAACCTTTCCCTTTCCAGCAAGGGAGGGTTTCTTCTGGCTGGAGGATGCTGCTGCAGCAACGTCCAGGCCACTGAATAACTCAATAGTGCCATTTCTGTTTTCCATTTGCCGAAACACACTAGATCTTTGTGTGGCGGAGAAGGAAAAAATATTAATCTAATTAAACTCCCTCCCCAAAATTCTTCGTCACCTTAATTGCGCTTCAGAAAAGAAGGCTTGGTTCATTTTCCTAGAAAATCAGCTTGTCAGGAGATGCTTTTAACTACTAACAAGACCAATCTGTGCTGCACGCAGCTTTGCGACGCGTCCTCAACCCCTTGCCAGAAGCTGCAGGAAGCGAGCAATGGGCTCTCCTCCCGAGTTCCCACAGGGATAACAACCTTGCCCATCACCGGAGCCCCAACAGTTCCAGCCTCTAAAAGCCATCAAACTTTTTAGGGCTCCACTTCTGAACTCTACACTCGAGGACATCTTTCTATACCTGGAGGATAAACACCAGCACCTTTGCTTTGCCACCGCCGGAGGATGACAAAGGACAAAGTCCTGAGATGCAAAGGATGCTCATGAGTTCCAGGATGGGGGGGAAATATAGCAGAAAGGCTGAATTTGATCACAGGAGTCCTAACGAGAGAGGGCAGCAGGAAAGACGTGCCTCTGTTTATTGTCTGTGGCAGGGATTACCAACGGAAGGGCTGGATTTAAGTGCATCTCAATCACAAGATTGGGTTGCGCACAGGAAACTTTGAAGAGCCATAGGAAAAGACCACTTAGCTGCCCGGCCATCAATAGCTCTGTTTATAAAAAGGCAGATAAAAAAAAATACCCAAGCTAAATAATTACTTATTTGGCCCGCTGGGGGATCACAGCCGGCGACACTACAAACAACGCTGGATTTGTTTTGCTTTCCCCAAGAAAAAAAAAATAATAATAATAATCATCATCATCATCATAAGGAAGCGGCACGGCGGGGCGGGCCGGGAGCAGAGCTGCCAGCCAGCATCCCCCGGAGCATCCCCCGGCGCGGAAGGCGGCTCAGCTCCCCCCGCTCAAACCTGCGCTCCCCTGCCCATCCCTCAACCTCTAGATTAAAGAAAAAAGAATAAATGAAAAGGAAATAAACGTCCCCAGGTTGGATCCTCCCTCCCGAGCTGCCCCTAAAGAAGGTATAAGCCGCAGTGAACCTTCTTCTGGGATGCTGCCCACCGCCTCTCCCCCTCCTCAAAAAACTTCTGCTGCTCCCCGGCCCCCCCTTACCTGCGGCGGCCAGCGCCCGGCGGAGCAGCAGCAGGATGAGCAGGGCGGCGGGGCGCCGGGGGCCGGGCGGCGGCATGGCGGCGGGGCCGGGAGCCGAGCAGAGCGAAGCGAAGCGGCGGTGCCTGCCCGCCCGCCTCGCCACACTGCCGGGCTGCCCGGCGCCGAGCGGGGCGGAGCGGAGCGGGCGGGGACCGGCGGGGCGGGGCGGAGCAGGGCGGGATGGGGGCGGCACCGCCCCCCCCCCCCCGTGCCTGCGATGAGCTGCTCCCGGCCTCAGGCCCCCCATCATCACGACTACTACCTCCTGCCCCCATCCCGTGCAGCCGGAGACGGGGGACGCAAAGCTAAGCCGGGAGAGGGGCTGCGAGGCAGGGGTGAAAAACCACGCTAAGCACGAGCCGGCTCAGCTCTGCAGTGGGGACGTGCCGGCACAAGGGGGAGCCCCGCAACGCGCTCCGCTCCCCGCGCCCAAGCGGGACACCGGCCCTCGGAAGCCGGCGAGCTCATCCTCCCAGCCCCCGGCGCGGCGTTCCCCGCTGTGCCCGCCGAGGAAGAGAAGCACGCCGGCAAAAACACTTCAACGCATGAAGCAACGCGTCTAACGATTCTACTAACGACATTAGCGCCATAGGATCATGTAATGGGCTATTACTTCCCCACCCAAGAACCGGCATTGAAGCCCAGGCTGTAGAATATTCCCGCAGGAGCATAAAAAACCCCCAGACGCACATACACACAAAAATGATAAAAAGATAAAATTCACACACTGGGGGAAGGTATCCTGTAGCTACTCATCAACAGCTGAACACCTTTCTTCTTGCAAAGAACAGAAAATGAAGTTACAAGTTTGCAAGCTGTGGGCGGTGGGACTGCAGTTTTCCTGATGCATGAGTCTCAGGCTGGGTTTAAGCCCCACTTTGCCTCCCCACTCGCTTTAGGGGGGCAAAAGGGCTCAGCAGTGCCCACAGATGACACAAGCTCAAGTTCAGCAAAGTTGCACTACAGTAGAGCAGTACTGCTTCTTGTACAGCAACATCCACACAGGCAGGGCTGAAAAGTGTTGGAAGACAGCAGGAACTGCTCCCTTTCACTAAGGGAGAAGGGGCTACCACTGCTGCCTATAAGTGGTTAAAATAGCATGGGAACTGCTAACTACTTTTAATTGCTGGCAGCTGCTCAGTTCCTCCGGGGTAGGGCAGTGGGGGCGAAGAAACCCTGGCAGGCAGACAGTAATTACAGCCTGTGTCTCACCGCCAGCCTGGTGGAACCGGGGCTGTGGGTTTGGCACTGGCTCTCTCCAGGCCCAAAGTGCTGCTGCAGCCATGGGTTTGCTCCTTGGCCTGAGCTCAGTTGTTGCCTTCAGAGAGGTAGTGCAAACCCTGATGGGATGGAGAAGCTGTGGGACAGCTTCTGCTGTTGAACTGGGGTGTTGCACACACACCATGGGGTTCTGACTGGGGATACAGGAGCACCAGGGGTGGCCTCTGCACTTGGGATGGGGCTTCAGGGCATCACATGAAACTGAAAATCCACTTTTGGAAAGCCATTATAAGCTCTCCCCACTGCCCAGTTGCCTTCTCCCAGATTTGCAGAGCACCCCTCCCTCAGCCATTCCTGTGGGTATCCCAGCCGGAGCCCAGACAAGGCGTACTCACGCCACGCTGCTTGGGCCACCTGCACATTGCCAGCAATACAACTGCCTTGCATGCTACCTCAAGCATCCCACACTCGGCTGCACTTCAGCCTGTATTTACGGAGCAGTTGGACGTGCCGGAAAAGGCTTAAGAGTGAAAAAAAGTCTCATTTCCAGTTGCTGTCAAGGGGGTGAAGCTGTAAGAGAAGAGCGTGGCTGGGCAGTAAGGGCCAGGGATGCGCCTAATGCAAACCCAGTGGTGCCAGCATCAAAAGGGTCTGGGGGTGAGAGGTCTGGGAAGATAAACCAGAAAAAAAGGCTATTTTCCACCCGGATGAGGCCACACATTGGGCTCATGCAGTTCATGGCAGTATAACGCAAGGGCGCATCCGCACTTGGCTCTGGCCCCACGTGCAGCCCTGAACCCCAGGCACTTGCACCAGAGCCCAGTGACCATCTGTGCTAGAGAGGACTCTGTGCCTGGGCAGGTGTTTATTCTTTTATTAAGTAACACCAATAACACTCGGGACAGTGTTAAAGCACTTGGAGGGGCTCTGAAGGATGGCTTGGTATCAGCACGGGTATTGGTATTAATGAGTGGAGGAAGCCAGTGGGCGCTTAGAGTGCCTGCTTTTGGAAGCATAATGTGCCTTTTGTACCGGGTTTTTTGTAGACATGAGTGAGAATATGTGGGTTAAATCGAGTGCCATTTAAGTCATTGTCTGGTATTCAAAATATGAATTAAAGCAATGCAAATTAATGGTTAGGCTACCACTATTTCGCAATTTTAGAAAAATATGACATGACAAACTATCATTAAGGCAAAGGGCTGTTTTTCCTCCCAGGTGTTTACTTATTACCCTTCGTTTTCCTCTAATGGCCTGCTGTGAACATGTCAATCAAATCCCCAGCACAGTGGGACCGCTCCCAGCAGCCGATCGGGAGGTGAGACAAGTTGGACAGGACTCAGCTGCCAGCTGCAGCCCGAACTGGCAGGGCGATGGGGCCAGATGAAGCTCCAACCTCTCTGGTGTGTGTCTTGGGATGCGCATTCACGTCTCTAGTATAGTGGGGAGGGGCGTGCATTAAAGTGTTAAAAAAAGATGGCAATCAGATGAATAATAAGCAGAGGAAACTCTCAAAGCATAATCAGGAGGTGAGACAAAGACTTGCTTGTTCAGACTTTGAGGTCATGGTGCCCTTCAGCTGTGATCGCATTGTCATGGGAGGGGTGGGTATTTTTCTGACCCAAACTTTAGAGTGGACCTTAGGTGGACTGAAATGTCCTCTATAAGTGCCTTTTTCTTTCAGATAGTGACTATGCTCCTCACTAAATATCTCAGCTACCTGGAATAAGTGCTTGGTTGCACTGAGATGTCAAGACATCTTTATAGTATAAAGAATTTTCTACTGGGTGGAATAGATGATTCTTAGGGGGTTTTAAGAGCATTTTCTTTAAAGCCCCCACATGCTATTTGCCGCTATTTGGCTGGAAGGGCCACAGGCAGCTAAGCAGGGGGGGAGCCAGAGGTGCTTATCTGCTTGGGGGTTCTTAGGTCTTCAAGTCAATTTGCATAGCATTATCCATAACTATGCTATCGGGCCAAGCAGTCCCACCAACCTAATTAGGCGTTAGTAAGAAGAGAGCATCTGAAGACATGCATACAGGGAAGAGGAGGGGCTACACAGCAAAGCTACAGATAACGTGGGGTCGAGACACTGGGAAGGGCTTCCCTAGCAAAGAAAAGCCACTGGACTTCCCCAGCAGAGTTTTGCTTTCCCTGGGATGCTGCAGCCCAGATGCTCTCGCATTGGCTCCCCACTGGCTCACGCACAGCAGCAGGGACCAAATGCAGAAAATTGCATGTTTTCAGCTCAGGGAAAGCAGTGGCCTCTGAAATCTGCTGGTCCTGCTGCCGCAGGAGGCTCGGCCATCTCCCGCCACATCTCCTCTCGCTCCACAAATAGCCGCTTTCCTCCTCCAGGAATCTAGCTGGGCTGAAATCCCTCTGCTTTTTTGAAGGGGAGATTTTTCAAGGGGCCTTGTAGTTACCAAAAGAGCCCCTGCATGAAGTAAGCACTGAGTTTAGCAGTGGTTTGGTTTTTCCCCTCCCTGCTGCTGACAATTTCCTCACCTGCATGCTTTGGGTGCACTGAAGGAGGCTGCGGAAATTGCCACTGATGGACCTGCTTCAAGGATGCTCTTTACTGCCACAGAGGAGTCCCAGCTGCTGCATGTAAAGGATGGAGAATTTGCTTCTTGCTATAACGCAAGGAGAGCCAGGGCAGAAAATGGGCTGGAGGAGGAGAAGGCAGGTTTTCCTGCAAAACAGGCAGACCAGCATATTTTGCTGGCTAGGTTGTTGCTGGTGGACACCTCAATGGAGCCAGCCTGTCCTCTCGGTTTGACATTGGCCAGCCTCTCTGCTAATTTTACTCTGTGCACAGCTCCGTGGGGATGCTTGGAGGCAGCAATGTACTCGGTGCTTGATGCATTGTCAAAATCTGACTTTTACAGAAATGTCCAGCAGCTCCCATGGTCCCTGAGGGTGAAATACCCAGCACTGATCCTTCCCTCCGCTGCTCTGTAGGCTCCCCTACCCCATGCTGGGAAAGGCATCCTGTGGTCCTCAGGTTACCCCTTCAGCTTGTGCCAGGGAGGTGAAGGTGAGTGATTGTCCTCCTGTCCCTCACCTTCAAATGGGATGGCTATACACTGCACATCCCATGCTTGGGGGGCTGGCAGGGACTCATGAAGGGGCTGAATGAGGCACAGCAGATGATGTAGCAACTTCAAGGAAGCTGAGGATGGAGAAGACCAACTGGACTAGGAAGACATGATTGCATGCCCAGTACATGCTTGGAGGGAGGCACCCCTGACAGAGAAATGATCAGAGAGCGCAGAACATCCCCAAGATGAAGACCAAGACCATGAAGCACCATATAGGTCTCCCAAAACCCTTGATCCCATAGGATACCTAGTGTGATGGCCCTGCACAAGACACAGGGCACAAGGTGGGATCTCTGAGCCCCTGTCCTGGCTCCCTCACAAACTGTGTTCGGGGGTGAGAGATAGAGAAGAGAGGCAGGATGCCTGTGGAGGAGTTGAGGAGGGAGGAGGTATTTGTGGTTCAGTGGCTCCCGAGTCCATTCTGCTTTGCAGAGCTTTACGAGTGACACTGGCGTGTGATTCGATTAGGGAAAGCTCTTCACTTTCTCCTGACTCCAGAGCCTCTTCACATTCAGCTTTAGATGCAATGGAAATCCTGCTCAGCAGGGGGAGAGGCTGAACCCCCCTCTTCCCATCCCCCACCTCGGACCCTCTCTTCTTCACCCTGGGTGATGTTTCATGCATTTCTGTCCCACGGATGTGGAGGGAGCCACTACTCTAGGGCCAGGAAAGCTTGGTTAGGAGATCAGTAATTCCCAAGGTGACCGTAACCTGTGTTATGAGCCCTTCCGCTTGTGAAGGGCTGGGCTGGGTGGGTGGGGAAGGGTCCACATGTGCACACATGGACCCAGCGGGCAGGAGGGAGCACCCCAAACCACCAGAAAATGCTTTGGGGTTTTTAATCAAGACCACAGTTTGCTCCAGAGGGAGCCTGTCGACATCTGGACCAGAGTCAAGCAGTGCCTCCCGAGCATGTCTCCCACACCTATGAAAGAAAAGAGTGGGAGAGAAGTGGAGATCAACACAGCTATGAAGCAAAGCAGAGACCTTTCCAGCTCCGTCCTCCACGTGATACCAGGCTGGGCTGGCAGGGGAGTGGGAAATTGCCAGGAGATCTGAATGAGGGAGAAGCAAATGAAAAGCTGCAATGAGCCACTATAAAAGCACCAGTGCTGTGGAGCAGGTGCAGTGGCAATGATAATTCCCCATTTCTCCCAACAGAGGAACTAGGAGTGTCCAAATTGAGTTATTGGGCAGCAGATTTAAGGACAAACAAAAGACAGTGCTTTTTCCACGCCACCCATGATTAAATTACGGAACTCATTGCCACAGGATGCTATGGATACCTACAGCCTAAATGGGCCCCCAAAAGCATTTAGGCAAACTCAGGGAGCATACAGGTCTGTCAAGGTCTGTTAAACATGATGGAGCAGTCACCCCAGGGAGTCCCTAAACCCAGGACTGCCAGTAGCATACATCACACAAGGGGCTCAGCAGACCTGCTATCCCCTGCCAGGGACGCTAGCCCAGCGCAGCCTGGGAGATAAGTAGATAGTGTCTCATCACCTAAAATAAACTGTTACCCAAGTCCTCTTGAGAGCAAGTGGGAGGTTACTTGTCTTCAGAAGTGCCCAGGCTGATGCTACATTATAGGCAGAGAGGGATGGGGGGCGACAACAGGATTTATGTCCGTGTCCCAGTACAGGGTGACACTGATCCCTGGGCATTGCAAAGCTGCATTGGAGTGGCACAAGCAGCCCTATAGAGCAAAGCAGCAGAGGAACAAGTGTCTGTCCATCCTCCGTAGGGACCAACCCACAGCTCTTCTTCATGGCTGAACCAAGCCAGGCTCAGAAACCACGGGGTGGCTCGTTCTGCTGCCTGCCTCTTCTCCAAAGTAGACGTGGGGGTGACTAATGACTGCTTCAGTGGGGTACCAAATCCCCCATCCCCACCAAACTGCTGGGCAGGCTGCTCTGTGGAGATAGGGCAGGAGGGGAGGGCAAGCTGGCTAGCCAGAGCCATCGCAAACTTTCAGACCAGACTATGCTCAAGCTGAGCACTGGAGCTAATTGTGCAGCTTCCTGGGAAGAGTCCTCACCCTTCATGTAAGAAAGATGAGTGCCCAGGCTGATGAAGTATGGCCACAGTCCCCATTAATCCTTTTTCTATGATATTAATTGGTTAGTTTCCTGTGTCTGTGCACATGCAGTGATGTTTGAAAGGCATCCTTGCATTTACAGAATTGGTTGGCTTGCTTTATCTTCCATCTCCAACACAAATATTATGCAGTCGACTTTGATGAACAGACTAAGAAGAGTTTTCCATCTTCTGCAGGCAAAAGCAATGTCCAATGCTATGAAGGGGGAAGAGACTGGTGTTTGCAGTGATGGGCTGGCATGCTGCCCTTTCTCCTGCTTTGGGGTGAGCATTCCTATACGTGGTTTTAAAGGAATCCATCTCATTTCCTTTTGCAGACCAGTGTTACCCATTCCCAAACCCCAGTAAGAGTGCAAATCCAACAAGAGTGCAAGCAGAAAAACCTCTGGTATTGGGGAGAACCCCTCCAAACTTCTCCAGGATCCCTTGCCAGGGATTTTTGCCTGCAGCTGCCCTCACAGCTGACTCAGTGAGTTATGGTGGGCAGAGCCCCGCTGTTTCTGCAGCTTCAGGCGGAGATGCTCTTGCTCAGAAGGAAAGGGAGAAAAACATTCCCCGCTCCCCGCAAAGACACCATGTGCCAGATTTGCCTGCTGTAAACACGGCATCAGCTCCTCACTCTCCATCCAGCATGTCAGCTCAATAATTTATCGTCCAGGAGGTGCAATAACCATCCATAATTCACGAGCAATAATGTTCTACAAGTTCAAACTGGCAGTTTGGCTCCCCGGACCATGCGCCATCTTCCCGGGCCTGCCTTGTGCCACATCCAAGGTCTCATTTATTCTTGCCAAAAGGCATGAAGGCAGCAGCCACCTCCAGAATATGACCATGAGTAGCATCTTAGAAGTGACAGGTTTTGGAGCCATGTCCATCTGTCCCTGCTCTTCAGGTTTCCAAGGGCTTCCTCACCTGTTGGTGAAAAAAATTATGAAGAACTCTTGTATTTTGGTCTGAAAGCCTGATAAAAAACACAGGTTGTGGGACACCCTATTAGCAACAGAAGCAATAGATGGAGATACTTGGGAGGAGCAAGACAAGGTTGATCCCTGATGCAGAGACTTGGCATCCACCAGCAGCTCATTGCAGCAGTGCCTGGTGTTCATTGGTGACCTCTCCAGCAGAGAAGGAATTCCTGTCAGCAAGGGAACCCTGTGCCATTGGAGTGTGCAGATCCCAGAGATGCCACAGAGCAAGATGTTCAGCAGCATCTTAATATCCAAGTATGATAAACAGCTCAAAAACATAAGATCCAAGCGATGATTTAGGGTGTGGAGTTGGTAGGGGAGTGACAGAAAGGGCCTGGAGAGGTTGCCACAATGGGTTAGCCCCCAAGAGAACACGGAAACATCATGGTATCAGCCTCTGAGACGCAGGGAAGCGGAGCAGCTTCAGGGAGAAGTCTGAAACATGAGCCACTGAGTTCTCAGATTAGAAAAACACCTCTTGCTCTGCAAACTCTGTTAGTCAGACGTAAAACATAGTGAAGCAGAGCATGCTGGAGCTCCTTCACTCCCGGGGGAGATGTTTATTAACTCGTCAAAATATAACGTCTGTTGTTGCCAGCAAGAAGCTAGAACAGAGAGAAAAAAAACCAAGAGAAAATAGAAAATTGGGAGGAAAAATAAAAACCACACACAGAAAACATTTTCTTCCCTGTACTTGGCTGGAGATGCTTGGTCTGTGGAGTGTGCCTGAGCCTTGACCATGGCAGGAGCTCCTGTAGCATCATCCGGGTGCGGCAGGAGACCCAGGGGAAGAGACTGTTGCAGCACTCAGCTCTGACTCACATGCTGTTTGCATGAGCCGCTCCCCGACCTTCACGTAATTGGGATGGTTAGCATACCTGGCCCGACATAAATTAAAGCTTCTAAAATAAATAAGGTGATAGCTGGAAATGAGATACCAAATTAATGCTGAAATAGCATGGGGCCATGCTGCTGCAGTCATTACATCCTGGTGACACTCCGTAACAAGAAACAGGAGAGCAGCCACCCAGCTGCAGCAATTATTTTAATCGTATTTGTTTAAGTGCTACAGATCAGAGACTAGCTCTCCTTGCAAGGTATTTGCTGTTGCTTTGCCCATGTTGAAATAGAGACCAAGTGCCCAGGAGATTAACCCGGGGGCTCGTACCATTACCCTGGTTTTGGCCAAGTGCATCCCTCTGAAACGATGCCTCATTGCTCCCAATAACCATGATCCTCCGTAAGTTACATGTCACAGGCAGCATTCCAGTTTATTGTTATAAGCCCAAGTGCCTTTGGCCTAGATTCAACCAAGCAATCAGGGATTTTTTATTTTCCAGCCTGTATTTCAGGACCAGGACCTTGGTTGCAAGCTGTCCCTGGGTTTGCAGGAGACTGAAGGTGGAATATGCTTTTCCAGGTGAGAAGGCAAGCAGTGAAATCTCCACACAATGAGGATGGCCATCACAGGCTGGGCTTGAGGTACTTGCTGTGCTCACTGTAGGGTTTTCCCAGCCATTTCAGCCTCTGCTACGATAGATACTTTAAGGAACAATTTACACCTAAAAATGACCCCCTCCTGTGAAAGTGCCACCGTACAAAACAGCAGATGGTGTTTGAACACTGCAAAATGAAAAGTATATCTCTTTTAAAGATATGTAAGAGTTTTCTTGGTGCTACATGGGTGCCTCAGGGTCTCAATTTGCAGCTTTCTGCGTGAGGGGGAAAAGATGGCACGTGCTACAAAATAATATTGGTGGCAGGAAAACGCTCTTCCTGGTGGGGTCTTGGGAATTGTGGCATTGGCACAACCCAAAGGGACTGTGCAGGAAGGGCTCCTGGCCCAGCAGCACCAACAGCCTCCAAGGGCCACCACGAGTGTCCAGCAGGCTTTTTCCTCCCTTTTTCCCCCACTCACGCTCATCCTGCTTCTTCAGATGAAATGTTGTATATGGAGAGGCAGTGTGGGGGATAAGAAGTGTAAATCATCCAGCTCTGCTTCCATCTGGGGCTGCTGGTGAGAAGCTGGTCCTGTTGGGATGATGACCGTTCCCAGTTAACAGCTCCAGGCAGGAGCTGCAGAGTTGATGCAGCAGGAGGTCCTGTTCCCGTAAAGGCACACCCAAATGTTACAATAACACTGGTTTTGTACATGAAACATCAAAACCGCTGCTTAAAAAACTCCTGCTTGCAAATATTTCCTCTCCCTGCCCTGGTAACAAAACCCCACTGAAACCCCACCCTCGATGATGCTCCCTCCATGTGATAAAAAGCCTTTTCTTAGAGGTTTCACTAACAAAAAAGCTTGAACGCTGCTAATTTCCAAAATAAACAAGAAAATCTCTGGAGCAGCAAATACAAAGGGCCCTCGAGGCGTCTTCTAAATGCCATTGAAGAGCATTAGTCCTAACACATGCCCAGCTGTCGCTGCCTCCCAAGCCCTTGCTCTGGGCACAAGGGAGATTAGGAAGTTTGGTTTTGGGGGGGCAAAGAAAAACCCCAAACTCGGGCTCCCTCACAGTTGCTTGAAGCCAACAGACTCTGCAACGGGAGAAAAAAAAAACACAAGTGGGTTCGGCTTCACTCCTAGTGATGACATTTTGTCAGCTTCTATTTCAGGGATGGGTTTATTGTTTTTCCTCTGGTCCTCAATTAATATCTTACCTCAAAATAGCTACGAGTCAGCAGGGCTTTTCCACTCACCATGCTGCAAGCTGCTCTGAGCTTCTCCAGTGTTGTAATTGCTCACGGCTTGGTCTCACTGTTCCCAGCCAGATGCCAAGTCTCCAGTTACTCTCCCTCTCCTTTGAACAAAGGCAACCTCCCTGCTGAAGCTAGATGCTGGTCCTTAAAAGCCAACCTGGAGGAGAAAGCATCTTGCAAACCTGTTTTCCATTGGTCTGAGGGTGCTGTGCCCGAGCATGTTGAGGCCAGGATGAAGTCAAGCTGCTGGGAAGCAGCTATAGCTGGTGCATGAGAGAGCTGCAGGCTAGGATGCTCTAAGGGCTGTAACAAGGAAGGTGGAGCAAGGGCTGACCTTTAAGTCCTGCACTTGCTTTTGGAGCCAGGAAAGGTTCGACATGTACTGGCCTCAAGGATTTTCCCCGTGGTGCAGGCTTAGCTGGACAGCTCTGTGCAATAAGACATGCTGAGCCTCACACAGAGGATCACTTCTTACTTGGGGCAGCATACCCCAAATCCCCTCGGGCTCCCTGCTCCCGTTGCCACAGAATAAACTTATAAACACCCCCTCTCAAGGTTATCCAACACTGGTTAAAGATTTAAGAAAAGCACTGTACAATGTATACAGCTCCTCCTGAAATATTCATCCCTCAACATCAATGTTTCATCAATTTTCTATCATATATCACCCTTGACACCAGCTTCAATCATGGTAGTGCAGATTGTGAAAAATAAATGTGTACAGAACTGCCCACCTTCAGTTTCCTCTTTTCCCATATAATTTAGTATCAATTAGCCTGTGCGGGTATCACCTTCCCCTCTGCTCTAGCTGAGCCCCGTCTCCCCTGCTGTCCTCCAGGAGGAGGTGAGCTGGAGGGGCATCTGAGGTAAGCAGTGGGCAATCTGGACAGAGCATGGGAAGCCTCTTTGCAGTGAGTAGCTCAGCACTTAGCTGGAGCCACCCTGTAGCAGAGGAGCTATGCCAAAGGCTCTACCTTATAATTTATCTGGAAGAGCCTGTGTGCCCCATGGCAGGATGACGACTGCCCTTTCCGCATGCCTCGGGGCTCCCAGGAGCCCCATTGTTCACACAGCTCCTGGGCACATGCCAGACACAAGGTCCCATGGCAGAGAGGCGCCCTGGCCCCAGCTCCCCAGGGACTCCAGCTCAGGGCAGCACGGCACGCAGCAGGGTGCCTGGGCTCGCACACTCCTCAGCTGCAACAGGAACACTTCACCTCTGTTTGGAGCCCACAGAGGAAAGCCTGCTGTTGCTGCTGCCCACACCAGTAGCCAAGCAAGCATGCCTGTGTGCAGCAGTGTGCAAGCCCAGAGTCCATTAGCAATTTGTGCTGCTCACCCAGAAATCCCAGCCTGGCCCTTTGATCCTTCCAAGGAATAGATTTCAGGTTTGACCCCATCCCTGGCACAGGCAGAAAGGCCTTCTAGCCTTTTTTAAAAAATTCTTTTCCTTTTAAATTCCTGTAAATTTTTTAACCTGTGTAAAGTGCCTGCCTGTGCCTCTCCTGGCTCCACTGAAAGACCAACAGGCTCCTTCAATCTGCCCATCAGTCTTCGCCCAGCTGGCATGGCAAGAGGTGGGGAAAGCACTCTCTTGCCACAGTCATCTTTTGAACCACAACATTTCATTGTGGCTAACAAAGCTAAGAGAGACCTTTCCTCTCCCCCCAGCCTGAGCTAGAGAAGCCAGAACATCTTATCCGTTATCTGATTTGATGTACAGAAAAAAAAAACCAGAAGGAGGAACAGGGGGAAGCCAACAGCAAACCAAAAATCACCGCTGGCTCCTTCTCGCCTTTAATTGCAGCGTACAAATGCCAGGCCTGTTTTTGCTCTCTCTGTAATTCCCTCTGTCAGTACAGGGCTCCCTCCGGTTCAGGACAAAAATTGACTTCATGTCATGAATGAAGTAATTATTTCCCTCCTCAAATGAATATGGCAATTATTTTCGTTTTTGAGAAGCGAGGGATGTGTGTGAGGTTTAAGCTGCTGAGAAGAACCTCGCTCCCTACCTGGAGCAGGGCAGCTCTCGGGCTTTGCTTGCCAGCCAGGTGTGCAGACCACTGCATGCAGTGCCTCTGCCCCCTCCTTACCCCGCTGTGGAGCCACCTCTTATCTTTGTCAGCTCAGCCTTGCTGCCCTCCAGCAGCTGAGGGTCCATGCCAGGCACAGGCACTTTGCTGGATCAAGGGAGCTGGAGAGGACTGTGGTTAGGAGGGCAGCTCTGCATTTAGCCTAAGGTGATCTGCTTGAACCTAAAGCAGCTTTCCCCCTCCGTGCTCTTTCCCGCAGCTCAGGAACAGAAGACATTTTCTAACATGCCTGTCCTGTACCCCTTCACTGAGGAAGAGCGGAGATAAAATACTGCCTTGGGTATGTGCATAGGGGAAATATTAAAGACATATCCCAATTACAGAGATGACTGTGGAAAAGCTACTTTTCTGCTTCTCCATTCACCAGCGTCCTATTCCCTGCCTGGACCAGGGTCTTCCTTCTCTAAAGAAAGGACTGGGGTGATGGCCAGGAGACCAGGGTTAGCCTGTCGCAGGCAGATGCTACCTGTCATCACTGCTCTGTGGTTCTCAGCAGCACAAGAAGGCAGTGAGGCACCATCCATGCATGGACCCTGCAAGAGATCAATGCTGAGCAAGGACAGGGTCTCACTTCTTTAGCAACAGGGCTGTGTTTTGAGACAGAGGCCTGCCACACATACACCTTGCACTGCCTTCATGCATTCATTTCGTGAATGTCCGTTTCCCAGCTCTAACATGAGGGGTTTATCAACTCATAAAGTGTTTCTTCACTGGCTCTCAAGCATGTTGTAGCTTTTGCAGGTGTTAAAAGCTGCTGTAAAGAGCTACACAAAGAAAACTATTTGTGGCACACGCTGAAATCTCTGAACCCCACAAAAACACCAAAGCGATGCAGCAGTGTGTACCAAAGAGTGATGAACCAGCACCCTCACTATTAACTATCATCTCCAGAAGCACAAACCCCAGGCAATCCTGCAAGAACATGCACTTTTTGTGGCAGAGCAGATATAGGCCATCATAAGGCATTTGTACCAGCACTCAGAAATCTTGTCTTCACATCAAAACCTGCTGGGTAGAAGCTGGGAGGAAGGAGTCTGAGCTCCAGAAAAGTCTTGCTTCTCCAGAAAATCACACCCTACCACTGCAGCCAGCCCAACTCCAGCAACACAAGAACAAGAAAGATGGTAAGAGGCAGAAAAGTGGTAATAAATATATTTTTAATGCTTTTCCTGCACCATGCTGGGTCAAAAGTCATAACAAGGCTCTACTGCAAGCCAACAAGCACCGAAAGCTCCATCCTACCAGTTTGAAGGCAGGTTTTTGGTGGCACTTTGTAACTTTGCTAATGTAGAAAACAAATCTGGAGAATTCTGGGCTGCAGCACTACCTTCAAATACTGGATAAAACAGCAGTGGCTTTGCTCTGTCACATCAAGTGGTCCTTCTCACCCTTCCTAACCAAGGAGCTACCTAACCCGCATGTAAAATCTCCAAAGACTACCCTACGTTTTTGGAAAGACTTGCATGGACCACCAAGGGCAATGTTGCTGCAGGGTTTCACCTGTAAGGAGGCAAAAATCTAATGCTGGTTGTTTACCTGCACATATGCACAGAACTACATATTTATTTTACTGCAGGCATTTCATAACCCACCATCGTGTGCCCCATGTGAGCCACCACCAAGACCCAGCCCCAGCACTCCCAGCGAGACCCTGTCTCTTTGCTGGTTTTGGTTAAAACCGCGGGATGAAAGTGTCATTCCCCAGGCAAGCCGGAAAGTCACTTGAAGGTTGTGAGTGACCTTGAAGGGAACTGGACATTAGCTTGTTGGCTGCGGTGGCAGAGGCATGAAAATGTATTGCAGCCCTTGGGCAGCCTTCAGTTCTCATTTAAGCTGTTAATCAGAGGGGGAGAGGGAGGAGAGCAGCAGCAGTAGCTTTCCCCCGCAAGCCTGACTGTAGAAGTGTGAGTGGCACTGGAAGGGCCTTCAGGACACAGGCATGGGTTGGGGGGGAAATCAACTCTGCCTTGTTGCAAGAAGAAAGGGCTCTAGGAGCCAAAAGCGCTCATTTCCCTTGTTCTTGTTAGTCCTTTCATAGATAGGGTTATTCCAGTAACTAGTTTTCCCGTGGTTTGTTTAGTTGCATAGGAGCTCTGTGGGTCTCTCCTCTGAGGGTGGCATTACCCTCATCACTCTGTCATGTAGTTCAGGGCCACCATGTGATGAGGGTGACTTTTTTGCCCCAGTGGACCAACACTAAGGCGCAGCTGCCCCAGAGCGTCTTGCCATCTCTGTGATATGGTAAGAAAGATGTGTCAGGGAGACCTTTCAGCTTTTAGTCCACGTGTCACTGCGCCCAGACTGCATCTGCTCTCCCCAGCATCCCTGAGGAGCAGCACAGCTCCTGTGAGGACCTTGGGCCATGAAACTGTTGGAAAGGGACAGAAAGGGGCACAGGCACAGACTCTGCTTCCCAGAGGAATGGGGCTGGTGACCTGTCCTGCCAAGGGGACTAATTCAAATACAGGTGGGATGCTCTAAGGCAGAGCAAGGAGAGTTTGAGCAGGGCACCAGAGAAGCCACCTCCCCATCCACCTGGTCTGCTTACCCTTCTCCAGCACCACAAGGGTTAAGATGAGTCTATTACTGTTTGCTTGTCACTTTGTCTCTGATCTAATGACCATCGATAATAGCTGAATAAGAATTGATGGAGAGATGGATTTAATTAACCCTGATGTCAGCAGCTAGCATTGCTGTCTGTTTGTGTTAATGGAGCAGCTCAGGAAAAAACTCTCTTGAGCTTTGCATGGCTCAGCCTGCGGCAAGTAAAACAGTCCTATTCATCAGCTGTGCCCTCCAGGTATACCCAGGCAGTGCCACATGGCAATTGCTTCCTCCTTCCACCAAATAATCACCTACTCGGTCACACTCCGAGTCCCCGGCTCACCTGCAACCCCATCTCCCCCTCCTGCTGCTGCTGCCTGCTGCTGCGACAGCACAGGCAAGGTCTCAGCGGGACACGTTAGAGCTCAGGAGTGCCTGGGAAAATGATACTGGGTGGCCAGAGATCTTAATTTAGCAGGGGAACAGTGCAAGGGGACTTGCTAGGAGAAGACCAGCATGAAGGCAGCAATCACTTGGTGTTACCTGAAGGTGCAGATGCCGGGTCAGGGATGAAAGAAGAGCGAAGGGAAGCTGCAGCCAGCCAGCTGCTTTGCATCCCCCTGAGCCCTGCTACAGTGCCCTTCATTCCAAAATCCAGGCGTTGCACACACTCCGGTGGGATTTATCCTCCTGGGTTTCAAGCCAGCCATTTGGGAGCCAGCTCCCAGCTTGCAGGATTACCGCAATTTCCCCCTGACCACTCTGCGTTGCAAGTTACTGCATGGTGCAGGCACAGAAGAACAGCCCACAAAGAGGCTAGAAACTCATCCCAGACCATTCCAGCCCCAGCCCCACTAAGGAGGCTGGTCCTGCCTGTTTCTTTATTGCAGCTGGTAATTGAGAGGGAGAAAAGTGTGTGGGCAGCCTGATGCATAGGACATGTAGTGTCTGCCAGCTCCTTCCCTCTCTTCAGTCAATCTGAAGGTACATCAGATGACAGCTTGTATTGCTCCCCATCCTCCTGCACCCTTCCTATTAGGAGGTTCACAGGGAAAATGCCAGTTGGAGGGAGTGTGGGTGTGTGGCCCTTCTTGCTCTGTGGATACCCAACCCTACTTATGCATTTCCATAAGCTCTGCAGCCATGGTGGTGTGGGTGAGTGCCTGGCAGCTTGAGGAACAGCAGTTCAGCCCGATCCACTCGTAGCAGCAGCATCCAGCTTCGCCAAGCCAATTTCCTGGGGTAGAGCAGTAATACAAACACACACACTGAGCAGCCCCCTCCCCAGGCACTTTCCTATGCGGAGCCCTCTCAGGGCAGGCACGCGGAGGGGCTTGTCTGACACCTGCGAGGTTTTCTTCACACTTCCCCTTCCTCTCATTTTCAGCTGGGATTGCTTTTCATGTTCTAACACATGTCTGGCCTTGACCTATGCTGGCAGGCGGGTGGATTCAGATCCGTCCACGGTGCTGGGGATGCACAGGGGTGGTGCTGGTGCCAGCACAGCTCCCGGCCGGGTGGGCTGCTCCTCTGGGCGCTGCAGCCAAGGAGTCTGCACTTGCTCTGATGGACTGAGGTTCCACTCTACTGTCTGAAGGAATAAGCTTCCTAATACAATGCCTTGCCAGGCTAAAAATATTCCTTCCAGTAAAAATGCTGGCTCCTGCTAGCAGCGTTGTCTCGTGGCTGGCATTTCCAGGTATGATGGGGCACAGATCTTTTGCGATATGAAGTCAGACAAAATACCAGTTGTTGGCAAACTTATTTCCTGCTGAGAAACGATGAGGTCAGCTTTTGGCTTTGGCATCTCATTTAGCATTTGCAGGGAACTCCGAGGGAGCAAATGTCTCAGCCAGGATTCCCACGGAAAAGATAGGCATGGAAAACATGTGCATGGACAAGTGAGGCAGAGAATATTTCTGGGGAGGTGAAAGCCAGTGTCAACACAGATTAGGGTTTTGTTCCTACCCTTGGGCTTCACTACTGCAGCTGCGGAATGAAGATAACATCACCTCGTCACAGAAAGGTGAGGAGTTTAATCCAGCAGTGGCTAATCCAGAGTTTCTAAACCCTTAACACAGCGCTCCAAGCAGCCCTTGGAGCATTTTGGGTCTGGCATGGGAGAGCCAGTCTTAGCGATGCCATGGGACACACTGGTCACTCCCTCCCTGTCCCAAGATCTTTCTTCTGCTAGACCAGCAGAGAAGAGCAGTAACAAAAATAAGCAAAGCTGGCAGTGCAGTGCAGAACTGAGCCTGGCCTCCTGAACACAGTCTCTGAAGCAGCAAAATTCATCCTGCCATGGCAGGAATTGGGGAGCCTGGAAAGTATCCCAAGACCAAGCAACATCCCAAGTTCATCCTAGCCTGGCAGAGCTCCCAGCTTCCAAACTGGGGGTGAGCAGGAGCCTTCCTACTCACCCCTCAAAAAAAAAACCCAAAGTAACCCACATTTTCCTCTTTTAGTCTCATCTGCCCACTGGAACTTCTAGCAACAGCCCACAGCTCCACTTCACCCCCAGCAAAAGATATACAAGGCACAAGCAGGGTCTGTCCTGCTCTGGAATATTTTGAGCCCTTGGAAAGATGCTCATTTAGAGAGAGGCAGGCTTCCTGTTTTGCTCATCCCCATCCCAGACAGAAAGTGCCTTTGCCAAGTACATCTTCAAATCCCTGCCAGTAACCTGGAGTCATGGAATACGTGAGGCTGGAAAAAAAGAATCACCACCCAAAACCCAACAAAATTTAATTTTGAAGACCCAGCTAGTGTTACAGCTTTTCAGCCACGGGAGCAGGTGAGCCAATAATAAAATCAACTGCCCAGAGAGGAAATGAATATTGGGTTTTGTTCCAAACAGATGAGTTCAGCCAGAGTCTGAAAAAGGGGGGAAAAATAATAATAATAAAAAAAAAAAGAGTAGGAATTGTTCTGTGACAAACGTATTTTGACAATCCAGCTGTACGGGCTGACAGAGTTATGAGTGAGGGGGAGGAATTACTGATTGCTGAGTGTCATCTCACTTGTTTTTCGTGATTCAGCCTGGCCTTGCTAACAATGTGTGTCACTGCCCAGTGCTGGGAACATCCTTTGCTGAATGACACCCAGTGCTCTCTGAGGCAAAGCCCAGCTTCCTCCTGCAATATACCTGCCAACAGCACCAGCATCAGGGGTGCTGCAGGGGGTATCCGCCAGATGGACCAGATCCGGGAAGGGCATGGAGTGGAAGGGCTAGGGTCTCCAGCCATGTGTCCTGGTGCATTTCTGTTTGCGACAAGCCTCAAATCACATCTCCTGATCTTCCAGCTGGCTGAAGCTATCCAGTGCTTGATGATGATGCTCTGTGATGCATCTTTGGTGGTATTGACTACTCCTGGTCTCTGCTGTCAGGGAAATGCAGTGTCGTTTTCCAGCACCGTGGAAGCAAGTGAATAAGAATCTTGTAGCTCAATCCAACGTGCTTTGGGATGCATCCTACATGACCAAGTAAATGGTACTGAAGTTAAAGGAAAAAGCAGTTCCTTATAAATGCTGTTTTCATTGTTTTTATCCTCACATGCTGAAATGGAGCTTGAGGCCTCCATTTGCAACCACAAACCCTTGGGTGAAGGGGAGAAGTGCAGGAGAATGGTGGCTGCTTGATTTTGGGATCATCACATGAAAACAAGAGCTGCTCTGCAGGAGGGGTGGCTGGCACAAAGCCTCCTGCTGTCTTTGCCAAGAAGGTGGGTGAAAATTTACTGGGAGCAAAGGAGATCATCACGGTGTCTGGAAAAACACCATAACAGTTGACCAAAGCTATGGCTTCCCTATGGCATGGAAGCATGTGCCCACTACCTGCAGGCATATCCACTATGTTCACTACTGCTGACACTGGCCTTCTGGGTGAATCACCAAGGACAGTGCCACGTGTTGCTGGTTGGTGTAGAGACATCCCTCCCCACTCCAAAACCAGGGCAGTGTGTGTTTAACAGGAGTAGGTTTGAGGGACTGGAGCCTTTCCTGCTGATGCTAAAATAACACTGTGCTTACATTGACCTAAATCCAAAGTCCCAAAGTACAAGGCTTTGGAGGTTGCCAGAGTCTGATGACTCTTTCTCTGAGTAACAGGGCCAGAGGTGCCTGGTTTTGAATGGAGTTTATGTTTCTGCAGCGGATGGGTGTTGGTGAGGAACCTCTAATATTTACTACCGGCTGTGTTCCCTGGCTAAAAGTTATGTCTGTATTGGGGACCTTGGGGGTTTTAAATATCCCTTCTTGGTCTGAGCTGTGCAGCTCAGGAAGCAGCTCATGCAGTGACCAACCCTCCCATGGCATCTAGTACCTACGAGAACCTGGATGCACACAAGCTGTAAGAGCCCATTAATTTTAATTAGCAGAAAAGCATCCCCCTTTGGAGCAGGACTTGGTGCCGACACAGGCAAACCTGATGACATTTCATGGCATTCAGAGAGATTCCCTCAGGTTAAAGGATACCTGTCAAAGCCTGTGTCAAGCCAAGCTGTGACCACGCTCTGGGAGAAGGATGCTTCCTGTGACTCGTTATGAGTCAGTTTGAGTCACCTGCCTCCACTTGCTGCTGCTAATTTACTACCCACAATGATTTTGAGAAGTTTGGATTATCAGCTGCTTATTCTTCTCTTCCTAGAAGCCAATGTGAAAAATATCCGGACTGGGGGGTTCTATGGCAGGGTTGAGTCCTACAGTGGCTTTCTCCCTGGCACCCCACTCTTTGCTAGGACTGCTATTGATGCTGGTGAGGGAAGAACGTGAGATCTTCCTCCACCTTCCTGGTGTTTGTTTCCCCAGCCTGATTCTGCAGCTTTTCAGACAAACACATTTATGCCTTGCTTCCTACTGAGTGACATCTTTCAGGACATGTTTTCTGAGGGTCACAGGAGAGGGCAACCTCCCAGAGAACAGCACGGTGCTTCTGAGATAAATAAAGTGCTTGGAGAAAAACCTCCTGGCGGGGGGAGGACAAGGGCAACATGAATCTCTCTCAAGGCCTGGAGGATGGCTCAGTGTTTCCAGGAACAACTGGCTTGCGTTTGCACTGACAACCATTAAAATCGTGAGATGACGTTCAACAAATTGAAGGTCAGGTTGTCTGGGATGGGAAGAGCTCCAGAAATTTCCAGTGATATATTTATACTTCTGAGCATTTGTCCATGACTGTCTTTTGCAGATCTTTCTCAGTTGGCTTAATGTCTGTGTCCAGGCCGGCCTTGGAAGAAAGAAAGCCATCCATTCAGGTTGTTTTGGATAACTGGGAGCGAAATAAACAAGCCTGGACATTTTCAACTGGTTTTGCTGCTCCATTCTTCACTACAAGTCAGACACTGAGGTGCTGGAGCGTGTCCAGAGAAGGGCAACAAAGCTGGTGAAGGGTCTGGAGAACAAGTCTTATGAGGAACAGCTGAGAGAACTGGGGTTGTTTAGTCTGGAGAAGAGAAGGCTCAGGGGAGACTTTATCATTCTGTACAACTACCTGAAAGGAGGTTGCAGTGAGGTGGGGGTCGGTCTCTTCTCCCAAGTAACAAGCGATAGGACAAGAGGTAACGGCCTCAAGCTGCACCAGGGGAGGTTTAGATTGGATATTAGGAACAATTTCGTTACCAAAGGGTTGTCAAGTACTGGAACAGGCTGCCCAGGACAGTGGTGGAGTCACCATCCCTGGAGGAGTTTGAAAGACATCTAGATGTGATGCTTAGGGACATGGTTAGTGGTGGATTTGGCAGTGCTAGGTTAAGGGTTGGACTCGATGATCTTAAAAGTCCTTTCAACTTGCATGATTCTATGATTCTGCTCCCACTACCCTGCTTTGTGCTATTACTCATCAGCTAAATGCAGGGGAAAAGGCAAAATGAAAGCAGGGCTCCTGTTTGTTCACCCTGATGGAGGTTATATGTTAAAGTCTCATCATTTCTCTCTCTGCTGGTGAATAGCGTCTGCTCACAATAACACTAAAGCTGCCCAAGCTCCTAAACAGCAGTATTTTGCTCTAGCTCTATGTTATGAGCATCTTAAAGCAGAGCCCAGCTCCCCCGCTGGGCATCCAGCTTCCCAGGGGCTGCTGGAGATGAGCATTGACATCCAGCTACACCCTTTAGTTACCCCAGAGGATAAATGGAAGTGTCGCTGCTAGGTTTAATAACCCCTCATGCCCCACCAGCCACTTCACAGGATGCAGACCTTGTTAACATGCAAAATAATGTAAAGATGCAGGTGGGGTTCTGACTGGTTAACCAGGAGATGCTTCAGTGAGAATTATCCAATTAAATCTCCATCTCTCCCTGGCTTTCATGGTTTTTTTATACACAACCCCCCCTCCATTGTAGCGGCACTATCAACCACAGCAATAGACACAAGTTCTAATCAAGTGCTGTCCACATTAAGCAATCAGCGTGGGCATTGGGTACGCCTGCATGTCCCTGCAGCACTGGCTTGGGTCTCTGGGGCACCACACTGGGGCTGCTGGGAGGCAAGGAAAGCGAACCAAAACCTAAATATATACACTGCATGCATCACATAGTCTCAGGAGGGGCTGACCAGTGCTTTTTTTTCTGATAGCACAGCTCCCCCTTTATTCGGCCCATCCTTTCTCCTTTGCCACAAACAAGTCTGCGCACAGCACAAGTAGGTGCTGCTGCTCTCCTTAAGTGCAGATGCTAAACCCTGCTCTGCAGAAAAAACAACAACAAAAAAAACCCAATACCTTTCCATACCTTTCCAGTCCTGCCCTGCAGAAAGAGTCGTGGCTGGCACAGCACCAGGATCTGGCCTTAGCCTGTCCATGATGAGGCTCATCCCTGTGGAGTTCTGCCCGATGCACCTGGCCAGATGCAGGAGGAGCTGGTGGAGTTGCACTGCCTGGTTGCTGCGTGACTTCTGTGTCACCTCTCAGCCCCAAGTATTTCCAATAACTGCTTGTCTTGACAACTACTGTTCTTCAAGCATTTCCACTGTATTTTTATTGTAGGCTTTCTGGTGAAAGAAGAGCAAAAGAAATAAGAGCAATAGCAGCAGTTACCAGAGCCCTTGGAGCTAAAATACTACCTGTTTGCCCACAAAACAGATTTCAGATGTGAAGCTGAAAAGTTTTAACAAGCTATCTCTCTTCCCACTCATCGGCTGGAGTGACAGTGTCTGGCGACGTGTCTGGACAGCTCAGCGTGGTGGTGGGATGGCAGGTCCTGCAAGAGTGGGCTTGGTGGCATAGAGCCAGGGGCTGATGTACTGGCCACAGGACAGAGCTCTAGGTGCAGGGGTGTCTCTCTATGTCCCTATGCTAGCACTTGGTGGGGGTACAGATGCAGCCCACTGATGTATCCATAGGAAGGGGTTAAGCAGAACGAGCATCCACCATTCCCCTCACCCTTTCTAGTCCCCTGCCAGGAGCTGGGGTTGCTGCTGAAGCCTTTTCCAGGCTTCCAGGAGGCAAGACTGGTAGCCAGATGGGAGGGGGTTTCTGTAGGCCCCATCTCCCACTCCCTGCTCTGCCTGGCTGCCCCATGAGAGCAGCCCATGCCATGGGATTTGCTCCTCTCCTGTCCTTGACAGCAAATCCCTCACCGCAGGAGCTGTAAGAGTGTCTAAAATAGAGCTTGGTGCCTGGGGGGACCCTCTATCATCTCAGCTTGCCTCCCCTGGTGCCAACACAGCCCTGATGCCTCGGTCCTGCTGGGCACTGAGCACGGCTGGTAAAAGCAGCAGTAAATGAAATCACATCAACCTCCCCAGCCAAGGCGATAATTTGTTTCTGTGAGGCCATCTGACGCCCAGCAAGAGCCTGGTCAGGGCGCCCAGCAGGGGAGCTGGGGCACACAGAGGTGGAGATTGCTGTCATGCTGGGGACTTTTCTCTCCATGCCACCTCCTGAGCCCTCCCGGGGAGGTCTGTACCCCTTCATTCTGCCAGGAGGGGCTAAGCCCTGAAGAATGCTATTGGGTCACACCAAACCACGCCAAAGCAACCCAGTGCTGATGCATCCCAGTCTCTGCATCACCTCTCCCCTCTGCCTCTGTGTGCTTTTGCTCCCTGAGCAGAGATCTGAAGCGGAGAGGAGGAATCTCCCTTGCTCAAGAGTCAGAGAAGGCTGAGCAACCCTGAGATCCTTTTCCATCCCTGGGATAAGAAGGGTGCTGCAGGCTGAACACCCCAGGACTCCATGCCCACCAGGCATTAGAGGAAACAGAGCACCTGTACCCAGTGAGTCCTGGCATGGACCCGTGTTTTAAGCACCTGGTTATACTACCCAGCTCCCAGCGAGCAGCACTGGACATGTCTCAGTTGTACAGGGGAAAATGGAGGTGACCAGCAGAAATGCTGGTTCCCATCCAAGCTTAGCCCCAGCGTGACTTGTTTATCCCATGCAGAAACCTAAAACATGCCTTTCCTCCCACCCAGCGTGTCATGAGGATGAGGCATTTGAGCTGTAAGGAGCAACGAGCTTACCCAGACAGATAACAAAGCCAGGCTCAGGAGCTATGTTGAAATAGGATTGCCTCTGATGGCTGGGCAGGCAGGGAAGATGGGGCTTTTGGAGCAGGTAGCTCATTCTGAGTAATTCTGAGCTTATTTGGCCACAACGGAGTGTGAACACCACTGGGTGCATAGCGTAGGTTTGCTTTCTGACAGGAAAACAAAATTAAAGAGAAAAAACCCAATCAAAGGGCTGGGGAACTGGAAAGAGAAAGAAGGATTCAAAAGTACAGCAGGCACCTTCAGCATATGCTTTTTTTACCCACCCGCTTGAATGTGGGATGGGAAGAAGGCTTCTTCCCCCACTCAGATCTGATGCTGTCTTTGAAACCATCCTTCCAAGGAGAGCAAGGGCTGAAGAAAGAGCTGCGCTATCTTACAGGAGCTTGCTTAATAGCTCAGAACCATGCTGGGGTGACTGGCAAGTGCTGCAGAGCCATGCTGCTCCTCAGACCACCTTCCTTCTGGAGGCAAACCCATGCCAAGCCCTGGCCAGCAGGCAGAGAGCATCCTCAGCTGTCCTGGGAGGAGCTGGGACACTCTCCTGCTGCAAGACTGTCTGCTGGGGCGTTTCAGTGGCCATCCAGCTTGGAAGACAAAGGGTGCTTATGCCAACGAGTTCGCTGCAGACTGCAAGTGGAACAGTGTGTTGGCAGTCCTGTGCCATCAGCCTCTCTTGCTTTGGTACACCGGACTGTCAGGTGCTGAGACCACCTGTGGGACCTGTTTTTTTCTCCAGCAGGCTGAGTTTACACAGGAGGAGATAACAGGAGCCCTCTGGGGTGCAGAAAGATGGTACTTGCCATCCAAGAGCAGTTTCGTCCTTGCTTTTAGAAGCTAGTGACCCACATCTCCCAGGTCTGCCAGACACACACATGACCTTCCAAAGGTATGGGCATATACCCTAAGACAGAGATAAATTCTGGTGTACTTTTTGAATAACAAATTAGGAGATATTTGCTAGATGTAAGGCGAGTGGGGGGTCTGCCATAGAGCATTTACATTATACACAGGTGCTTACCTTGCTTCAGGCTCCTCATTTCTTTGTCCTGGTCAGGTAAGCACTGGAAATGTCACCTTCCCACACCTGTAATTAAACCCTGTGACTTTTGTTCTGGCATGAGCATGCATGTGTGCATACACACACTCCCAGACGCGGCAGCTTTCCTCTTTAAAAACTGGCCCAAAACTTCATTTTTTGCTCTGAATCAGCAATGCAGATGTGCACCATGTAGCTGGATATTGCCATGGCAATGGAGTTTGTCCTCCTGCCCCTCCCCCCGACCCCTTCCCCCAGATGGAGAAAGGGAAAAAAAAATTAAAAATAAGCAATTTTAATAATGTCACAAAAAGCAGACAAGGATATAAAAATCCATTAAGAGCTGGAGTGGTCCTCACAATGGGAAGTGCTCCAACTCCTTCCCTTTCTGTCGCTCGCTCTCTCTTCAACCCCCTGAAAGGTAACCTTTAAAACACACTCGGCAGTGTGGTACTTAAACCTCTGGCATTTACCTTCATTTCACTCTGGCTTTTATTTCTTTCGAGGGGAGGAGGGCTTTTATGTTATAAGAGGACAAGTTGGTTTTTTCCTTCCCCCTCGGCTTGATTATTTTCCCCTCCTGTGCATGTGGTTTCTTTTTTTCCTCTTGTTTTGCGGTCACCACCATTCACACATAGCCCCAGAGTGCCCAGACCCCAGTGCCCATCGCGGTAGTTGGAGCAGGAAGGGGGAGCCAGCCTAGCATCCAGATCCTACCCAGACATCCCAAACTAATATTTTAACATCTTAAATGCAGGATAACAGAGAGATGGGTGATGCTGGAGAGGGAACGGTGGCCTGCGGTCCCCAAGGGACTGCAGAGGGGGACCAATGTCAGGAAGGCTGTGCTCCAAACGATAGATGCTCAAGCCACAGCAGCTTTTGGGGGGATTTTCCTTTTTTAGAGAAGAACACATGCATCCCTTAAAGTCCTCCAGAAAAAGAAAAATCTGCAAACTCTCCTTAAAATTCCTCTCCTCAGCATCTCTGCTCACAAAGTAATCCTTTCTAACAAGGTACCTGCCAAATACGCATCTTCGATGCAGTCTCAGAGAAACACCACTTCTCTTGCTCCTCTCATCCATTTGTAACAAAAAGCTCAGTGCTTGGGTGGGACACAGAAGCTCTTACACTACGCTGCATCGCAATCAGGGCTTTGCTTCAGGCTCCCTCTTGAAGCCTTCAATTTTTTGGCCCATTAAGACCTGTTAAGAGCTAGACCCAGGAAGCCATCCAGCAGTGAATGCTTTGCAATGACTTCATTACAGCCCTGTGAATCATGGTGCGGGCTTTTATGGCTGTTACTGTAGGATATCTACATGTGCCAGTCACACCAGATCATGATTTTATCACAGCCTGCTTACTACATTTGCTCCTTCCTCACCTCCCCACTGCTGAAGACTCTGCTTCAGGAGTCCTGTGATTACCTCTGTATCTTGTATATTCTAGGTTGGAAGAAGGCTTGAAAGCATGACCTAATTGTGCCCAGACACCTGCAGGCAAAGAAAGAGTTCAAGCTGTAAAATAAAAGGGAACTTTTCCATTTTTTCAAAGCCATTCATTAATTTCAAGTGTGACCCAGGAACAGAGACATGAATTGTTACTTCCTTCTAATAAATACAGCAGTACCTGTGATACCAGGCTGCCCCTATGCAATAGCAGGAAACCCAGCTCCCAAACAGACACCTCAAATACCTGGGGAAGGTTCCCCCACTCCATAGCTGCACCTGCAAGACAGGAGCATTCTGAGGGTGACAGGGATACCCAAAAGCTTCTTGCCCTTCCCAGCCTCCCTTCTGCACCAGAGTTATGGCCAGGGGACTTCTACTTTCTTGCAGCCCAGGCACAGGGGCATGGTGAAGGACAACACCATCAGTGAAAAACATGGGTATTTGCTGGGTCCTAATGGAGTCCCGTTTTTTTTTTTTTTTTGGTTCCCATCTGCCCATATCTCCTGACAGATCTACAGCCGCAGTGTCGGTGCTCAGGTGATACAGATTTTTGAGTTTATATTAGGTATAGCAGATTATTTTTAACCTCTGAGAAGCCCAGGTAGCTGATGCTCCTGCCTCTTATATGTCAGGCCTCCTGGGAAGGTAAGTGGGGCTCAGCAGGTGTACAGCAGCAGGAAGAGTTTGCTGGGGGAACCTGGCTGGTGTCAGCCATGCAGTAAGCAAGAGAAGCTCAGACTGCATGCATCCTAGAAAAACCAGGACCAGGAGAACATGCAGAGCAAGGCTGGTGTCTCTACATCACCGCCTCTGTATACTTTCAGGCAATGCCTGTACCATCCAGACTTCTCCACTAATCCAGTCACCCCAATTCCTGCAGACGGGCAACACTGCAAGTTCCATTGAGGACATGCTTTACCTCATAGAGACAAATTTGGTCTTTTAACTCATTCATCCACCCTTACTCCACAAGCAACACAGAACAGATTTGCAAAACAGCTTTTAACTCTTTCTTTTTTCCTCCCAAATTTTCTGAGAACAAGTTTTTACACTCTTTGGCCTGCAAGTCTTTTCTGACCTGGCAATGGTCAGGTAACTTCGGCAGGAGGTAGCAGTGGTGCCTTCCTCCTTCTGCAGCTGACAGCCTCATGGAACAACCCCAAAACTTACATCTCTCTGGACCACCATAAAGCATAAAGTCTCCTCAACTCATACTGAATAGTCATTCACTAGTTTTTCAGTGTAAACTGGACCTGAAGGAACCAGATATTTGAGTCAATGAGCAGAGGGTTTTGGTTTTTTTTCCCCCTAATGGGTGGAAAGGGTTGTGAGGGTTTTGGGGATTTTGGTTTTTAGGGGAGTGATATTCCAGGCTGGTAAAGACCAAATCTTCATTTCTTCATGGCTCTGGATCAAAATAAGTAATCACAAAATAATCTGTGCATTAGTCCAGTGCTCTGACCAGCTTCAGGTACCAGCTGGTTTCCAGACTGCTGTTCTCTCTGGCTCAGGCCCAAAGATATATGGCAAACAATCAGCATTAGAAATGGTCATAAAGAAAACAAGGCTTGCTAGCTAATTGCAACAGATTAAAACACCCAGAAACAAGTAAAATACAAAATTATGCAGATCAGCCACCTCACAGCTGCTATGTGGTGGACTTTTCTGCAGCTTTGCATGTTGGAGAGGGCAGACAAACCTGGTAAATGAGATTTCTTTGGGACACATAATGCTGGCTCAAAGAGCTGTGCTATATCTTGGATTTGAACCAAATTAGATGTCTTCAGAAACCCTTCAGAGCAAAGATCATAGTCCCAATCCATCCCCTAGCCAGGCACGCAAGTGCAGGAGGGACAAGCTGAAGTTTCTGGATCTTGAATCAGAGAGCAGTGCCACAATGCAGTCATGAGCGCAAGAAAAGATAGAAACCACCAGAGATGCTCTTCTCAGCAAAAGTGCCCAGGACAGCCAGGTGAGCTAGATGACAGATAAGCCCCACTTGGTCATTCTTCCCAATCCCTCAATCAGGGGAACAGGATTTCAGTTGGATTTAGATGGCACATCTGCTGACCCTCTGGACAAAGAGGGATCTTCATCTAAAGAAAGGACACAAAAAGTGGAAAAGCATGAAATTATCTGAAGATTTTGTCTAAGCATGATGGGATGGGGATCTGTTGGCACTGAAAAAGAAAGATTACAAGAGAAAACTTTGATTCTTCAGTGTTTACAGAGATGAAATTAGAGCCTTCTGGTCTGATCCATTGATTGCATTTCACTTCCAGAAACAGTTGTGTGGCAGTACAAATTACAGAGGATGCAAAGTGCACATTTTTCAGCCATCCAGCAATTTGCTCATTTATCGGCAAGGCTTTCCTTAGAGTGAGCCATGACAGTCAGGCAGAAGGCTGGGGTCTATAGGAATTCAGTCTAAGGGAAAAGCCAGAAGTGGCTTCCTTCCATTGCACATGGCCCAGCTGAGAATCTCTCATATGTTATGGATGTGTCATTTCAAAACACTCTGGTACGTGTCTAGCAGTGCCATCATATTCCCCTACCTCCTCAGAGGACATATAATACATGGCTGCATTTTTAATCCAAGAAAAGACATGGCAGAAACATAAGAGGCTCTGAGACGAGTGAGTAATAGAAACTAGCAGAGACGAGGAGAGATTGATGGGTCAGGGACTGGCAGTTTCAGGAAGCAGCTGAATAAGAGGGCCATAATAGAGAACAGACATAACTAATGGTCCTGGTAAGGTATTTCCCCTTTCTAACAGCATGAAAACATTCAGGGATGGGAGCTTGATTTAAATTTAAAAGGCAAAAGATGCCCTTTTTCTGGGGGAGTGGTGGTGGTGTATGATTTATTGCTGGAACTCATTGTCTTGGGGTGCAGTGCCCCATGACACTGTTTCGCTCCAGCCTTAATGGCTTCAGTTGTGGACCTCTTGCCAGCCCTAGCATGACTGTACCAGCCTTGCTAACTCCTGGAATGGCACAGGTAGCAAGTGCAAAGGTTAACAGGGAGGAGACACTGGGAGAATGATGGCAAGAGGAGGAGCAGCCAAGTTTTTAAAATGCACGCAGCCTTCTGGTGAAGCATCTCTCCAGTGTCTAACCCGACCCTGAGCCCTCTGGGAGGTCTGATTGGAAGAGTCCTTCCTACCCTTGGCATTCAGGCTAAGGGTGAAGGCTGCATGAGCAAGATGGCTGCAAAGGAGCTCACCTAAAAATATCAAAACTGGCAAATATCTCTGAACACTGACTTCTGCCAATAAATACATTCAAATTAGCCAAAAGGAATAAGAACTGGCATAGCTACTGCTATGCAAGCTGGTATTCAGATAAGGCCTTCCCTGCTGGGACTTGCAGTTCAAACTTCAACGAGATATTTATGTCAGCAAAGTCTTCCCATTGGCCAGTTTTTTTCTACTCCCTTTGATCAATGGGCTTCTCCCACTGAAACTGCGTGCTGCTGGAGATCCTCACTGGTCACCGTCCTGGAGTTCCCCATCCAGTTCCCCTGGAGTTCCCTGATCCAGTTTTAGAGCCATCTTTTCTGGTGTTGCAGGCGAACTTCTAATGCAGTGCTAACATCTTGTTTTTACTCCTCCAAATCTGCAAAGCCAGATTTCAAGTGAAAGCAGAGGTGTTTTACTGCAGAAGGTGTCAGGCACTGTGAGAAGTATTCTTGCAGGTGCTACTAGTGTCATGTCAATACCTTACCATTTCTTTTTGTCATTGTTAATATTTAATTTCACCCCCTTTTAGGAGCTGTTAGCACCCTGGAAATCCTCAGCCACATGTTGGAAACCCAGAGTCACACCCCAAATAGCCGAGAGCAGTGATAACTGCTTGGAGGGAGAAGACCTTTCGAGAGAAGACCAAAGGGTGGATCACCCTGTTGCCAAGAGGGAAAGGATCACAAAGCAGACAACAAAAGCATGTTGACCACATAACACAGTCTACCTATTTGCACACTTTCCTCCAGAGGGGCAGATTTAGAAGGAGAGGCAAAGTCTATTACTATTATTGTTATTATATTAGCATCAGTGATACAGGCTTTTAACCCTTCACCTGAGGAAGCAGAAGATATATACGGTACCAACTAAGATTTAATAAACAGAAAATAATTTCTAACAGTTTAAACTACCTATTAGACATAGGCAATCTACTTCTATCTATTCCCTGGATGCCAAAAGTTAGCACAAGGCAGCAGTGAAACATGAGCTCTGCCTGAGCCCATATAACTGGTGATACTGAATTCAGATTCAGTACCTTCAGAGGTACATTTTAGCAGAGCAGAAGGGTCTGGGTGTCTCTCTGGCATTGCTCAGGTCCAGGCTTTGGAGGGATTTCTAAAGGATAGAGGCTTCAGAGAGGATCAGCTTTCTTTTTTCTTTCCATCACATTTGTCCAGAAGGGATAGGAGAGCACTACAGATAGACAGAATAAGGGAGCCTTCAGTTAATTCCACTTTAAACCCAATTTCATTTCCTTTCTAATTAGAACAGCAGGCATGTTTTAACAACTGATTATCTCTCCTGGACAGTTGTGTGTATTCTTCTTGGCTACTTTTTCAATTTTTCCAAGCAAAGCTCTGCTATGATTGTAACATAAAAAGGGGAGCAAGGCAGAGCACAGGCGGTTTGGAGAATACTCTGCCAGGAATTGGGACCAAAGTTTCCTTTTTATTCCTAATGGCAATCACGAGAAGGTGCTCACATGGCTCAATTGGTGGGGTGATAGGGAACAGCATAGGAAAACATGCACCCTTACCAGCATTGGTAGCAGAGCAGGGGTCCCAACAAACTATTATTAAGGGCTATCTGTAACAAAAACCAACCAAAACTCTCTGTGACAGGCGCTCAACTCCATGTCCATGCTATACCTGCCATATCTCCTACCTGTGCATCCCACAGTGCCCAGGCAATGCAGCTTCTCCCAGCAGATCTGGGGCCCCTAAGCCCCCACATCTGACACCAAACCCTAGAACTAACAGCAACATCTACAAGCCTCCTTCAAAGCTGATAGCAGGGCTAAAATGCAGACGAAGGGATTACAGCCCTGGTGTGACTAAAGCCTCTGCAGGTGGACCTAGTTATCCCTAACAGGCAACAGAAAGGTAGGGATGGGGCGTTGCCAGTGCCTCTCTTCAGCACCTGGCTCTTTTCCCACCCCATGCACCATCTTAGAGAGCAATGAGTGCTGCCAAGGGTTAAATGCTGTCATTCCTTGTCTCCAAATCTGGCTCCTTGAAGTAATTTCTTTGTGGTTTTTCTGGGATGTGTCATGATTCTACTTGGCTTACTCTTTTGACCACGGGTGCCAGCGCTCAGTTCTTGATGGAAAGCTGCGCTCCAGGGAAGGGGCAATGGGCTGGTGCTGGAAAGTGAGCCCCAAGACCCCCACCCTACCTTGGCATGGGGGTGTACGGTGTGTACATCAAGGGCATAGCATGGCCAACCCCTGCTCACAGCCCTCTAGTTTGCTTTGCACATGGAGTGCAGGGCTTGGCAGGGGGATCATAGTCTCACACCGAGTGGCAGCTCACTGTGTCAGTCCCCTGTCAACACACTGCTTCGCTGAGCATGATGGAGCAGCGGTGCTGCAAGCATCCCCCAAACTTGCCAGCTTCCTGGCATCTCATTACAAGACGTGTTTTTCTCCAAAGCTCCTTCCCGCCCCACTTTTGAGTTTTTGTTTGTTTGTTTTTCAAAATAAACTCGTGTGCAAAAAAGGCTGGGACTGCAGAGTTGAGCGTCCAACCCCCCCCCCCCATTCAGAGGGCTGCCCTGAGCCCTCTGCTGCCAAAAGTCTGGGAAGCTGCAAAGTCCCTTTTTCCACCCTTCTTCCGCACTGGCAGCTGATTCCCAGATGCAAGACGTAGTTTGTTTTCCCTTTTCCATGACCTCACCTCCGTTTCTCTTGGCAATGCCTCTCTCCTTGCCCAAGGGCATGCACCAGCCGCTGGCAGCACCGAGGCGTATTTTTTCAGGGGAAGCAGTTTTTGGCACAAGAAAGGGTCTGTGCACAGGGATGTGCCGCTATTGCAGACACTTCATGTTGCTGGGATGACACTTAACTATTCCCATCCTCTTCATTCCTGGGTCTCAGATGAAGTTCACAGACTCTCATGCACCCATCCCACAATAAATACAAGACCACTGTCCTGGGTTCAGCTGTAACAGTTATTTTTCTCCTTCTTAGTAGCTGGTGCAGTGCTGTGTTTTTGACTTTCAGCCTGGGAACAATGCTGATAACACCGATGTTTTTATTTGTTGCTAAGTAATGTTTACTCCAACCAAGGACTTTCTCAGTCTCCTGCTTTGCCAGAGAGGAGGGGAAGCCAGGAGGAAGCAGAGACAGGACACCTGACCCAAACTAGCCAAAGGGGTATTCCATGCCACAGCACTTCATGCCCAGTATATAAAATGGGGGGAGTTACCCCGAAAGCCCAGACCGCTGGTCGGGTCAGGCTGGGTATCGGTCGGTGGGTGGTGAGCAATTGTATTGTGCATCACTTGTGTTTATTGTTGGGATTTTTTTCCCTTTACTTTGTAGTTTTATATTCTCTCCCCTTGTTATTTCCCTTATTATTATTATTACTACTACTAGTAGTAGTTTTATATTATACTTTAGTTATTGGACTAAACAATGGTTATTATAAGACAGGTTCTTATCTCAACCCATGGGGTTTACATTCTTTCGATTCTCCTCCCCATCCCACCCAGAGGGGAGAGGGGAAAGAAGAGGGGAGTGAGCAAGCAGCTGCATGGTTCTGAGTTGCCGGCTGGGCTTAAACCATGACAGCCACGCAGAGGAAAGAGTGTGAAAATGAAAAGCAATGTAAATACTACCATTCCTAACTGATCCATTTTTTTCCTCCCCAAAGTCCTGGACTGACACTTAAATTTTCTGCACCCCATAAAAACTCATTAAGCAGTTTCGGTGTGACCGGAGCGGTCATCTCGATGGCATTTTCCTCCCTCAAAATGGGATACGACAGCTTAGAGTTAATAAGTCCGAGAGGAATAGTTATAAAATAAGATGGTGTCACAACGTGTTGTTAAAATAGCAGGTGAGCCGGCCCATTTGGAGAGCTTAATGGCCCCACGTTTTAAAAATATCTGTGCTACATTTCTCCCAACAGATAATAAATTTGCAGCAGATATGGATTTTCCTGCCTGACTGCTGCACTGAGCTCCACCAGGGCTCTGTACCCTGGGGGGATCTCGCTGCCTGCACAAAACTCTCCTGCTTCCCCTGCCCATCACCTTTGCGACTGTGTTTTTGGGGATGGTGACTGCAGGGACAGTATCTTGTGCGTGGTTCTGCAAAGGCAGTTTTGGTGGAAGAACAGTGAGCACTGTCCCCCACTGTCAGATGCTCCTTCTTCCAAAGCATGTGTTCTTTACTGTGGCCAAACTTCTGGGGGATTGGTCAGGGCAAAGCTGCTCCCTCCCAGGCCTCCTCCACTCCAGGGATCTTCCACGTTTGATGCCAAAACTTTCACTTGCACAGATCCTGGGATGTACTAAAAACAGTAAGACTGAAAACAGTTGCCTCAGACAACAGCCAAACATGGTTGGCAGGAAGGACCCCGTGCTGTGAACTGGATATATAATCCGTTGTTGCTGCTACTGCATCGTGTGGGAGCGCTCAGTTCCCCTGCTATCCATCTCTGCCTTGGCAGGGGGGCTGGTGGTGCTCTGGCAAGAGGACCCCATCACAAAATAGCTGCAAGTTTACACCCTCCCGCAGCATTGAATTTGCCCAGAGGCACAAGGAGCCATTTTCATGGTGGGCATAAACAGATGCCGCTGCTGGGAGTGGGAAATGCAAGCTCTCCTCCCATCCGGACACATCCCACTGATAATACAGACCAGAGACCTAGGGAGTGGGGGTATTTTGTTTTTATTTTTCACCTTGCACTATTTGCAAGAACTTAACACACAGCATGAGATCTTCCAACTGACAAGTGAAATTCAGTTAGCAGAGCTTCTATTATTCCCAATTTATTACTCCACTGGAGAGTTGTGCAGGCTTAAGGGCTGGAGAAAGAAAAACACAGGCACGCGTGCACACACCGACAGAAGCCAGCAAACCAAACCCAAGGCTCCTGCTGAATTATGATTCACAATTTATAAACCATTACGTGCAATGGATTTCAACTATATTTATTGCAATAAGACTGCTAGCAGTTCAAAAATCAATTTGGAAAATGTGGAGGGAAAGGGCGAAATTATTAATATGTTTTATATAAATGCTGTAGCTTACTCTTTCCCTGGTAAGTACCTGTGAGTCCTCTGCTTGCTAAAGGTAAGGAGTTTGCCATAAGGGATGGGATTCACCCCAGGATGCCTAACACAAGGGACAGGAAGAGAGGGGAGAGATGCGTAGGGTATAATAAAGACAGGATGTTACAAGAGATGAAGACAGAGGAGCCTAGGTGTGGGGACACAAGGAAGTGACTTGTTCAGTGAATTGCTGAGGTAGGGAAGGTTCACTGGGGATGAAGCAGAGTGCAGCTGTGCGCAACATCCATGGAAGTGGATGGGTTTGGGGTTAAGGATATGGCAGAAATGTTCCAAAAATCCCAGCTCCAGCTGATGGGTGAGATGCCTCACCCTAAGTGGGTAGATAAAGCAAAGTATAATGGGTATGACCCCCTCCTGCTGCCTGGCATCACCTGGAGGTCTGGCCTGCTGCCTTTATGGGAAGATACTCGGGTGGGGAAGACCTGGCATGAAGGTGAGCTGGCATGTTAGACAAAGCAGTGACTGCATACAGCCAGACGCTCTGTGCTGCAGCACACTTGGCCTGCTGTATCAAACTTAATCCACTTGAGTGCCTGAGTGGCTTTACCCCCATGTCCAACGTTGGTTCCAAGGAAGCTTGGCTTTCTTCTACCTGACCGAGAGCAGCAGTAGCACTGGGACCCCAGGCAGATACAGCACATCCTGTTAGGAAGCAGTGAGACAAGAGATGCCCACAGGGCCACCTGGGATGGGGAGGCACATGTACGGCAAGGGGAGTGCTGCGGTCACACCTAAAGTACAGCTGTAGGGAAGCAGACTGCAAATTTGCAGGAAAGGCTTTTCCTGGCCTTGCGAAGCAATAAGATGTTGCTTCAAAATGTAAGATTGGAGAAAACAACAACAAAAAATAGACCTGTGGTTAAGAGGTCCAATCTGAGATGGGCACAGGGAGACCTCCTCCACATACCCAACCAAAGGCCATGCATTTCTCAGAACTACACAGCAGACGCGAAGAGGCCAAAAGCTACGAAATATAAGACAAAGCTCATGGCCATGGTGAAGGTCCCTAAAAGGTGACATTGTCAGATAGCCTGAAGAAGTAGGCTGCATCATCAAGGCAGGCAAATAATGCATAGATAAGGCACCCCAGGCAAGGGCTGGTAGCAATTCTTCTCCTTGCATGGGGCCAGAGCAGCGACCAGGAGAGACTGCTGGGTGGGAAGGGTGAAGATTCAGTTTATATGCAGTCACCATCCCTAGCCCGCATAGCTTGCTTACTGCTTTGGGAAACACAAGCCCAACTTTGTCATGAAAGCTCTCGAAAGATGTATGTAAGGTAGTTGCTCTGTGCCTGTTGTTGAGCACCCTGCCTGTGGGAAACCAGGGCATCCGCTTCTAAAGGTCGGATGATATCGTCTTTTCCATTTTGGTGATCTGCAACCATATGGTGCACTCCAAACGAGAGGGTTTCTTCTCCAAATTAAGAAATGGAATCAAGAAGTATGAGATTAGACGAGAAGCAGAGTGGTGTTTTACATTTCTTTAATGGTGACCTTTTCCCATCTTTTTCCTGCAACGTCAAGAAAAAAACTTATTCTATTTTAACAGAAAAATTGGGTTTCTCATATGTTCCCATGATTCCTGATGCTGGCACTTTAATCATTGCAAAGAGCCACCGCGAAAATAGGGATAGCAGGACTGAATATCCTCTGGGTAAATGTTGCAAATGCTGCCTGATGTGTTCACTTTAAAAAATCATTCCTCTCCTTGGCACCTCTTCTCTGGCTCATCTTATGCAAAACCTAACAAAGGAGAATCTCCCAGGCCTCAACAGAGACTGGTCAGTGGGGCAGATCAAATAAGCAAGTTTACAGGTAATTATTTAAGTGTGAACTCAATATAGCAATATTAAATCTGAACTATGTTCTCTGCAAGAGTCCATTTTCCCTTGGAGTGATGTGTTACACAAAGCTTAATTGCTCAGGGAGGCAAAGGTTTGAAATGTTCCAAAATTTGGTAATCCTGTGTGTCCATTGTCTCTCTCCAGGATGCATCTCAGCTCACTGACTTCTGGCATGTTTAGGACGGAGAGGAAAATGCCTCATGATTTATGTGACCAGCCACTACGAATCTGCACAGCTCGCTTATTGAGCATCATAAGCCCAAGAACAAATTTTGAAGTGGTGAATGATTTCCAATAACTGGTTTACCTGAGGACATCGTGGGTCACAGTGTGTTCATGGGCAGTTTGTGAGAGGTGAGAGAAGCTCAATTCATTCAGCAAGCTATTTGCATGGAATTATTTGCCACGCTATACTCATCACCCAGCAAAGTTTGTTGGCTGAGTTTTATCTGCATGACCCAAAGTCATCCTGGTTCAGCAAGATTTGTCATTGCAAGTGGTCCTCGACCAGGGTGGAGGTATTTCAGCAGAGTCCACAGCATGGGGATGCTGTTGGAAGATGTGAAGTGATTTTCATAAAATGGAGGTAGTGTTGGAGTGTGAGATTGCATTCTATGGGATGCCATGGATGCCAAGAGGTTGCATGGGCTCCAGGAGAGACTGGACAAGACAATGGGTAAGGCTCTGCTACAGATTGTTAAATACACATTGGTTGTATCTGGCTCAAGGCATCCCCAAAGAAAGCACCTGCCTTGGGCTGACGATGAGAATCACCTACTCTCACCCTATTGAGTGAAACAGAGCAGCAGCAACCAGGGGTTAGGGAAAGAGGAGACCCACAATTTCCTCCCCATCCAAACTTGGGACAAGGAGGGGAATCACTCAAATCAGAATTTGGCTTCTCAGAAAACACACCTGCCTCTTGAGATGAATATCCCCATCCCTGCCTGCACCAGCCCGCCTGTGTAGCACAGCACTGCCTGCTATGCCGAAAATATTTCCTTGGTCTTTTCAATGTGAAATTATTTGGTTCTACAGGAATTGTTACTCACCATTAAGCTTAAACTACCTGGAAGCTGGGAGAGGAGCTGGGCTTCCTGGTGTATCTCCTCCCCTTGCTCTAACCCTTTCCAGTCCACTGCTTTCTTACAGCCACTTTTCTCATGAGCTGCTGGGATGACTTTTGCTTTGAAGAAAGCAGAGCCTGCTCTTCCATGCCCAGAATAAGAAGGCTCTGCTGGGGTACATGAGTTTCTTGAAGACAGCAAAAGGAAGAAAATGGACTTTTCAGTACTAAAAACATTCCTTGCACTCGTTCCTGTGCATAGAGAAAAGAACATGGTCCATCGCCTTTGGGCTGCACAGAAGGACCTGGGGGGTGCAGTTGATGGGTGCTAAGAAGATGGGTGCCCACCTGATGGGCTGTTAAGGTGCAACTTCATCCAAGGAAGTGGACTTGTGGAGCATGAGCTTGCTCAGCAAATGGTATCCATGCCAAAAATTAGCAGGCAGCTTCTGGGAAGGGGGGAGGACTTTCAGACCTTCTAGCTGCTCCTGACTCCTGGGGTCCACCACTGCTTGCATTCAGCAGTGGCTTGCTGAAAAAGCATTTGTTCAGCAAAGGCGGCAGGTGCTGAGAGTACGTGCGCAATCTCTGCAGGATTTGGTGTTGCACAGATGCCTGCCCATCCAGGCACCTACCTGTCTACCTGCTTTGGCTGCCTTTGCAATGCTCGTGTGGTTGCATACCTTGTTTCCCCCACTTTTACGCATGCATTTTCCTATCGGTGCTGACGGTCTCACCCAAGGGACATGAGAAGTTTAGCAGGATTCACAATTCCCCTTTGCCACTCGCCCTCCCCATGTTTTCCCTTCACCCTCCCTCCATCCAGAGCAGTTTCAGCTCAGCACCAGGGAGAGAAAAATGTGCCTTGTATAAGCTGTGACGGCTGATGACTTATGACATTTATCTTCCCTCCCAAGGAGGACGGAAGAAGTCACTTGTGGCTGGTTTCATGGAGGCTGTCAGGTTTCTCAGTGCTGGGTTTAGCCTGGGGGTGACAGTCACATTTTCACAGGCCGATGCAGCGATGTGCTACAAGTGCTTTAACAAGGGGCTCCCTGAAGTTCAGCCTCACGAGTTTTTTGCCTGAGTACTAGCATCACCTGTAGGTGCTTGGAGACTGGTGAGTGATACAGGTTGCCGTTATCCCACCAAAACAGTTTCCCTTTAATGAAGAAACCCCTTTCAGATCAATTTGTCAATCTGCCATTTCCCTGAAGTTGTGATAGCACGTGGCTGGAAAGATGGATGGCACATGTGGTATGTAGCACAGCATCCGCTGCACAGGGTTGGAGCGAGAGGGGAGGAAAGCGAGACTCGCGGAGAAAACATTGCCAATAAAAGCTGGATTTCCCAAGCAGAGATGTCTGCTGGGCACTAAGGAAGCTGCTCTTCAGCTGCCCAAAACCAGACACAGAAGTGATGCAGGTCTTTTCTCAAGTACCTTCAGTGCTGCAAGGTCAGGATGCTCTGCTGGAGCAGAAAGCACCTGGGGAGGATTTTGACAGCAGAGCATCCCTTGAGCAGAGCATCAAAGGTTCTGCAGCGTGGTGTGACCTGGTCCAGTCCCAGGTCAAAAGCAGCACTTTTTCAGGGTCCCATGAGACTGCTCCCTGCATCACTGAGCATCAGAAGATGTTTTGGAGGAGAGAGGGGGCTTAACACCCTGCAAGCATTAGGAATAAACTTCATTCTCGAGCACAAGAGGGGAAAGGCAGGGAAGGTCCTCCTGCTCACTCCAAGCTGGAGGTCCTGTGCTGGAGGAGAGCAGCACATACGAAGGTAAAAGGCTACAAGAAAATTTGACCCTTTAAGGAGTTTTTTTTACTCCCCCACCCCATGCCTCTCTGCAAACGTCAACACCATTGCTCTGCACCTCTAACATCTTTGGAAGATGTTTGTGTAGGCTCAGGGGTGGATGGAGTGAAGGCAGGGAGGGAAATCTGTTGGGTGTTACTAGGCAGAGAAATTACATCAGACTCCAGATTCTCCAGAGAGGAAAACAGTTGGAGGTCAGGACAGCCTTTATGGTAAGTATAGATGCATGCTTCACCTGAACCAGAAAGGCCTTTCTTATGTCTTTACCGGCTTTTCCTTACTGCAAAGTGCAGTCGTATTGGAAATCAGCCTTTTTGTGTTGTACTGGTAATTGTGTTTTGTTACTATAAGCTCCTGCCTCCCTCCATTGAGTATTTAAATACTTCTGGCATTCTCCAAAATCTGTTTTCTGTCTGTCTCTCTGGTTCCTCCCCATTTCTGAAAACAACAAAGATTTAAAACAAGCAAACTAACCGACCTTCCCCTGACTGATTTTTCTTGGAGGCTTTCACCTGAATAATTCTCTGCTGGCTTCCCATCAGTGGCTGTACCAACAGCCACCAGAGGTATTGATCAAGTACTGAGTCACTTTTGAGCCAGTGCAGACACCTGGAAATGATAAAAAAATCAAGTCTTCTAAAGGAAAATCTATCTAAGTACAAGAAAATAAGGAAAGAGAGGGCTAAAAGCATAGGTATTAAATGAAGTACAATCTGGCTTTATAGAGAGTCTTTTGTAGGTAATTCCAAGTTGCCTTACACAAGTTTAAAAATGATTAAAGGTAATACCTCCTTGAAAGAGCTATTCCATTTAGGGACGGTTATTCTTTCTTTATTTGTGGTATTAATGCAGTGCCTAAAAGGCCTATTCACAAGTCCTATTGTGCTTAGTGGGATATTAGTGCAGAACAAGAGGGTCCCACAACAGAGCTGTAAAAGACCCACCAGATAGTTACAGATAGCCGGGGGAGAATGAGACCTGTGGTCCAGCTGATCCATAGCAGCCTCAGCACATCAATGCCAACCTTGTCGGTTGCAAGGGAACTGGCTTCTCTGCCTCATGCACAGGGGAAGGGGAATAACCTCCACTGCTGAAGGAGATAACAAGCGATGGCACAGAGATGTGAAGATGAGCAGATTAGGACCAGTCACATCAGCCTGCTTGGTTTTATTCTTCTCTAAAAAGATGCCTATAGCAACTGTGGAAGAAAAGATGCTGGTCTAGATGGACCTTGATTTCACCCTGTTACAGCCTTTACAGATGAAGCTGGTGTAAGAAGCTCCCATAACTGCCCTTTCCCCTTTACTACTGCCTCTTCTGACCCTCCATCAAGTTCCGTGAGTGTCTCTAGATTAGGGGTCGTGCTAGTGAAAACAGTTGGGTGGGAAGGGTAAAACAGCCCTTATTGATAGGCTCCAAAAAACCACTATACAACTTCCCTTTCCGGGCACGCAGCATAGCCCTTGCAAGCAGCAGAGTGACTTACCCTTGGGCACAGCCATCAGGAAGGGATTGCCAGGTGATGCTGAACAAGAACTGCCCCACGATGATTAAAAGTGGGGGATGCACTGGTGGCATTAGGAGAGCTCTCCTAGTGGAGGGGCAGCAGCCAATATTTTATTTTTTGGTGGTGGTAGGTGTTTGGTTTTGTTCTTTTTCTTTTTGTTCTCTTTTTTTTTTTAAAGATTCTATATTTAATTCAGCTCTAGAGGTAATGTACCTTGGAAATAAGAACGTGATTGGTGAGCTATTAAATATTGCCTTTCCACAACCTTGCATGTGTTTATCTCTGATGCCTGCAGTTTTTCTCCTCTCTTTTCTCTTCCTGAAAGCATAATAGTGGCTTTCACATTTTTATTACACAGTGCATCTGTTGCCACTTCTGTTCAAATCTCCCAAACAAATGCGTTTCCCCCAGATCACCAGTGCTAAAAAAAAAAAAAAAAAAAAAAAAAAGGAGGAGGCATCATTTGTGTAGCTGTTACCTACCTGTGCCCTTCGCTGGTTGCTTGTTGCAGGGCTGGTACCTCTGGCGTTCTCCCTGGCATCACTCGTGCTGAGGGGGCTTGGGGGTGCCCTGAGGAACAGATTAGGAGCTGGGTTTGTTCCCTGATAATTTCCCCGTGCAAAGGACTGCTGTGTGCAACTGGCAGGATGCCTCGGTGGGAAATGAATGGCCACATCTCTGCCCACTGCCTCCTACCCAGATAGGCTCCCACTTTGCCACCTCTCCTGCTGGCGCCCAGCCATGCTCTGCCCTGGATTTGAAATAAAAAGGAAAGTTTCACCACAAGCTGCTGACTGGAAAATCTCAGAGGGTATGTTAGGGTGGGCGCTCCACCGGCAGAGGAGTTTGCTCATCCATTCAGCCCTAATGCTAATTAAGATGTGTTCCTCCATGGAGCAGGATGGTGTGTGTTGGAGTCACCCGACAGCTCTTTTCATCAGAGAACATAGGATCCACATAAAGAGGGCCCTGATAAAAGCATAGTCAGGTTGCCTGCAAAAATTTTCCCCTTTTGTTGTACTATCTTCTTCCAGACCATCAGGACTGCTGTCTCCAGCAGCAGCCCACCTTTGCTCTATTCAAGGGCTTTTGCTCCTGCTCCTCCATGCCCACTATTTTCCCCTGGGCTGACATTCAAACACAGTGGTACAAAGCACCATTGCCTCCTGCCCCAGGCCCCAAGGTGGGGAAAGGGACATCGAGGTGGTGTCCAACTGCCGAGGGTCCAAGAGGTGGAGGGGAATGCCATGCTTGGGAAAAGATGCAAGTGGCAGGCAAGATCAAATCCTCTGGGTTTTTCCCTTTCGTGCCTCAGACAGCATTAATTTCTGCTAAAGGAAAACACTACCTGATTGCTCGTGCCTGCTTTTCTCACACCTGCTCTCCCTCCTCTCCCTTGTCACCCATTGCAACGCCATAGGTCAGTGTTTCCCATGCAAGCAAAAGTGGGCGGCCAGCATAGGCAAAACCATCTTCTCAATGAGATGCCGCGATGCCTGTGAATGGGCATGGTGTGCTGCTCCCACTTGCTGCCGCTCTTCTGGCTCTATTATAATAATAAAAAAGAAAAAAACAATAGTGCTTTTAGGATTTACATGGCACTTCCAATTTTCAATGCAAAATATTACTGAGCGAACGATGCACCTTCCTTTTCCTTGAGGTGGCAGTAAGCACGTCAACATCTGCATGCCAGCTGGTGGAGAGCAGACCCATGGTGCAAAGCCTCTCCCTTCCACAAGTGCCTGAAGCAGCACAAAACTGGTGACTACTTCTACAAGGCTGTTTATTTTATTTACATCAATGTACAGGGGTGTACATTTAATTACACCCCTGGTTTGTGTACAAGAGGCAGTCCTCTCCCGAGGAGCTTGCAGCCTAAACAAAGCACAGTTGATGAAGTGTGACTGTGATGGGTTGATAATAGTCCCAAATGAAGGAAAATAATCTCCTGCCTGCAATTAAAATTAATGTGTTGCAAGAAAGCATTTACTTTCCCTGAAAGAAGTTTTCTTTTTCACCTGTTCAGGGTTTAACTTGGGGGGGGGGGGGGGGGAAGGAGGAAGAGGAAAGTTTCCATACTTGCCTGCTGTTCCAGAAGATCAAACTTCTGAGAGATGCCAGGAGATGACCAAAATGCCATCTCATCTGTAACAGCTGCAGCCCCAACACCATGCAACTGGTTGCAGCTCACCAGAGGATTTGACCAAGCTTTCACGTTGGCAACTTCATGGTTGTCTACACCAACCACTTAAATATCACACTGCTTCAGATCCACCAGTAATAGGATCACCACTTCATTAGACGGAAGTTGGGAAAGTGCTGAGTACAGACTCAGATGGATTTCCCCTATGTGTGTTGAGTTCCTCCTTCTTCTTCCTTCATCTGCCCTGATTTGACAGTTGATGGCACAGCAAACCCTTGCTGCCTTCTCTTCATCCATTTTCATACAAGAAATAGCAACCTGGAGCTCCCCTCTGTCTTGATTGGAGCTTGAAGATCTTCTTCTTAGCTGGCTTTCCAAGATTAGGCAAGCCCCACCAGGCCCAGAATTAGGGCTGCCTTTCGTCTGCACAATAACTGACTGGCAGCATCCCCCTCTGTGTTACCCAGAGCTACCCTTTGGAAATATGACCTCTACAATTTGCCATGCCGGAGTACTCCTTATTTTGTAGTATCCCAATGCACGGTCAGCTTTTCAGATGGCAGAAATGTCAATAGACCTCTGTGTCTTTCTTCTCTAGCCCAAGATCCACTGTGGATACTGGAGTCACATCAGTTACAGCACAAAAAAGGATGTGTGCTGATGGTTATCAGATCTGGTCTCCTCACTATCACTTCTTGTCCTGTCTTGGAGCAGGAAGCACTACCTTTTATACCTTCTCGCTGTTTCTAAACACAATCAGCCCTTTCTTGGCATTTCATCAAAGATAAATAGCCTGATCCCACTTCCATCCAACGTGGAAGGAAGAACTCCGCTTAGCTTCTTCTGCAGCAGCATAAAAGCTCCCAGAATATAAGCATGGGCTGACCATCTTAAATTTATTCCTACCTTTTTCCCTATCCTTTCTCTGCCAGGAGACTGGGCTTCAAGTATGGGCTTTCTTCTGGGGTTAACCATCCCTCTCATCCTCCACAGGATCATTTCTCTCAAACCATTGTACAACACTGCTTTGGCTGCAAAGAAGGAAGGAGTTGCTGTATCTAGCAGCATGGACCTGAAAAATTTAAAGCTTCATGTGCTAAATCCAGAGCCACAGAGCAATGGGAGAGAGGTTAATGGCATGGATGATGCCTTCTGAGTGGCATCGTCGCACCAGCCGAGGCAGAAAGCGACAGTGCGAATGTGCTGGGGACAGCACCGCCATCAGAGAAGTAGCATGCATGGTCGGCTCCCTTGCATCACTTGTTCAGTAGTTAAATAGAGGGGTTTAGTTTCAAGAGCCATTAATCTGGCATCTTTCATCAGCACCAAAATGAAGCCAAACGACGACAAAAAAAACCCCACCAAATACAGGAGAGAGTGGTGATGGAAGGTTCTTTTCCCTTTTAAAATTTGTAAGCATGTGTATTTAGTGTTCATGAAAATGTCAAATCATGATGCATCATCATCTGTCAAAACTGCAGCTGGGTTTAGCAGCTCAGCATGATATTATAACAGAGCAACATGGAAAGGAAAGAAAACAAACCTCAAGAAGTGTACAGCCCAGCACGAAAAGGAGACGATGAAGGCCCACCTACCGTAACAGAGGTCATTAGGAAAAAAACTGGCACAGAAAACAGACTAAAATGCAGAGTAAGTTTTGCAGGAAGTAACATATTGTCTTAAAGGCTATTTCTGTCATTGTTTTATGCTACAAACAACCCTTTGCTGTAGGACATAACAGTGCACAGATTTCACCATCTCTCAGGTCTGTGGCTCCTCTTGTCTACATTCTCCTTTAGCCTTCCTCAGAATAAGCAAAATTACTATCACCACGGTTTCCACCTGTGGAAAGAGCCCCAGAGCCATGTTTTCCCATCTTCAGGAAAGGGTAGTGGAGAAAAGCAAATGAGGTGGTGGGTGGATCTCAAAATGACAATGCTCCATCAGCCTTTCAGTGCAGACACCAAGCTTCCAACAGACCCACATTTCTCTCCCTTTTCTCTACTGGGTCCCCAGAAGCCTTGCTCAGGCCCATTCTCCAGCAGCCTTCTCAGCTGGCTGTGCCCCTGGAACCTCCACATCTCTCCACATCTACCACTTCTCTGAGTTTGCTTTCTCTCAATGTTTCCAAGCACTCTGGGGAGCAGGACCTTGTATTTTTAGCACTTGTGCCATGAAATGCTAAGCAAATTCCCAGTGACATATTATCAATAGTCAGCGCTATTAAAAATTTCCCCAAACTCCAGAGAAAGCCAACCAACTACCGAGCAAAAAGCAGTCGATTTTTAGTCACTCTAAAACTCCAACCCCTGTTCCTCTAGTGTTTTAAGAGACATTTATGTGGAGAGGCACAGAGGACCAGCAATAGGCATCTGGCTGTCCTGCTGGTTTATCATAGAAGATTTTGCCCCACCAGCGAGCAAAGATCTGGGCTGGCAAGGCTGGAGGGACAGCAAGCCTTCTGGTCAACAGCAGTTGGTAAGACTTGCTTCAGGTAGGGATAAGGCAAAGAGCCCTTTGCTCCACAGGGATGGAGGAACTACTTGCTATAAATCTGCTATAATTACAGGCAGACTCCCTCAGGGACACCCATCATGCTGCTACAGCAGCGAAGGGGAAAGCTGGGTCTCCCCTGCCACCGTCACCTTCAGTCCAGCATCCAGGGGTCTTGCTTGGCCAAGTAAAGGTGAATGGCTCTCTGCTGCTGGCTCAGCACTGTCATTTAGAAAGAATTAAGTAGTTTAATTGTATCTTCTGAAGCAGGTAATGCCCCCTGATTATGAGTAGAGGAGGGGGAACTAGAAGCCAAGGCAAAGACAGAGCTGTTTAATGGACCCATTAGAGGGCATTAGCTGTTAACGACAGGACATTGCTGGCATTTTAAAGAGAGGCAGCACACAGACTATAGCCTGAGCTATAGGCTTGGGTTATGCATGTGTCTCTCCATCTGTCATGCTGTCTCTGGCCAGCTGTAGTGCTTCTCGGGTCTCTGAGGAAGTGACTCCTACATGGTCTCTCAAGCCTTGCTAGGTGCTGGAGGAGGCTTGAGGGAGTGGGAAAACAGAAGCTGGCAAGATGACTGTCCCCCAGGTGCACTCTCATGGAGCCCTACAGGAGCAGTTCCATCATACTCATCTTGCAGCAGGCACACGAGCCCCAGTGTTGCAACCACAAGACTTCCCTACCATGGGTCATCACTGCCTTTTCCTTGCTGACCCTTTGGGTGACCCATGCCACCACTCCCCTAGGATCCATCCTTGCCTCTGACACCTTGCTGCAGTGCCAAGAAATGTCAGTGACTCTGGGAATGTCACCCAAGCTGCTTTCTGCTTCCACAGCTAACTCATCACTCACCGCCTCTGACACCCAGGATTCATCATTATTCACCAGGGCTGGAACAAAAGGAAGACACAGGCTGGCAGCGCTGCCAGGAGCACTGGCATTGCTGTTCCCTCCTGTTCTGTCCGATCAAAGAGTCTCAGCTTCTCCAGTTGTTGAGGCAGATACACTTAAAGCCAAAGAAATAAATATAAGCCAAAACACAGCTCCACAAATAGGACCCAGTTGGTGGGGAGGATGACATTTAAAGACTCCAAAGAAAAGGAGACATAGCAAATTTGATACATATGGGGTGGGAAGGGTGGCAAAAAAAGCCCAAACAAAATTTCTTGTGGATCTAGTATTCACGTGTATTTTAGTCCAGGTTCCTGATAAGAGGAAATTTCCCCCTCCATATGCACTTGCCAGCAGCTCTGCATGTGGGTACAGGCCGGGGCTGATCAAAGACCAGCTAAGCACACCACAGAGCTTGGTGCTGCCTGAAAAAGAGCCCGCCCATTCCCAGGGTAAGGGTAAGCAATCCCAGCCAGCCTTGCTTGCTGAGGAATGGCAGAAATGGAGGGGACAAATAATTTGGGGTGGATGGATAAGTCAGGGTGGAACCCCTCCCTCTGCACCCCAAGGAGGTCGTGGGTCCAGCTGATGCTTTCCCAGTGCAGAATGCAGTTATCCCTCCTGGGAACCAGAGAGGGACCTTGCACAGGCAGCAACCTGGATGATTGATATAACCTGTTCAAGGATGAGTTTCTTGCTTTCCCCTTTTCTTCTTTTTCTTCTCTGTCCTCCCTTCCACATCCCCCGCCTCTTCTTTACCCACTGGGTCTTTTCAGTCGGTAATTACAGCTGAAGTGGACAATCTGTCTTTTTATTTTTAGGCTGGATGCACTGCCAACAGCCAGCAGGCTGCTGAAATGAGGCAGCAGCAATACAGCAGGGATGGCTGCATGGGGAGGTGGCATGGTGTGGGTTACCTGTCTCCCTGCACAGGGCAGATATACTGCTTTGGCATAGACGTGAGAGCAGAGATTCGGGGTGGGTGCCCGTGCAGATGCTTTCTGAGCACCCCTTCACCCACACCCTGCAGCTTTTGGGGCACTGGCTGTGCTGGGATGACACTTACATCTGGATATGGCAGGACAGGCAAAGTTTGGAGATATTTAATTGTAAGAATCACAGCAGGGGAAGATCCAGCCATGGCTGCTAGCTGACCTCAGAGCATGATCTATCTTGTTTCATGCGTGCTGTCCTTCAGCATTCCACCTTGGATTGCTGTCAAGACAGGGCATCAGTACAGCCCCTCAGTCCTTACTTACGCTGGTAATCCTGTAGGCTTTCCTCCTTCACTTCAGGTTAGTTGACTCCTGTCTCGCAGTCTCTTCAGTGTGTTTTTCTCCCCCTTGCTCCATCCTTCTTGCTCGTCTGAGCAGCTTTGCTAATAAACTCTTGCACCTTGATTGATGGGAGTGAGGTGGGAGATGCTGCTGTGTATGGGGCGCAGGTGGGAAGGGAGGGTCCTGGATGTGCAGAGAGCAGCTCGGCAGCAGCATCAGCACCTACTCGCTCGGCAGGTGTTTTGCTAGACAATGCTGTCTGCAATAGCCCTGAATACATGTGCCAGTGAAGATAAATCCTTGATTCGAAGGAAGGCAGTGAGAGAAAGAAAAAGCAGAAAATGGAAGAAGAAAACAATTAGAGTTACTTATGATCTAGGGGAAGAAATTCAAAGTTTCTGTCTCTCTTCCCTCCTGGGCAGCTGAAGAGTTTTATCCTCTTCCAGCTCTGTGAGACACACAAACCCCAAAGCTCCTGTTTCCGAAAGCACAAGCTTGAAAGAGGCTGGGAGAGGAGCAGCCTGCTCCTCCAGCTCTCCCCTCCGCAGATGGCTGTCACCTGAGAGATACAAGGCAGACATCTCACTTAATCCATGCTCAGCACACCAAATTGATTAGTCAGGTTTTGAATCTCGCTTTGACAAAGTTGCCCCAATGCTGGACTTAAATCCCTGTCCCAGTGCAGGTGGGACATTCAGCAGTCCCTTGGGTGCAGCACCAGAGACTGTGGCCACAACTGGAGAGGGGAAAGACAGGGAAGGAGAGACAGAGGAGAGCAAGCTTCACACTCAAAAAGTATTTCAGTTGCTTGAAAAAACAAAAACAAACAAAAAACCCCAAACAAACAAACAAAGCAAAACAAAACCAAAACCACAACAAAAAACCCAAACCAAGGAGACAATCAGTGGAAGAGGGTCAAAGGCAGCCATGTGGGCTGCAATGCCTTGGCACAGAACAGCCTGCTCCTCCGTAACACCCTTGCTGCACTGCAGAGCCACCAGAATAAAGCTGGTGGGAGCAGAGCATCGGGTGTGAGCAAGTCAAAGCACCCTGCACATTGGTTTCGTGGCAAATACACACCCAGCCTCCGTGGAAGCCAAAAGCATCCTTGCAGCACAGCACACAAGGCTGCACCCAGGCTGTAACTCAGCAGAAATGCTGTACCTGCTCTGCTTAGAGGTCAGGAGAGCAACCCAAAGGGTCTTTCTCCAGCCCCCAGGGCCAAGATCTGAGAGGAAGACAACACCTTTCTCACCCCACTTCAGACCCGAAGTGACCTCATGTCTTCTTTTTTTTTTTTTTTCTTTCCTTCCTTCCATAATCCAGGTTTTTCAGACAGTTTCTTTAACATGAAGCAGCCCCAAAAGACAAGAAAAGCAGGAAGCAGCCCTAACACAGGGCAGGTGAGGAGTCAGAGCAAAGAACTTGTGAAGTACAAGGAGAGCTATTTCGTACAGCAAACACTCGTTAGTAAAAGATATTGTTGCCTGCAGGGAGACAGTTTCTGGGTGATTGAATGTAGAACCATTTGGAACAAATTCAATAAAACTCAGCGTGCCTTTTGCTTTTAAATATGCTGTTTTCTCTGAGCTGCCGTTTTTTTCATGGAAGTGCATTGATTGAGGCCAGGAGTTCACCAGGGAGGTTTCTGAGGTGAGATGCCGGGCACAGTGGCCACCTCAAGCCAGGGAGAGGTGGTGACCCATAGCCTGACCTGTCTCAGCTGGAAGCAGACATTTCAACGCAGCCTTCTTCAACAATCACCTGAAGGGCTTTGGTTGTGCTCCAGCATGAAATGTAGCCATGAAGCCTGATGTCAGAACCTCAAAAATTGCTGCAAAGCCTATTTTGGGGCTTTTGAGTGGTCCAAAGCTGAGAGCAACCCTAGTTTTAATTGCCTCGATTTTCTATGCCTTTCATCTGGTTGCCACACATGCACGTAGTGCCAGGCTCTCAGGTAGAGAATTCTCAATGGATTCTCTCTTTATTTTCATTTATAAGAGCCTTCAGGAGAGATTTAATTGCTGGGGTATGGACTAGCCATTTCCAGTTATGACTATAAGTGAATAAAATTGCTGAAGCCTCTGTTTTAATTAAAAGACATGATATCTTTTCCTACCTAGTGTGCAATAGCAACAACAGCGGGTCATTAGGAGAAATAATATCAATCTGATCTGATCTCTGTAGTTATTAGGCCTAGCTAACTATTGGTATTGATTTTATTACTAATATCACTGCCGCAATAAGAAATCAACCACAGTGCATAGTTTTGCATCATTGATCATGCTGTTCATTTGTTTGGCTTGGATCAGATGAATGTTTTTCCCCCCTTTGCTCAAAATACACATTTCCTTTCTTGGGCTTTACCTCTTTTACCTTCATCTTTACTTCTTCCTCACTACATCTTTTGCTCTTCCCCTCTCTTGGATTGCCCCTTGCCCTTTATAAAAGAACTTCTTGCATGATCAAAGCCAATGCATACATTTTCCTTACTCTAAATTCAGCCAAAGAAGCGTACAGCAGTTTATGAGTCAGCAACACAAGATAGAGCTGCTGGTCACTGAGAGAAATTGCCAGGAATTTGGAGAGGATGAATCACCCTCAAAATGGCTGAAACGAGAAACAAAAAGAGAATCTTATCCTTTCTCTTCGCCATCCAATCTCTCTGTCCATTTCTCTTTTTTGTCCTGGGTTTGAGCCTTGAGCACAACATAAATTTTCTTCTATCTCCCCATAAGTAGCTTGGAGCTGAGTAAGCGCAGGGCTGGACAAACTCCCTCCATGAAGCCACTTGTGGTGAGCTGCGAGGGTGCTTGTCCTCACGTACTGCAATGCACAAAACGTGTCTTTGGCTCCTGATGTTCCCAGGGAGTTAAATTTAACTCTGGGTTAACTGCAG